>NW_028261389.1:10816833-11139686 GCF_051295495.1 Thamnophis sirtalis
TCCCTTCTTGCCTCCCTCGCTTCTTCCCTTCCTCCCTCCTTCCTTTCCTTCCTTCTTCCCTCCCTCTCTCCCTTTTTCCCTCCCTCTCTCCCTTTTCCTCACTTTCTTCCTTCTTCCCTCCCTCCCTCCTTCTTTCCTTTTCTTCCTTACTTCTTTCCTTCCTTCCTTTTTTCCTTCTTTGTGAGACATGAGATGTGATGTGATATAATTACTTAGCACTGTGAGATTCAGTGATTTTTACTCTTATCCAGCATAGATATATGTACTGAACAGACAAAAGTTGAAACATTTATAGAGTTAGGGCAACTGATTCTAATGTCTTTCCGTGTGTTTCTCCTTCTCCAAACCTTTCAAGACTCAAGCCTATCACTGATCTGAGATAATAAAAATCAGGCAATGCCATCTAGTGGGCACGAAAGACAACTTAACCAGGAACTGCCACAGGCCAATGGTTTTCAACAGCACAGGTGTTTCCATATCAGCTGGCAGAGCAAATTGGACGTTTAAGCCAAATATTTACAATCATGCTCTGAGTTTTTAACACTCTCATTCACCTGAACTCCGCTTGTTTTTGGAACCTCGTGCATTCATTTTATTTATCAATCAGTAGTAAGTCATTTAAATATGTCTCCCAAAGGTGAGCAAACAGGCTGTAGGCACATAGTTATTTGGGTGCAATATGTGGGTTTCCTTCTTCCTTGAGACAGGCTCTGTCATAGAGGCCAGACGAGGCAGCATAGGGGAAGTTTTGAGATCTGGGTTCCAGAGCTAAGATGTCAGCCACAGGTTGTAAACTTTATGAAATCACCTTCATTTGCAATAATACATAGAATTATAGAGCTGGAAGGGGACCCCAGAGGTCTTCTAGTCCAACTGGAAACAACGGGGGCTGTTTGGAAAGATGGTTTTAATGGTGGACGGGACCACATGGTTTGAGGTCCTGGGCAAAAAAAAGAGGGGGGGAAGTCATGCTGAGAGTGCCACAGTTTTATGCCCTCTCTGGGCTTTTGAATTTGAGCTTGTGTTCTGATTGGTTGTCAGACTCCCATGGGGCCATTCAGGGGCAACTCTGTAGGTTATCCTGAGTCCCAGGCTTGGTTGAGCCATGCTGGGTGATGATTTAATGACGGGGCTTTGGGCAATTCCTCCTATGGCTCTGCCTGAAGGAGGCAGATCTTTGTTATGTAGAATAGACTAGCCCAGACCTTAATGGTCCATTGACAAAGGGGGGAGGGGCTGAATTTCTGCCCCCTTTTTAGGGGAAATATTCTGCCCTTTTAATATTTCCTAAAATATCTCATTTTCCTAGGAGAGGGGTGGGTGCTAACTTCCTACAAAAGCAGGCAGGCTGGTCAAATACACACACACACACACACACCAATTCTCCCATAACAATATTTGCTATTTACAATCTGTATCATAACTTTGGCCTCTCTGGAATCCTCAGTGTGAGAAAAATATCATATTGAGACATCTTTGTTAATGTATTATGAGCTTCAGAGAATAAACCCGAAGCCTCAGAGGAAGCTCCTGTAGCAGCACAGAGAATGACAGAAGAGTAATTAAGTGCTAACAGGGAGATGATTACTTATTCATCCTCTTCAACTGTTTGACAGTCACATCAGATGTTAAGGCAGTGTTTCTCAACCTTGGCAACTTGAAGATGTCCGGACTTCAACTCCCAGAATTCCCCAGCCAGCGAATGCTGGCTGGGGAATTCTGGGAGTTGAAGTCCGGACATCTTCAAGTTGTCAAGGTTGAGAAACACTGTGTTAAGGGAACCTTAGGGACAACATCTGAAGTATCTTCAAATTTCACAGCAGAGCCCCCAGCCAAAAGTTTATCAGACCCACGTCTTTAGATAAAAAGGATGTTTAGAAAATGCTTGCTTCATTGATGGGGAAGGAAGCTTGTCTAAAAAAGAAGACATTCACCAGCTTTGTCCCAAGACAAAACTCAATTCTTGAATTGAGATCCCCCCATCATCTGGGATAGTTTGTTTGCTTACTTCCAAGAAAGCTACCACTGCTATCATTCTTCCTGACATTCAAGTTTTAAAAGTTCAGATTCCAAATCTTAACATCTAGCTAGGTACAGATGGGAAAATGTCTACTATTTATGGAACTCTCGTGGGCAGTATTAAATTAGGAAACATTTTGGAGGTCCGTCTCAGCCTCCCACGAATGGCATCCAGAGGAGTGAACCTTTCTTATTGTAATGAATTATGCCCCTTAGGAAGCTCTGTTGTCAGTGTGTGTGTGTGTGTGTGTGTGAGAGAGAGAGAGACAGAGAGAGAGAGAGACAGAGAGAGAGAGAGAGACAGAGAGACAGAGAGAGAGGTGTGGATTCCTCATGGTAGAGTACAATTCGGTACGCCAGAAGAGGTAGTGAAGATCTGGCGTACCGGACCAGAACGTTAGTAATGGTGGCTTGGCCATGCGCCCGAACCTTCGTCAGAAGCTTCTTCTTCTTCTTTTTTAAAGCCCCTTTTCCCTGCCAGTTCAAGCAAGAGAAAAAGAGGTTTTAAAAAGAGAGAGTGTGGGGAGGGAAGGGAAGGGAGAAAGAAAAAGAAAGAAGGAAACTCACATTTTAGCCGGGATTCAGCAAAGGAGAAAAACAAATGCTCTCTCTTTAAATTGGAACTGAGCATGCCTGGCTGTGGAATTCTGGGATTTGAAGTCCACAAGTCTTAATGCTGCAAACTTTAAATTGGAACCTGCTTTAAATTGAAAAGCTTCTCAAAAGGAAGTTTACAAAGTGACATTCAGCAGTTTATTTCTGGGTCAACTGAAAAACAAACTGGATAAAAGGTAGGATTCTTATATGGTTTTATGTTTTTGAAGTTTTGGGATTTGCACAATATGAGCTTTGTGTTTCTAAAAGGGTTTGGATCATTCCCTGTTTGCGAATGGAGCCAAACTTTCTATAGGCTCATTATCTCATTATCTATCTGGCAGGCATGTAGAATGAGCCTTTCTGGGAGTAATATTTTATTTGGGAGGGGGGGTTGGTTGCTTCCCACAGATGAAAGAAAGAAAGAAAGGAAGGAAGGAAGGAAGGAAGGAAGGAAGGAAGAAAGAAAGAAAGAAAGAAAGAAAGAAAGAAAGAAAGAACAGCACAGCACAGCAATTTAGAGCTAGAAGGCTACTCAGAGGTCATCTCCAACTCCCTGCTGCAGCAGGAAACCTTACATTGTCTGAATTATTTTGGTGCCTCTAACAGAGAGGAAAATTGCCAGAAAGGAGAAGGAGTTTACTAGGACAAGGCTGCCATCCAGAGGAAGGCAGAGATAGTCCTTGACGTATGACTACAATTGAGCTCAAAATTGTGGTTGCTAAGTAAGAGCATTGTTAAGTAAGCTTCACCACATTTTACCCAATCTATGACATCTCCTGGTGAGTGACATCAAGTTGGCCTCACCCACCCAGCAACGACCACCAAGCCACGACCACACAATAGGCCACACCCACACAATAGGTAATAAAAAAATTGAAACCCACTCCTGGTGTGTGTTTGTGTGTGTGCGTCTGTCCATCCACCCACTCTACCCACCTGGAAGCATTTTGTTAAATTAGTGCAAGAAGGAAAATATGCAAATGCTGAATGATTAAAGTTTTCCTAGTGTTTGGAAGTCAGGACAGTTTGGAAAAAGCCTGAAAACCTGACTTGGCTAATTGGCTTGATGGTGGCATCTCACTTTTGTAGGTAGCTAATAGATCAGTCCTAGAGGAGATCAACCCTGACTGCTCTTTAGAAGGCCAGATTATATTATGTTATGTTATGTTATGTTATGTTATGTTATGTTATGTTATGTTATGTTATGTTATGTTATATTATATTATATTATATTATAATGGTAAAGGGTCCCCCCCCCACATGCCTGCTAGTGGTTCCCGACTCTAGAGGGCAATGCTCATCTCCACCTCAAAGCCGAAGAGCCAGTGCTGTCCGAAAACGTCTCCGTGGTCATGTGGCCAGCATGACTAAACATTGAAGGCGCACGGAACACTGTTTACCTTCCCACCAAAGGTGGTTGCTATTTTTCTACTTGCATTTTTACGTGCTTTCGAACTGCTAGGATGGGAGACGCTGGGACAAGCAACGGGAGCTCACTCCATCACGCAGTGCTAGGGAGTCAAACCCCCGAACTGCTGACCTCCTGATCAACAAGCTCAGCATCTTAGCCACTGAGCCATCATGAATATAATGTAATGTAATGTAATGTAATTACCAACAGTTGCCCTCTGATTCAACATATCCAACAAATGGGAAGCCACCATATCTTGATGGCAATCAGTTCCACTGTCAAACTTTGCTATTGTTGGGACGTTCACCATTAGTCAGCCCCTGCCCTCCTAAAATGTTTGCAATGTATTTATAATTTTCTCATTATAAATAGAAAGCATGACTAAAATAGGGAGTAGAGGAAGTAGTTGAAGCCTGTGTAATATCTCTCCCGATCTCTCTATCCCACATTTTACTTTTTAGGTCCACAAGCATTCTTGGAAATAAAAATAATACAAAACACCGGTGCTTTGCTTCCCAGCATGGCAACTTTCCAAATTGTTCCTTTCTCTCTCTCTCTCTCTCTCTCTCTCTCATTAAAACGGTTTAAAAGAAATAGAACGTTGGAGAGACGAGGATATGGCTTCCGGATCACAATTCATGAAAGCTGTGATCACTCCCAACATGGGTCTGTTGAAGAAGAATAAGCTTTTAAAGTTTTCCAGCTCCCTGAAGCAGAAAAGAGATGATTCTCTCAAATATCACGGTGGAAGTGTTTTTGGCAAACCTTCCTATGTGTCTACAGCAAAAAAAAAAAATTAAAAAAATCCTGTTTACTTGGGCAGTAAAGCCAGCATAAATATAGTCTGAAAGTTGGATGATAATTAGACTTACTGCTCATGCAGAACCTTTCATCCTATCACCCCCTGAAAGTCTAATTCATTTTAGACTTACTCTGGCAAGGGGAAGCAACCATGATATTAAATAAGCCCAGGATTGAAATAACTGAAGCTTGGACAAGACAATGTCCCTTTGCCAATGTCAATAACCAGCCAAAGTTATGTGCTCTCAGCACATTTGGGGTATATAGGAAGTGACCGTGGGCTGAAGAAGATGGGAAGGGCAGAGGCCAGAGATGGAGCAAGAGGTCCTTGCAAATCTTAGAAGAGTGACAGTGGAAGGAAGACACAATCTTGCAATTCCTTCCTTTGTGGGAAAGGTTTCTGCTTGGTTGTCCTAGTCTCAAGAGTTCTTGAACAGTGATTTTAAATGTCTCCTGGTGGTATGCAGTATTGTTGGGATTGGCTAAGTGGCTAATATTGGAATGGTTCTTGTCTATCTGGGTCTACTCCCAGGGGTGAATTCCCTTTTGAATTAAGATTTAATGGGAACAAGGAAAGAGTACAGGGCTGGTTGGTTGGTAGCAGGGGTGGGTTTCAGGCGGTTCGCGGCGGTCCCTGTGAACCGGTTGGTCGGCGAACCCGGAAGTAAGTAACTTAGTAAGTAAGTAGGTAGGTAGGTAGGTAGGTGGGTGGGTGGGTGGGTGGATGGATGGATGGATGGATGGATGGATGGATAGATAGATAGATAGATAGATAGATAGATAGATAGATAGATAGATAGATAGATAGATAGATAGATAGATAGATGTCATTATATTCCTAAATATGAGAGACTCACTGACTTTGGACGACAAACCTAGGCTGTGTTATCTTTCAGTTGGATGCATTGATAGTCATCTTCATGTGAACGTCTTGATATGACAAACCAAAATGAGTTTATTTATAATCCCCCCTTTGGCAATTACTGCTTTCAAAATGATCCACTAGCAATATAAATAGATGAATGATGGTGCTATTCTTAGGAGCAGTTCATCATCAAGTACATTTTTAAAAAATCAGGTAATACATCAAAACCAGTATTAATTCATTATCAATCTGTACTTAATTCAGTCATGCAGACAATGAATACTCTGTTCCTCATGCCAGTTTATTATACATGATGAGTTCTTTAATCCTAAATAGTGCAAAATATATGGAAAGGGATTCGAGTCATTTAACCTCAGTAAGAATTAGAATAAATTTTATTACTGCAAACAGGTTGTAAGATCAGGGGTGTCAAACTTGTTTTCCTTGAGGGCCGCATCAGGGTTGTGTTTGACCTCAGATGGCCGGGGTGGGTGTAGCCAGGATGGGTATGGCCAGCTCGACGTCACTTGTGTTGAGAATGCCTATGGGGGCCCGAGTGCTTTGCCAGGGAAAACAGACTCCTGAGCTCCGTTTTCTGCTGTGACGGCTTCTTGCAAACCTCTGTCAGTGAAAACGGAACTCTGGAGGGCTGCCCACAGCCCTTGCAAGCTCCATTTTTGTCTGCCAGCGAAGATGTTTTCACTGGCAGAGACACCATGGGCCAGTCCTTCGCTGTTTCTAGGGTGGCCCCGCAGCCAGATCTAAGCACCCCGTGGGCCGAATCTGCCCCCCAGGTCTTGAGTTTGGCACCCCTGAGTCAGCAATGGGTTGCTCCCAGCATTACTGCCGGTTCAGTGCGTGCAGATACATGGGTGCGTATTTGCACAACAATACGTCTGTGCATGCACAAAACATTAAAAAAAGAAAATAAATACATTTGTGCAGTTACAATTGTTCTGCGCTTGCGCCAAACCACTACCGATTCGGCCGAACTGGTCCAAACCACTAGGAACTCATTTCTGCCCTGAATAAGATGATCTGACAGAACTTGGAACTGCAAAGAAAAAACAGTGAAAATCTACAGGGACCACACAATGTAAAATCACAAATAATACTACTATCATTCCAACCATATAATGAAAGCAAAACAACAACCTAGACATTTTCAGGAGGTTTAGCCAATATAGATCTTTTTTCTTATGGAAATAGACAAATGGAAAATAATTACATGTTGCATCAGCTAGCCAGAGTAACAGAGTAACTGTGACAGAGTAACCTGTGAAGAACATAGGACCTCTGTCTGTCCCATCCTAAGAGACACATGCAAGGTCCACATAGATTGTGAAGAAATGGTATAGGGTTTCCTGCCTGAGCAAGGGGTTGGACTAGAAGACCTCCAAGGTCCCTTCCAACTCTGTTATTCTATTCTATATATATATTTATATGTTTCACATATATTTCCACATTTACCTCTGTATCAGGGGTGGGTTCCTGCCAGTTCCAACCTCTTCTATAGAAGAGGTTCCACAAATCTACCGTGCCATTTAGAACTGGTTCCAACTCCCTCCCCCCGCCCGTCCGCACCATGCTTGCCCTGCCCGCCGCTCACTGATTGGCTGGCTCACCAATCGCCCCGCCCGCCTCTAAGAGTCCTATCAAAACCTTAAAGTCTTAAAGCTGTCAAGTTTGAACATCCCTGGGTTTCTTTTTCTAAAGGGTTAGGGGTGCAAGGGTCTTGTAACGTGACAGCTTTAAGACTTATGTGCTTCAAATGCCGGAGTTTCTGAGCCAACATGACTGGAGGAGGAATTCTGGGAGTTGAAGTCCACAAGTCTTAAAGCTGTCAAGTTTGAACACCCCTGGTTTTTTTTTTCTAAAGGTTTAGAGGTGCAAGGGTCTTGTAACTTGACAGCTTTAAGACTTGCACACTTCAAATGCCAGAGTTTCTGAGCCAACATTTTGGTTGCTAAGCAAGAGCGTTGTTAAGTGAGTTTCACCACATTTTACAAGTTGGCCACGCCCATCCAGTCACATGACTGCCAAGCCACCCCCATCCGGTCACATGGCCGGCAAGCCACTCCCACAAAGCAGGCCACACCTTACAAAAGAGGTTCTAAAAAAAATTGAAACCCACCACTGCTCTGTATCCATATTAAACCTGGTCTCAGGCACATACGATCTGGACTTTTAAAGATAATATCCTACTATACTTCAGATACTGTATGTGTAATAGCATATATACCCAATAGGTACATTTGCCATTTATATGAGATGGTTGATCATCTCTGTTTTATTTTCCTATGTTTCAATTCTATGCACCTTTGTTTACTTTCCTCTACAAAGGTCAACTGTAGAAGGAAACATTTACCTGATCCAGGGTCACATTAAATTCAATGAGCCATTAATCTGAATAAGCATGCCTAACATCACTCTGCAAATGTCTGAAAACAGCAAATTTCCCTCTTTTGGGAAATATCCAAATACATGTGGAGAAAGACAGGTGAACTTTGCAAAGGTTGAGTTCCCAAAGTTATGAGAACTTGGAGCTTTGGGGCATTCATAAAAAAAGTGGTCTTAATATTCATTGATTTCAAACATTTGCTTTGCATATTTGACTTGAAGAGATCAAATATTAAATTGTAGGAATCAGTTGTTTAGGAGGATTTTGCATCTTCTTCCTCTCCATTCAGGTCCAAGCAACTGATGCAAAACTTGCTTTAATCCTCGGTTTTGGGGAGAATTTGTACGGCAATAAACCTTGGCCTCCAGAATGTCCCGCTCAAAACATTATAAATTATGACTCTTGTTGAACTGGCATTCCTAGAATCAGAAATCAGCTTTAAATTTTCCAGCAGCTCATGAAAGCTAGATCTGTGCAGACAAAACATCCAACTGTTATCTCGGTGGACAAAAAACAAACAAACAGATTTATTGCTTAAAATAATATTGCTAAAAGATGGGGGGGAAGGCAGTCATGTGTGGTCATGTAGCAAGAACCAGATTAGTCATGTTTGTCATTCTTACGTGAGACCATAGTCCAAAATATTTCTCTCCTGCCTTGATTTTTTTCCGATTCTCAAAACAACGACCATAAAATAATATTTTCTTAGGCCGTCAAGAGGATTCATATAGGTCTATCTGACCGAACCCGATCAACATTTGAACTGATTCTACCATTGGTTAGGATCTTACATGTTTATGAGTTTCAGGTTATCTAATCTCCTGAAGATCAAAATTGGGTTGGAAGGTGGTGGCACCCAGGTTGGGGTTTTGACTCATAAATTGGGGGGGGGGTGGGGGAATCCAGCAAATCCCACTGAAATCTGAATAATGCCTAAATTAATATCTACTCTATGAGAATCTATGAGCCTTGGTGGCACAGGGTTCACTGACAAATGCGCGCCCAACAAATGCGCACCGACAAAACCACTGCGACAAAACGGCGACATCGAAAGCGCGCCCAGTAAAGTGTGTCGACAAATGCGCGCCGACAAAGCGTGCCATCAAAAACTACACGAAAACAACAGTAACAACCCTAACCCTAACCCTAACCCTAACCCTAACCCTAACCCTAACCCTAACCCTAACCCTTACCCTAACCCTAACCCTAACCCTAACCCTAACCCTAACCTAAAAACCTTAATTGCGCTTTTGTGGGCGTGGTTTTGTCGGCACGCTTTAGTGGATGCGCTTTCAACATTGCCGTTTTGTCATGGCGGTTTTGTCGGTGCGCATTTGTCGGGCGCGCATTTGTTGGGTCACGGTGGCACAGTGGTTAGAATGCAGTACTGCAGGCTACTTCTGCTGATTGCCAGCTGACTGCAATTTGGCAGTTCAAATCTCACCAGGCTCAAGATTGATTCATCCTTCCAAGATAGGTAAAATAAGGACCCAGACTGTTGCAGGCAATACGCTGACTCTGTAACCTGCTTAGAAAGAGCTGTAAAGCACTATGAAGCGATATATAAGTGTAAGTGATATTACTATTCCATGGTATAAAAAAAAACCAGATAAAAAGTCAAAGAGCTTAAGGATGTTTCATTCCGATGAGAGATATTTATGCAAGCTGAAGCTTTTGGCTTACCAGATACTTTATCTTATTCCAAGTGATGGATTTGAATGAAGAAAAATGGGAAAGGAGAACCGTGGGATGGGCATGCTGTGTTAAACTGATTTCTGTCCAACCTCCATGGCCGTAATGAAGATTAACTATTTGATTAGTGCTTGGTTTTTAAGTGCATAAATCTCTTTTGACATCTTCATGCCTACTTGCAAGGTCAACCAGCAGCTTCAGCTTTTGCTGTACTAGAAATAAAAGGAGCCACCAAGGAGCTAAAAATCTAATTCTTTCAAGAAAGCCATCGTCAGCCACTTTCTTCAAAGCCCAAGCTGGGATCCTGAATGAGAAGGAAAATGTCACTGCAAAGAGTCAGGACCATTTATAAGGGTGCATCATAGAAGATCTATTCAAGCATATACACAAGAATCTGGTCAACTGAAGTTCAACACTAAATTGGTGCTAGGTAAGAATAGAATAGAATAGAATAGAATAGAATAGAATAGAATAGAATAGAATAGAATAACAGAGTTGGAAGGGACCTTGGAGGTTCTCTAGCTCAAGCAGGAAACCCTACACTTTTTCAGACAAATGGTTCTCCGATCTCTTCTTAAAAACTTCCAGTGCTGGAGCATTTACAACTTCTGGAGGCAACTTGTTCCACTGATTAATTGTTCTCACTGTCAGGAAATTTCTCCTTAGTTCTAAGTTCCTTCTTGATTAGTTCCTTGATTAGTTTCCACCCATTGCTTCTTGTCCTGCCCTCAGGTGCTTTGGAAAATAGTTTGACTCCCTCTTCTTTGTGGCAACTCCTAAGATATTAGAAGACTGCTATCCTGTCACCCCTAGTCCTTCTTTTCATCAAACTAGACATACCCAGTTCCAGCAACTGTTGTCTATATGCCTCCAGTCCCTTAATTATCTTTGATTAGGTGGATAAGGTTAGATCACCTTAGATAAGGGCAAAGGAAATTCAGAAGTGGTTGGATTTGAATCTCTTATCACAATCAAGGACTCTAAACTAATGACGTACTTAACTCTGCTCCCCAGCTATGCTAGCTCTTGTCCTACAATAATGGATTTTTGTACAAACCTAACCAAAATATTTTCAAGTGGAGAATAGGTCAAGACTTCATTAACCATTTGATTAATATGCTGGAGACATGAGTTGAAAACTATTCAGCAGAGATGGTAGATCTTTGTATGTATCCTATTGGCCAGATAACACTGTTTCAGGCCAGACTTTATTTATTTAATTGCTTAATTTACTTGTATCCTGCCTTTTTTTTTTTTACAAATAACTCCAGGTGGCAAACGTATCCAACATACCTTCCTCCTATTTTCCCTGCAACAACAACTCTGTGAGATGAGTTGGACTGAGAGAGAGTGACTGGCCCAAAATCATCCAGCTGGCTTTCACGGTTAAGATTACATTGGAGAACATGGGACTGACAATTCGGCAATGAATTTTCCAAAGTGTTTGTAGAGTTTTAGAGAGCCCAGGTAGACGATCTGAAAATGCTAAGCAGATCTAGTTAGTTTCTGGATAGTAACCATTAGGAAATCTCAGAGTTTTAGCCTAGACTGGGAGAAAAATAATAAAAAGAGGCATTGACATACGGTTTTGTAGTGTTGCAAGGAAGCTACACAGTCATGGTTATGGATACCAAGAGTCAAATTCAACATGAAAAAGACATCCTTGAGTGTCCTATACTAGGTTTAGAATAGATGACCTTATAATCCCCTTGGCCCTATTGCTGATGTTCTTGGATTGTTGGCAACATATCCATGTTCCTTCCTTGTAAAAAAAAATATGATTGTGTCTGAGAACAATATATAACATTAATGGTCCATAACTTCAATAGCTCTGTCTCTGGAGTTCTTATTTGCTTTCTTCCTGACCAGGGCAGCTATTATTATGTGGGTACTTATTTATGATACCTATTTGTGAAGTCAATCTGTCATTTATATGGCTTGGCTCAAGGTTGTGTTAGGTTAGCCTCTGGGAAACACATATCATGGGGGGGGAGGTGCAAAACTATGGTATATTAAGAGCAGAAAAAGAGAAGGGGCTACTGTATAGCGCATGGGAGTGACTGAGCCCTGCAGGTAAACAGCTTTTAGAAAACTGGGTTCAAAGCAAAAGTTCACCTTTTGATCCTATAGAATTTAATCAAATGCCTAGAGAATAGCGTTGCACAGCATTTTGGATTCAGCTCCAAGGAGTCTCCATCCTTGACAACTTTACAACTTGTGGACTTCAGCGCCCAGAATTCCTCAGCCCGCACGCAAAATCTCATGTGCATCGAACCAACAGCAATGCCATCAGAAACGCCGTTGTGCAGATGACAGACTCAATAATTCCTTTGTTCGGATGAGTTCCCCTAATTCCTAGACCAATGGTGGGTTTCAAATTTTTTTAGAACCTCTTCTGTAGGTGTGGCCTGCTTTGTGGGAGTGGCTTGCTGGCCATGTGACTGGGTGGGAGTGGCCAATGTTAAAATGTGGTGAAACTCACTTAACAACGCTCTTGCTTAGCAACCAAAATGTTGGCTCAGAAACTCTGCCATTTGCAGCACCCAAGTCTTAAAGCTGTCAAGTTACAAGACCCTTGCACCCCTAACCCTTTAGAAAAAAAACCCAGGGGTGTTCAAACTTAACAGCTTTAAGACTTGTGGACTTCAACTCCCAGAATTCCTCCTCTCGCTCTTCATCTTGATGATGTGCAGACGGGCGGGGGGGGAGGGAGCTGGAACCGGTTCTAAACGGCACTGTAGATTTGTGGAACCTGGCAGGAACTCACCCCTGTCTTAGACAGGATGGCCAGTTCACCTAGGACAGGAAGGAGAAGGCGTTCAGAAATGAAGACCATTTTATTGCTTTGAAAAAAGTCTCCATATTGCTTTTGAGATTTCCCAGCTTAAAATGACAATAAAATGAGGATGTATCCGATATACCTGTGATGGCAAACCTATGGCACTTGTGCCAAAGGTGGCACGCAACCCCTCTCTGATGGCACTCGAGCCGTCACCGCAGTTCAGCTCAATGTGCATGCATGCGTGCCTCCCACCGGCCAGCTGGCCTTCGGGGTTTTGCCACACATGCACAGGGCGGGTGCATGCGGGGGTAATGTATGGGGCGTGTGCGCAGAGGTTGCGTCTGCATATGCTGGGGGTGGGGTACATGTGCAGGGAGTGTGCATTGCCTTTTGGGAGTTTGGGTGTACATATGTGCATTTGCGCACTTTGAGCACTTGGTCCAGAAAAGGTTAGCCGTCACTGCGATATACTATTCTCAGATCAGGAGAGAAAAAGCAGCATGTGAAAAAATATATATCAGATGTTTGTTGAGAGATTTTGTTGCTCACTAAATTCATTCACACACCATCCGCTCTGAAAGACTCCTGGAGGTCGAAGTGTTTCATAAACCCATTAAAAATATAAAAGTCATTCCCACCTTTCATAAAACAGCATCTTGTATCAATTTCCTTTTTCCTCATCCATCTGCAAAAGAACTGAGTTTTCACAGCCCTCCAGAAGATTGTCAGAGAAGGACCCCTCTGGATCTCTGGAGTAAAGGGGTTCCACAACATGGAAAGTTGGAAAGACACTATATTTTAGTTCCTCCTGCTGTGATCTTACTTGGATGGGTGGGTGTCCTCTCAACATGTCATAGAGAGTAGTGGTGAAATTCATTTTTTTTTACTACCGGTTCTGTAGGCGTGCCTTGGTGGGCATGGCAGGGGAAGTATACTGCAAAATCTTCTTTCCCACCCCAGTCCTGGGTGAAGGATATTGCAAAATCTCCATTCCCACCCCAGTCCTGGGTGAAGGATATTGCAAAATCTCCATTCCCGCCCCGCTCTGGAGCCAGCCAGAGGTGGTATTTGCCGTTTCTCCAAACTACTCAAAATTTCCGCTACCGGTTCTCCAGAACCTGTCAGAACCTGCTGAATTTCACCCCTAACGGAGAGCTGTATAGACAATGTCCAGCACTGAATTATACATGGGATCGTGTAAAAGAGCTATCACTGCCATATTAGGTAAAGGTCCTCCTCGCACATATGTGCTAGTTATTCCTGACTCTAAGAGGCAGTGCTCATCTCCATTTCAAAGCCAAAGAACCAGCGCTGTCCAAAGACGTCTCCGTGGTCATGTGGTCGGCATGACTAAATTGCAAAGGCGCATAGAAGGCTGTTACCTTCCCACCAAAGGTGGTCCCTATTTTTCTACTTGCATTTTTACGTGTTTTTGAACTACTAGGTTGGCAGGAGCAGGAGCTCACTCTGTTACGCAGCACTAGGGATTCGAACCGCTGAACTGCCGACCTTTCTGATCCACAAGCTCAGCATCTTAGCCATTGATCATGTAAAAGAGCTATCCCTGCCATATTACACCAGCACTAAAAGCAATTTTAGCACTAACATGATATGCCAGTGTTAGCTGTCACCCACCAGATGACCTGCTGCATTTTGCCCAAATTGAAGTTTCACTAGTCTTCCAAGGCAGTTCCATACACAGTGGATTGCAATATTTACCATATTTTTCAGAGTATAAGACGCTCCAAAGTAGGTGCCATAGGTTCTCTGAAGATGTGGATAGCTTTTGGGGAGGAAAACAAGAGAGAGGAAAAAAATCTGTCTCTGCCTCCCAGCAATTTGCCTCCTAGCCCCGACCCAATGGAACGATCTCCCCATGGAGCTTCGTACCCTCACCACCCTCCAGACCTTCCGCACAGCCCTTAGAATCTGGCTATCCCGTCAGGCCTGGGGCTAAAGATTGTGACCCGCCTGAATGGTATGAATGTTGCGTTTTAATTATGTACTGTCTATATGTAAAAGTCTGTTTCCCCCCTTCCTTTTGATTGTGAGCCGCCCTGAGTCCCCCCAGGGAAAAGGGCAGCATACAAATAAACACAAATTCAAATTCAAATTCAAACAGCAAACAGTACAGAAGATATATACTGTTTGTGGTGTTATATTTCAGACTATACTTGTATAGATACTGTTAAAATTGATGTGGCTTTCTGGAAGTATACATTATTCTCTTCTATTTAAAAGAAGATACATTAGCGCTGGGCCTCTTCAGATCAAGCATTTCTTTTAAAAAGCTTCTTCATTTCATTAAGTTGTCTAGAACAATAATAAAGTAGTCTTTAAAAAAATAAGTCTAATAATTTGAACATTCTATAGTTATGGTTATTGACTTACCTCCTTGCATCAAACAGCCTGTTTCAGTTTAGCCTGATTAGAAGGAGAAAAAAATCTGCCTCTGCCTCCCAGCAATTTGCCTCCTTGCAGCAAACAGCAAGTTTCACTTTCAATTGCAGTTTAAGCATGGGGCTCCTGATGATCAGCTGTTTCAGGCTGCAGGGATTGCCATAGCCTATTGCCACCTTCGCAAGCCCCATTTTCTCCATTTGCTGCAAGGAGGTAAATTGCTGGGAGGCAGAGGTCAAAGGGTGGGAGCCGGTGGTTGGGTGAGGCTACATTCGGTGTATAAGACGCACCCAAATTTTCACTCTCTTTTAGGGGGGGAAAGGTGTGTCCTATACTCCCCCAAATACTGTAATAGCAATAAGCATTTAGACTTGTATACCTCTTCATAATGCTTTACAGCACTCTGTGAGCAATTTACAGAGTTCAATATATTGCCCCCCCCCCCCCCGCAGCAATCTGGGTCTTCATTTTACCGACCTCGGAAGGATGGAAGGCTGAGTCAACCTGGAGTCAGTATTAACCTAAGGCCTTCTGAACCCAGTGACTTCCAGACATGGACAGGCTACTTAACAAAATCTGAGAGATCTACTGCAATGTTTTTGCAGGACACCAGATTAAGGAAAGCTACTCTAGAAGCCAAGTCAAAAAAAAACCAACCCCCAACAACACAGAAAGAGAGAATAAAAACAACAGAAACCACAACAACACTTTCCAGGCTCCACGATGCTTAATTTAATAGAATTCTTGTCAAAATTATTACTAGGCTTGGGTAGAAGCCTATGACTTAAGTCTAAATTGCTGCTTGGATTACACAAAACAGACGCAAAACATCCAGTGATAAAGAATTCCACAGCTGCACATTTTCCTCCTCCAGATAAACCGGCCTGTGATTCAAAAGCCAGCTGGGAAGACTCCCCTTGTTACCACATTAACTAGTGAACTGCTGGAAGAAACTGCCAGGTCCACCCAACAGAAGCCACGGATTTAATGGAAGGTATATATATATACATACACACACATACACACATACACACATACACACATACACACATACATACATACATACATACATACATACATATGTAAAAATCTAATAGATACCTTTCACCCTGGCTTCGCTGATAACGGATAAGAGCCTGTGGCCTAATGGCTAAGATGTCTGCCTAGTATGTAATATAGCCCAGGTTCAAATCCCAGTAAGGGTATGGCTAGCTGATGAGAGCTAAATAGCTTGAAATAGATCTATACTAGTCTCCCTTTATTTATTTATCAGCACAAATAAAAAACATATATATATGTGCTTTTGTGGCATCTAACATTTGACAGTAAGAAATTAATGTCCGCCAAAGAATGGAGGCCTTTGAACTCTGGTGCTAGAGAAGATTCCTGCGAGTCCCTTGGACTGCAAGGTGATCCAACCGGTCAGTCCTAGAGGAGATCAACCCTGACTGCTCTTTAGAAGGCCAGTTCCTGAAACTCAAATACTTTGGCCACCTAATGAGAAGGAAGGACTCACCGGAGAAGACCTAATGCTGGGAAAGATTGAGGGCAAAAGAAGAACAGGACAACAGAGAATGAGGTGGCTGGATGGAGTCAGCGAAGCAGTAGGCGTGAGCTTAAATGACTCCAGAGGATGGTAGAGAACAGGAAGGCCTGGAGAAATGTTGTCCATGGGGTCGCAATGGGTCGGACATGACTTCGCAACTAGCAACAACCAGAAATGTACCAGTACAGACTTCCCTAGAGAAATTCTTCCCGTAAAAGAAGAGTGGTGGTATCTTTGTAGACTACCACATTTTATCAAAATATTTTTTAAGAAAGGCATATATTTATTTAAAAGCTTTCATGAACTCCGGCTCATTTGTTCACTCCATACATTTCTGGAAATGAGTTGAGGTTCACAAAAAACTATGCATTTTCATAGCAATAGCACTTAGACTTATGTATATACCGCTTCACAGTGCTTTACAGCCCTTTCTAAGTGGTTTACAAAGTCAGCCTATTGCCCCCAACAATCTGGGTCCTCATTTTACCCACCTCGGAAGGATGGAAGGCTGAATCAACCTGGAGCCTGGTGAGACTCGAACTGCCAAATTGCAGGCAGCTGGCAGTCAGCAGAAATAGCCTGCAGTACTGCACCCTAACCACTGTGCTACCGTAGTGCAGGCTATTTGGTATCCTGAAAACTGCTACCAAACTCCTGTGGGATTTTTTGGCAACCATAAATTTACACAGCTCTCCCTCAATATCTACAGTGAGGAGCACAATAGGAGGAACTAACTGCATAAAGTGATTTGTGCGTATAGGCTGAAGATAAGAGCATAGTACAGACATACTTTGTATGTTCCTTTGAGAAAAGTATATCATGTAAGGAGTAAGCCCATCTGTAGCTGACCAATAAACCTATCTCAACTGCATGAAATAAGGGGGAAGCTTTAGGGAATCCATAAAAAGAACTAGAAACAGATCAGTGGCGGGTTCCGGCTCCCGTTGCAACTGGTACGGTTGCAATGGGACCCGGTGTCCACCACATGAACACGGGCACACACGTGCAGCACGTGCATGCATCCTTACCTCTTGCAATGCCCCCACAAGCCTCCGCAACACTCCAGCTGCTCGGTGGAGCGTCGCGCATGTGCCGTGTGCTCCATGCACATGCACAGAAGCGCCAAAGAGCTCAAATACAGGTAAGGAGCTCGGGCGGGCAGGTGGGCCCTCTCCGGAGCACCGTACAGGAACAGTATCCGGTACTCCGGGCAGGCACCGGTACACCCGTACCAGGGTGTACCGCCTGCAACCCACCACTGAAATAGATGCTCTTGACTGAGAATCTCTACAGACTTTTAGCTATAGAATTTGGGATGAACTCCCTTTGAATGGTGTGGGAGCAGGAATGGATTTCCAGAGGAAAAAATTGCAGACTACAGGAACCAGGAACTTCACTCAGGAGATCCTGAGGACACAGATAAACCTCCAAGTGCTTCAACGACCCTCCAAAACAGAGATGTCAAACTCAAGGCCCGGGGGCCAGATCCGACTCACGGGGTACTTAGATCTGGCCCACAAGGTCACCCTGGAAACAGCGAAGGACTGGCCTATGGTGCTTCTGCCAGCAAAAGTGGGCTCCCGAGCGCTGTTTTAGGCTGTCACAGCCTCCTGCAACCCTCTGCCAGTGAAAACCTCCTGAGCTCCGTTTTCACTGGCAGAGGGTTGCAGGAGGCTGTGGCAGCCGAAAAGGGAGCTTGGGAGCCTATTTTCGATGGCACATCTCTCGGGTGAACCACAGGCGTCCCTGACAGGAGTGACATTGAGTTGACCATGCCCCCTGGCCAAGCCTTCCCCTCCCCTCCGAAGTCAAACACAACCCTGATGCGGCCTTCAATGACATTGAGTTTGACACCCCTACTCTAAAAGGATGCAAATGACCAGCTGTCTGCAAGGGGTATAAATCCTTCCATTCCCCACTATCCTCTCAGATCTGAAGAAGCTTCTTGGGTGAGAAGTGAAATGTCTTCGAAAGAAAAAAAAACAAGAAAGTACAGTTGGCTCCTGAAAAATCACCTTTGGGACCACCATGACCTGGATGACTGAGAATCTCTACAGACTGTTAGACACTCCTTCAGTTCTTGTTGGGATCCCCTTCCAGTTGGCAGCATATAGCATAACCAGCACAGGTAGTCATTGACTCACACCCATAACAGAGCCCAAAATTTCCATTGTTAGGCAAGACAATTGTTAAATGAATTTTGCCCCACTTTACCATCTTCCTTGCCACCATTAAGTGATTGTGACACCACATCTGCCATCTTGCCTGCTTTGAGTCCACCCCCTACCCCCCCACTCGCCCTCAACCTCCATTGATGCCGCTCAGTTGTGGCTTTCACATTTTGTTACCATTGGTTCACCCCCACGCACGCCCCTTCTGCGCATACACCCTCAAGACTGGACTACTGCAGTGCGCTCTACATGGGGCAGCCCTTGAAGAGCATTCGGAGACTTCAACTCGTCCAGAATGCAGCCACGCGAGCGATTGTGGGTGTACCTCGATACAATCGGTCTCCAGATACGCTTCAAGGTGCTAATTATCACTTATAAAGCCCTTCATGGTATTGGACCTGGGTACTTGAGAGACCGCCTGCTGCCAATTACCTCCCAAAGACCCATTAGATCGCACAGGGTCGGCCTCCTCCGGGTCCCATCTACTAGCCAATGCCATCTGGCTATGACCCGGGGGAGGGCCTTCTCTGTTGCAGCTCCGGCCCTTTGGAACGAGCTCCCCGCGGAGATTCGGACCCTCACCTCTCTCCCGGCCTTCCGAAAAGCCATTAAAACCTGGCTGTGTCGGCAGGCCTGGGGTTGATGGGTCCTCTTCCCCTCTCGACAGGTATGGTTGTTGGTTATTTTAAATACGTGTTTTGTATTGTATGTTCCCTTCCCCGTTTGAGTTGTTCGCCGCCCTGAGTCCCTGCAAAGGGAATAGGGCAGCATATAAATAAAACAAAACTTAAACTTAAACTTAACCCTGCCTTCCGCGCATGTGCCTGGCCTCAGAAACATCCTAAATAGGATGGCACAGAGCAGGGGTGGGTGCCCACCCGTGATTTCCACTACCGATTCATGTGAATCAGTCCAAACTGGTTAAATAGCACCTCTGATGCCACTGCACTTTCAGATTTGCAGGGAAAGTGAAACAACTCCACTCTGATAAGGAAAGGTCCTGGCCTTTTGTGAGCTTGATAAGAAAAATTGAGAAAGAAAAAAACGGAAAGGATTAAGTGGAGGCCTGTTTCGTGTTTCTGTCACAAAGATAGGAATGAGAGCATTTCTAGGAAGAATTCCTCTCTTCCATGATTCATTAGATTTACCCACTTCTGAGCTCATTGGCTGTCCATAAAACAAACAAACAAAAAAACAAGATAAGGCTCCTATCAGAATCACTAAGAGTTTGGCTTCAAGATATTTCCTTCTAGACTCTGGAATGAAAAACAAGTCAGCTTATTTGAAACTGGCGGCTTCCCAATTTCTTAGAGGTCAATCTCTTCTTCGAAAAGAGAACAGGGCTTCTGCCCGTTGTAAACTGGAAGATGCACCTTTGATGGAATCCTGTTCTACAATGAAAGCCCCTTCCCCAAACCCCTATTCCCTTGGAGGAGCGTGCTCAGTTAAAGGGAAAACCTTGGAGACGGGAATAATGGTGAATCCAAGGATGGGCTGCTACAGGTTTGTTTGGGTTCGGAGAACCTCCAAATCCCATCCCTGGCTAGCCCTGCCCACCCCATCCCACCAGGGGTGGGTTGCTACTGGCATTACTCCCGGTTTGGGGCAAAACAATTTTTGTCCGCTCTGCATGCGTGCACATTTACACCCAAAAAGTTCTGAGCATTGGGAAAACCTTAGAAAAGGGGGGGGAAATACATTTCTGCAATGGAGATTGTTCTGCGCATGCGCAGAACCAAAAATCAAGAGGGTGTCGCCGACAATAGAACTGGTTCGGGTGCGTGGGCGGCCGAGTTACTACCTACTCAGCCGAACTGGTCCAAACCGGTCTGAACCAGTAGGAACCCACCTCTGTACCCCACCCCTCTCCTCCCAGGAGTCTCCGCACAGCCTGTTTTGGATGTGAGGTAAGTGCAGGATCCATGTCAGTGGTGGGTTTCAAAAAAAATTTAGAACCTCTTCTGTAGGTGTGGCCTGCTTTGTGGGAGTGGTTCGGGGAGAGAGACAAATGGGCCTCCTGGAAGTTCCGGAAGGGTCTCCAAAGCTTGGGAGAGGCAGTTTTCACCCTCCCAGAGGCTCAGGAAAGCTTCTGGAGCCTAGGGAAGGCAAAAATGCCCCTGCCACCATGGTGCAGGAGGCTGACTAGGCCATGCCCAATATGGCCACGCCCACCCAGCAACAAGGCAGAGAACCCATTGCTAAATTTTTGAAGCCCACCCCAGATGAATCCACTCATTTTTCATGTTAATACATAAGCCATAGAGTGATTTTTGCACGAACTCAGCTCCTGGAATTTAAAACTTAGTTCGTGGCTTAATTTGATGTGTGAAACCAACTGTGACTCAGCCAACAACAACAACAACAACAAAAACCTGGTTATTGAGATCAGTAAAAGTAAAACAGTTGGCCTGGTTTCTGCAGGAGGAGCTTCCTGTTGAGATTGACAATGTTCTGTCTGGATGCCAGAGACTTATTGGAGTGATGCAGAATGGAGGCACTTCCATGGTTCCAATCTTCAAGGGATGATATGATGTTTCAAGCCTTAGTTCTTGGATAGACAACCTGGTGCCTTTGAGATGTTTTGCACTATGGTCACCTCTTTCCATCTGTCCTTGAGTTGCCCCACAGTCAATCCATCCTGCTAAATCTTGCACACATCTGCAGATTTTCTGCCAAGGAATGACTTTTGTGGAACTTAGCTTAGGAGCCAGTTTTGTAGAGTACTTCAAAATTAAAAGCAGGTGAATGTGAATTCTAGTCCTAGTTTAGTCTCAGAAACCAACTGTGTGACGTAGAACTGTAAACATTGAATTGAATTGAATTGAATTTATTATATTTCTATGCCGCCCTATTCCCAGAAGGGACTCAGGGCGGCTCACAAACGAAGTGGGGGGGGCGGAGGGATACAAATAGGAAAAAAAAGACATGGACAAAACAATACCACAATTTAAAAACACTCAACAGCCACACCATTCGAGCGGGGACAGGAACACATCAGCCCCTGTCGGAACAGCCAGGTTTTAAGGGCTTTGCGGAAAGCCTGGAGGGTGGTGAGGGTCCGAATCTCCACGGGGAGCTCGTTCCAGAGGGCCGGAGCAGCCACAGAGAAGGCCCTCCTCCGGGTGGTCGCCAGTCGGCATTGGCCAGTGGGTGGAATTCGGAGGAGGCCTAATCTGTGGGATCTAATCGGTCTGTTGGAGGTAATTGGCAGCAGGCGGTCTCTCAAGTACATCTAGATCAGAGGTGTCCAACCTTGGCAACTTTGATTAGCACTGATGATATTATCTAGTTTGGGTAATGAAAGGTCCCCAAGGAAGCAACCAAACTCAAAAAAGTCTCAAGAACTTCTCTTGGCAACTTTAGGACTTGTGGGCTTCAACTCCTAGAATTCCGGCAGTTGAAGTCAGCAAATCTTAAAGTTGCCAAGGTTGGACACTCCTGATGTAAATGATTGCTACATTTTGAAGGCCTATGATACCTATGATCTAGTCTTTGGGAGGATTTGTCAAAGAAGCCCGTATTTTAATTCTGCTTGGCTTCCTGCCTCCAGCAAAATAGCAATGTCAATAGTCTGTTGTTGTAACTTCTTCCCAAGAAAGATTCTTCATAGGATGATTGGGACAAATAAAAGAGACCTGGGAACTATGCTCACCACACTATGCTTGGAGGTAGTGCAGGAGAAACAATTAATAAACCAAGCCCCATTGCTGTTTCCATGTTGCCTGCAAAAAATTTTTTAAAAAAAGGAATATGTGGAAAAACGGTCCGAAAACCACCGCAGAATTCATACTTAGAAAATTTAAGACCAAGCATTGATAGAAGAAAATATTTGTAGCCCAGGGTTAAACTGTGGGGTCCTTGGTACTGTCTGAGCTTGGTTGTTTTCTTGCAGACATTTCATTACCCAACTAGGTAACATCATCAATGCTACCAAGTGTCAGAAAACCAACTGTTGGAAGTGTCTACTTAGGGCATCAAGACAGACTGCCTGTCCACTTTAGGAATCCATGAAGATGGCTGTCCAAACACCCTATTACACATCCAGTGGAGAAAAGGCCGCCATCTCCTTCTATGCGGCTCTAATTTCTTTCTTGGTAGTTCCTCTGTGTCCATTTTATTTCCTCTTCTTAACTTCCTTTCTAGCATAGTATTGGTAATGGTGAGCCACACCAGAAGTTCTCCTTTTAAGACAAATAGGTCAGAAACTTCCGGGCCTACCGGAAGTTCGGGAAGGCCAGAAACGGGCCTGTTTCCGGCCTTCAGAGGGCATCTGGAGCCTGGGGAGGCCTTTATCGCCCTTCCGGAGGCTCAAGGAAAGCCTCCGGAGCCCAAGGAGGGCCAAAACGCCACCCCCCATGGTGCAGGAGGCCAACTAGGCCACACCCACCATGGCCACGCCCACCCAGCAACCGAAAAGATAACCGCTTGCTCAAATTTTTGAAGCCCACCTCTGTACTGCGGGCAGTTGTCAAGAGGATGGTTGCCCCATTGTCTGTTTTCCTTATAAAAGATCATGAAAGAGAGAATAGTTTTTTTTGTCCACTGTCCTCAGAATGTTCACAATAAAAGGTACGTTGCCCTTCAAGTTGATCTTGGCTCCTGGGGAATTTTCAGGAAACACAGCAATAATATTGAAGTGGTATTATTGCCTTGTTTCTGGATGTTTTCTCAGCTTCTCAATCTAATCTGGTATGTGCTGGGAGTTTTTCCTCAAAAGAACTAACTAGCAAGCCCTGAGTTATTTCCTAGCACAGGTCAGCAGTCACTGACGAAGCAAAAAACCCAAATATTAATTAATAATGTTTAACACTCCCCAAGGAAGCTCGCTGATATAGACCAAGCCAGATTTGCAGAATAAATAACCTCACCTTAACATTTTATGTACTACCAGTGCTGCATGTTATCAGAAACAGGAGCCATTCGATAAAATAATAGCCTTGGATAAGTAAAGGTAAAGGTTCCCCTCGCACATATGTGCTAGTTGTTCCCGACTCTAGGAGGCAGTGCTCATTTCAAAGCCGAAAAGCCAGTGCTGTCCGAAGACGTCTCCATGGTCATATGGCCAGCATGACTAAATGCCGAAGGCACATAGAACACTGTTCCCTTCCCATCAAAGGTGGTTCCTATTTTTCTACTTGCATTTTTACGTGCTTTCGAACTACTAGGTTGGCAGAAGCTGGGACAAGTAACAGGAGCTCACTCCGTTATGTGGCGCTAGGGATTCGAACCGCTGAACTGCCGACTTTCTGATCAACAAGCTCAGCGATTTAGCCACTGAGCCACCGTGTCCCAATAGCCTCGTATTAACATCCAGTAAAATGCCATGTTTGAGAGAGCCACTTTAGTGTAGTGGTTAAGGCACCAGACTAGAAACTGGGTGACTGTGAGGTCTAGTCCCACCTTAGGTACAAGGCCAGCTATCTGACTTTGAGCCAATCACCAGGAGACAATGAGTTCTAGTCCCGCCTTAAACACAAAGCCAGCGGGGCGGCCTTGGGCCAATCACACTCTCTCACTCTTGGAATGACAACCAGGGTAAACCTCTTCAGATCTTGCCAAGAAAACTACAGGGATTATTTGGGGCATTTGCCATCCTGACTCAGAGGTGCACACGCATACACATGCACGCACGCACACACACAATAGCTGAAAATTCTGATGCACTACTCCAACTCTTTTGGAGAACCCAAGGTTTGAAACACTGGTGGCATAGTTCAATCTATTGATGTCCAGACATTTAGCAGCAGTGCATTTCCCTTCATGGTTCATCCGGGAAAGTAATCTTCTGCCCTCTTTGAGGTCCTTACCAAAGGAGACAGACCAAAGCTCTTACCTGATTTTCCTCTGGTTGCTATTACAGCAAATGGAAATCTAGATGTCCATGCATGGGAAAGAAATAGCCAAGGCATTTGGTAATGTCAGAACTGGCTCAAAGGGATGGCGATTGAGAAAGCAAAAAAGATTGATTGAAATAAGCCCCCCCCCTCAAAAAAAAAACCTCTATAGTTAATGCTCCCTCTCTAAATTTCTAGGAAATGAAGACCTCTTGTATTCTAAGCCTGATCCCGTTTTCTCCTGGGATGGAAAAGATCTACAAGAATTTAATAAATCTAAAAAGAAACCATCTGCCTGGACGACAGATTGATTGATTGGGTAAATTCAATCACACTTAGTCACTTAGTCCTTTCGCTCTCATCTCCACAACAATTCAAAGTTGATCTTCAGTCATTTTGTATTTTATGGAAATGGCTTACCAAAAGGCTTTAAAGATATTTTACTTTCAAGGGACAACCGATCCCTTGGCTTTCAAGGCAGCCAACTGAAGGCGGGTCGCAGCAAATTTGAATTCATTAGCTTCCCAAGTCAATAATTTATTTAATTAACTGTCAGCCTCTGCTTTGCTGCTGCTTCGGCTGCCATTGAAACGGGGAGGGGGGGCATGGTATTTGGGAGGGACTAATACTTGTGGTGGAGGAAGATTCTGGAGTTTCTGCTGCCTGTCTTACTGCGCATGCGGAGGAGGTTTCCCGCCAAGGCCAACGGCACCGACATTCCATCTTGGTGATGCCTTTCGAAGTTATCTCGCACCTGACACTTGGGAGAATTATGATTGGACTGTAACTTGGATGCCAAGGGGTGGGGAATGGGTTATTCTATATATCATTTGCTTTCGCGCCTAAATAATCAGTCTTCGCTTTGCTACGCTTCTGATCATTTATAATTAGTAAAAGTACACTTGATTTCTATCAATGGAGTCTCGTGGTTTTCTTTCCTAATTATCTAATGGAGGAGTGCTGACAGTAACAAACTAATTAACTGAGTTAAGTACATTGCACAAAGCCAGCCACACATAGATGCCCAAAGTTGGGGAGAGGAACTGGTGCAATTTGCAAATTATTGACTATGTATATGTATATGTATGCGGTGGCTCAGTGGCTAAGATACTGAGCTTGTTGATCAGAAAGGTCAGCAATTCAGTGGTTGAAATCCCTAGCGCTGAGTAACGGACTGAGCTCCCGTTACTTGTCCCAGCTTCTGCCAACCTAGTAGTTTGAAATCACGTAAAAAATGCAAGAAGGAAAATTGGTGGGGAGATAACAGTGTTCCGTGCATCATTGGCATTTAGTCATGCCTACCACATGACCACGGAGACGTCTTTGAACGGCGCTGGCCAGGGGTGGGTTTCTGCCAGTTCTAACCTCTTCTATAGCATAGGTTCCACAAATCTACACTGCCGTTTAGAACCGGTTCCAGCTCCCTCCCCCCCGCCCGTCCGGACATCATCAAGATGAAGAATGAGAGGAGGAATTCTGGGAGTTGAAGTCCACAAGTCTTAAAGCTGTCAAGTTTGAACACCCCTGGTTTTTTTTTTTCTAAAGGGTTAGGGGTGCAAGGGTCTTGTAACTTGACAGCATTAAGACTTGCAAGCTTCAAATGCCAGAGTTTCTGAGCCAACATTTTGGTTGCTAAGCAAGAGCGTTGTTAAGTGAGTTTCACCACGTTTTACAAGTTAGCCACGCCCACCCAGTCACATGGCCGGCAAGCCACTCCCACAAAGCAGGCCACACCTACAGAAGAGGTTCTAAAAAAATTTGAAACCCACCACTGGCGCTGGCTCTTCAATTTTGAAACGGAGATGAGCACTGCCCCCTAGAGTCAGGAATAACTAGCACATATGTGCGAGAGGAACTTTTACCTTCACCTTATTTCTTTCATAGAGACGCTTCTGATGCAAGTTACATAACATGTGGCTTATCGCAGAAAACTATGGAGCCACAGTAGAGGGGGAAACTAGAAAGAGGGAGAAAGAAATTGGGGGTGAAATGGTCAAGCGTATTCTCTCCACTCCGGGGCACCTTGCCCAAGTCCCCTCGACTTTGGCAGCACCCCTGTTTTTGAGCTCAAAACTTTGAAGACAGGTTGGGATTCAGATATGATTCATTGTAACACTTACTGAATTGACTCCATTAACTGGCTTGCCAGAAAAGATAACATTCATAGCTTTTAGAGCTAGGAAATAGTTTAGATGCCTGCCTGTACCACCACCGACTTCTGGAGAACGTTTCAAAATCCTTTTGCCAATATATACTGCTTCTTCTTCTTTTTTTTTTTTTTTTAGCCACCTGCAATTTTTCTCTGCATGATTTCTGAGCAACAGCATGTTTGAAAAGTGGCAGAAAAGTCTGTTTAGCAACACAATGGACCCCTTCTGCAGAGGAATTATTGAGTCTGCCATCTGCAGCTCCATAACTGTCTGGTTTGGCTCGCCAACTCAACAATAGCAATAGCAGTTAGACTTATATACCGCTTCATAGGGCTTTCAGCCCTCTCTAAGCGGTTTACAGAGTCAGCATATCGCCCCCAACAACAATCCTGGTCCTCATTTTACCCACCTCGGAAGGATGGAAGGATGAGTCAACCCTGAGCCGGTGAGATTTGAACAGCCCAACTGCAGAACTGCAGTCAGCTGAAGTGGCCTGCAGTGCTGCATTTAACCACTGCGCCACCTCGGCTCGTAACAAGACAGACACGGACTTCAACGGAGAATTAGAACTGCAGAAAAAACAATGGCTACCAACCTGCCTTCCATTGAGGACCTGTAGACTGCAGGAATCAAAAAGAGAGCTGTGAAAATATCAACAGACCCCTCACATCCTGGGCATTAATTGTTTCAACTTCTGTCCTCAAAAATGACATTATAAGGCACTGCACAACAAGACAACTAGACACAGGGACAGTTTTTTCTCGAATGCCATCACTCTGTTACACAAATAATTCCCACAACACTGTCATATTGCCTACTAAGACTGTATTGCTATTATTCTTCTCTTCTTTCCTATTACCTATCTCTTCCCACTTATGACTGTAACCATGTTGCTTGTATCTTTAAATTTTATATTGTTTTGTTTTTTGCTTAGTATAATTTGATTGCTTATTAGTAACCTATGACTAAGTGTTGTATCTTATGATTCTTGATGAATGTATTTTATTTTTATTTTTCTTTATGTACACTGAGAGCATAGGCACCAAAGGCAAATTCCTGTGTGTCCAATCACACTTGGCCAATAAAGAATTCCACTCCATTCCATTCCATTCTATTAAGTCAGTTTACTCTGATTGACATCATTAAGGCCGCTGAGAAATAGTGACCAGTCCACAGTGAATAATCACGTATAAGTTCATTAAATCCATCCATACACTGCCCTACAATAAACTACACTACATACACTGCAGTAGTCCTCAATTTACGGTCACAGAAATTCCATGGTTAAACAAAGTGCCTGTTAAGTGAATTGTGATTTGGTTGTTTAAGTCAGGGATGGGGAGCTAAGTTGAAGACTTGTGGACTTCAACTCCCAGAATTCCTGAGCCAGCATGGCCTAAAGGGGCCACAATTCCCCACCTCTGGTTTAAGTGAATCCAGTTTCCCCCTTTGATTTTGCTTGTGGGAAGCCAGCTGGGAAGTTTCAAATGTTGAGCACATGACTACAGACCTGTTGAAATCTTCCTAAATACATGCTGGTTGCCAATTGTCCAAATTTCGATGCCGCAAGGACCAGTTGTAAGTCTTGCAACTTTGAATGGTCAGTAAATAAATGGTCATAAATCAAGGACTATCATTACAAGTCTATAGCAGGAAGATCGGGAGTGGGGCGGCATACAAATTAAATAAACATTCAAACATTCATAAAGATCTATGGATCATACATTTTGACATAACCATAGTAGTTTAATGATCTGTTGTCAGAACTAACTAAAGAAATCCAGGGAAAAGAAGAATCAGAATTCTACCAGATATGGGATAAATGGTATAGGTGGATGGAGGAAAGAAACAAGAATCAATGAAGGAATATAACAAAACTAAAAAAAAATAAGAGTTACGAGTAAAATAAGAGGGTTAAGAATGGTGAAATCCAAATGAAATACAATAGAAGGGGAAATAATATAAGGTGAGCGGTATCGATTGATTAGAAAGAACAGGACGCTCCTGTTCCTATTGTATTGTGTAAATGTGGTGTACGTCTAGGTTTTGTGTGTGTGTGTTTTACATGTTTGTTAATAAAAATATATTTAAAAAATCTATTGTCAAGCCTGGAAATCATCTTTTGCATTGGGCCTTCTGGCCTGCCATATTTAATGCTGTGGGAAAATGGGAGGGGGATTATATGGAATATGGGAGATATATAGTCATCATAACATTCGTTTCTCAGAGAATCAAGGACGTCTTGCCTTTCCCCTGGAGTGGTGTGACCGAGAGGCATCTCCAGTTGGGACGGTTCCTGATTGGACCATGTGACGGACATGTGGGTGCTGGGCCAGGGACTTGGACTTTCCTTTGGGTGGGGAAAATCTGGAAGCTTTCAGATTCGGGTTTTCCCAGATGTGCCAATTTGACATCTCTAATAAAATGGGACTCCAAGGAACTTTGAGCCTCGGAGTCTTATTTTGTTGGGGTGTTACTTGGAACACACACACACACACACACACACACACACACTGTGTTTCTCCCCCAAAAAGGGCAGGTTTTATTTTCTTTTGACCCCCGAAAAAATGGCTAGGCCTTCTTTTTGGAGGGCTCTAATTATTGATTCACCTCAAGGTGGTGGGACTGAAAGCCCCGGCCATTTCTTCTGTGGTCCCTTGCTGCCACTTGCACACATCGCCCCGGCCTCAACCAGTAAAAATTCCCGCTACCGCTTCACCCCGAACTAGTCTGAACCAGCTGAATACCACCTCTGTGCCTCTGCCATTGAAAATGGAGCTCGGGACAGCTGTGTGTAGCCCTCCCGAGCTCCATTTTCACTGGCAGAGGGTTGCAAGAGGCTGTCGCAGCCAAAAACAGAGCTCGGGAGCCAGTTTTTGCTGGCAAAGCAAAAACCACAGGCGCCCCCAACGCAAGTAATGTTGAGCAGGCCATGCCCCTGGCCATGCCCCCCCCCCAAGGTCAAACACAACCTTGATGCGGCCCTCGGTGAAATCGAGTTCAACACTCCTGGAGGAGAACTGACACCGATTGAGCCTAGACAATGTAGCTCATTTAGAGTGGAGATTTTAACTTGGATTATATAGCTGGCCTCTTGGAGCCAATCTAAAACTGGTGGATTTTTTTTTTAAAAGCCTTTATTCAGCTGCTAAAATTCTTGCTTTATTCCTCACTAGACCCTGGCCTAATTAATCTCCTGCACTCCTTTCCTCTCCCGCTTCTTCTTTGGAACTCTGTTGTATGGTGAAATTCTTTAATTTTCTTGGCAAGTTCCTAGGAATCTTGATGGAGAAACAGCCACACTGTCTGAATTTGCTGTTGTTTTGGGTAAAGGGAAAGCTTAACAAATCTTATCTTCCTACGAGGCACAATGACTCCGCTGTGTGAAAAAAAAGGATAATAACTGCCTAACTAACCATTAAAACAGGAAATGAACGAGTGTTTTCTATATTCCTCAAGAATCTGGGAATGTTTTCAAACTCAAAGAGTGGATTCACACAATGAGAAACCTGGAAGCTGTGAAAAGCAACCTCAGGACATTATTCTCTCAGTGTTTCATCAGGTGTGGTATACACTCAGAGGTGGGTTCCTACCAGTTCGCACCAGTTCGGTAGAACCAGTTCATCAAATCTACCAAACCGGTTAGAAGAGGTTCCACCAGAAAGCAGGCCACACCTACAGAAGAGGTTCCAAAAATTTTTGAAACCCACCACTGACACACACACACACATACACACACACACACACACACACACAGAGAGAGAGAGAGAGAGAGAAAGGAAGAAAGAAAGAAAGAAAGAAAAAAAGAAAAAAAGAAAAAAGAAAGAAAAAGTGAGAGAGATGAAAGAAAAAAGAAAAAGGGACAGAGAGACAAAAGGAAGGAAAGAGAGAGAGAGGGAGGGAGGGAGGTAGGGAGGAAGGAAGGAAGGAAGGAAGGAAGGAAGGAAGAAAGAAAGAAAGAAAGAAAGAAAGAAAGAAAGAAAGAAAGAAAGAAAGAAAGAAAGAAAGAAAGAAAGAAAGAAAACACATGGCCGGCAAGCCACTCCCACCAGGTCACATGGCCGGCAAGCCGTTCCCACAAAGGTGGCCACACCCACAGAGTAGGTTCGAAATTTTTTTGAAACCCACCACTGTATACACTTTCCTTCCCTATTGGTTCGCAAATCTGAGCATGTAATGCAAGTGTAATTCTTGTTTTTAAAAATGTGAATTTTGATCCCATTGATGTGGCTGCTACATCATTTTTTTGATCCTGCTCCTGTAGACAATCATTTTTGGGTGAATAGTAGAATTAAGACTGGCTAATGTACAGATATATGGATTGTTTAAGTTCAGCTAAGCTAAGCATGCTTTCTTTTAACTAGGAATGTGGTTAAATAAGCCTAACATTTCAAGTTAAGCAACCCCCCCCAAAAAAAAATATTATAGTTTTGTGCAGTGGGTGATTTACCAATTATTTAATCTTGTGGAATTTCAGGGGAAATGTTGCGTTCTACTACAACTAATGAATTAAATCCGTTTGCTATCTGGCAACCCCCTAAATCATGGCTCTAGGAAGGGATGTTTTGTATTTCCAGAATCCAGATCCACCAAAGTATCACAATATTTTTGGGAGGTAGACACTGGAAATGTAAAACCCAGAGCATCGTTAAATTGACACAGTGAAGGATCACACTTTAGTTGAACAAGATCACAAGTTGAGCTTCAATTGAGCCTCTTCCAAATGAAGATTAGAGAAAGGCCAAGATGGATCTGCTCAAGCCAAGAGTATTTTTGGCTCCAAGGCAGGCGACCATTTGGAGAACACAGAGTGCCCTGCCAGTTCACTACTGGTAGGTGTCATTCTCCATGGGAACTAAAGCTTGTCATCATCACGAGGTCATTCGTGGTCTCTTCCAAACATTCCATTTCACAAAAATATATGGCAAATGCTCCAGCTACTCAAGAAAACACTCCGTTCTTAAGAATTGCATTGGACAAAATTTCACAAATCCAAGAATCAATACGTCATGCTTGTTTACCCAGAAGAATTTCTCCATGAATACTGTTTTTATTTATGAGCAGGACTCTGGTGAAGATTTGATAAGACTTCAAGGCACAGGCCAAGCTGACTTCAAAGTTCAGCCTAAGGTGGAGGACAATAGGAGCATCACCATTTCGTTTCATCTTTGAGATGGTGTTTTTCAAGTGAAGGGAGCAGACAAGATCACAAGGACAGGAAAAGCATGAGGGGTGGAAGGAAAGAGAAGCAGAGTGGTGAATAAGAAGAAGTGGGTATGGATTCCTTACAAGGCATGGATGGAGGTCTACAAGCATATTTCCTGGGTCGTGTGCCACGATTTTGCTTATACTGCAAAAACAGTGGCTGGTGATTGTCCTGCCACAACATGTAACTATTGTACTGTTGTTGCTCTCTAGCCCAAACTAGTGGCCAGAGAGACAGATAGGCCCAACTGTATTGTCTGAAGCTGACTCCACCTATTTAACCATCCGCCTGCATTCAGTCTGGGTGCACGCTGGAATTCCTTCAGCACTTGGAGAAGGCAGAAGCAGCCATTTTGATCCGTGGCACATGGTCATCCGGAGATGGGCCTATGTCCCCCACATGGAGCATCGCTGGTGTGGTTCAAGCTGCTTGTGTTTGTTGTTATGTTCAGAAGTAGCTTAATGCTGTCTATCTTGTACTTGTATCTTATATCTCACTGTACATATCCTTATTTTCCTCAGTTTCACCATACCCTGTTCTTCCAATAAAGCATTCAGATCTGTGCACACGGTCCATTTTATTGGAGAATAAATTGAATTGAATTTATTGCACTTATATGCCGCCCTTTTCCCCAGAGGGGACTCAGGGCGGCTCACAATCCAAGTCAGGGAAGGGGATACAGATAAGGGATAAAAAGACAAACAAAACAATACACAATTTAAAAGCACACAACAACCATACCATTCGGGGGGGGGGGGGAAAGCTCTTTAGCCCCAGGCCTGTCCGAACAGCCAGGTTTTAAGGGCTTTGCGGAAGGCCTGGAGGGTGGTGAGGGTTCGAATCTCCACGGGGAGCTCGTTCCCCATGGAAGAGGGTCGGAGCAGCCACAGAGAAGGCTCTCCTCCGGGTAGTCGCCAGCCGGCATTGGCCGGCGGATGGAATTCGGAGGAGGCCTAATCTGTGGGATCTAATCGGTCTATTGGAGATAATTGGCAGAATAGGTGGGTTTAGCTGCCCGTTGAGCTGCACACAGACTAACAAGCAGTGGGGACAGAACAATGATGATGGTGTTGATGTTGATGATAATGTTGTTGATGATGATGATCACAGTAACAGTTTATTGGATCTATATATCATGATTTCCCACCAGGAACTCAAGGTGCCTTGAGTGGGCTCTCCCACATGAACCTTGGTTAGTTTTGACCCTAGTTGAGATGTTCTGGGCCTTGATGTGTTTTTTTGTAGAAGAGAATATTTGTAGCACAGGGCTGAACTGTGGAGTCCTTGATGCTCTCCCATCTTGGTGGCTGATGTCCTTCATAAACCCAGGCCATTGTGTTCAAAGTGCTGTGTGTTGTCGTAATCAGATCAAGTGAAAATTGTGAGCATGGCAATCTCCTTACAAAGGTTGGATGTTTTAATTGAAAGACTAAGACTACTGCAGAACATATATTCCATATATGGTGTTTTAATTGATGAAGATCTGAAGCATGCTTAGACCAAAACCTGATACATCTTTAAGTGGAGAAAGATGAAAAAAATTATTTGAGTTTTCAAAAATAGCTGTAAGGGACAACATCCATGCATCTCAACTATTAGCTTCTATGGGAGGAAGAATTTGAGCCAAGAAGCAAGGTCTATGAGTGGTGTGGACATCCAGTAATTCATAACAAGGTCATTGTAGGACATCAAGCAAACAGAACAGTACTCAACTTATCAACATAGTTGCAGTGTAATTTGATAGTGTCATGATATCCACTGTGTTAAACAACTTTCTAATAACTCTTAGGACATAATATTAAATTACAGTAAATGTCCCTTAGGTTTACCTGGGCAAAACCTGGAATTTGATAAGCTCTTTGCTAAAGCCTCTCACTAATGCTTACAGATTCTCATACACTATATGCTGGTCTATAAACTAGAAATATTACTTCAATGAAATAAAAAGTGTTGTTATTGCATGTTGTCTCGGGGTCTTTGACAATGGATTCAGCACAATATTTGCAATACCCTGCTATTAAAATAGAGGGACGTGGTGGTTCTGTGGCTAAGATACTGAGCTTGTCGATTAGAAAAGTCGGCAGTTTGGCAGTTTGAATCCCTAGCGCTGTGTAATGGAGTGAGCTCCCATTACTTGTCCCAGCTTCTGCCAACCTAGCAGTTCGAAAGCATGTAAAAATGCAAGTAGAAAAAATAGGAACCATATTTGGTGGGAAGGTAACAGCGTTCCATGCATCTTCGGTGTTGAGTCATGTCGGCCACATGACCACGGAGACGTCTTCGGACAGCACCGGCTCTTCAGCTTTGAAACGGAGATGAGCACTGCCCTCTAGAGTCAGGAACAACTAGTACATATGCGCGAGGGGAACCTTTACCTTACCACTTGCTGCGACTGTTTCAAGCCCTACATAATACATTACCTTGGCTCTCAGGATCGATATAATTTTGGAGTAATGGAGTGAGCTCCCATTACTTGTCCCAGCTTCTGCCAACCGAGCAGTTCAAAGACATGTAAAAATGCAAGTAGAAAAATAGGAACCACCTTTGGTGGGAAGGTAATAGCGTTCCATGCCTCCTGCAGCGTCCTGCTGGCTAAAAAAGGGTGTGGGGGCACGCATAGCCCACCACACCACATTTTCGCTAGCAGAGGCACCACGGGCCAGTCCTTTGCTATTTCCAGGCTGGCCCCGCGGGCCAGATTTAAGCACCCTGCGGACCTTAAGTTTGACACCGCTGGCTTAGATACTACGATGAACATATATAGGAAGGGCAAGACTGAACTTTGCGCAATGATCAAAGAGGCTAATGAGATGAAAGAAAGTTTTGTTGTTCCTTGCCGCCCACATGCAGCCTTTGTGCAACATCGTCTCATTGATATTCAAAGCACAAATTTTATTGGAGGCACATCACACAGATATTTGATCCTTCTAGTGAGAGAGAGGTATAAATGATAGGGGGAGTATGAAAATGTAGACACATTGATTGTGGAAATGAGACATATGGTATTGTAGATGAGATTCTATCAGTCTTTCTTTCCAGAGCAGATTAGTTCCAATCATCCATAAATTCGGTCATACGCGTTTCGCCCACCCGCCTGCCCGCGTTCCTTATCTGTTTTTGAGACAACCGGGCCAATGGCGCACACGCACAAAGCATGCAGCGCCTGCGCGACCTCTGCCAAGCAGCTGGCTGTCTCAGGGCGGTGGCATGTTTGTGTGTGTGTGTGTGTAGCCCGTGTGCCAGCCTAGGACGCCCTGCCCCATGTGCAGCGTACCTGTTGCGATGGGATCCGAAACCCACCACTGCCACCGAGCCATCCCTTGCCCAACAAGCCACGCCCACAGAACTGGTAGTAAGAAAAATTGAATCCCACCACTGCCTTGATTAGTTTCCATCCATTCATTCTCGTCCTGCCTTCATGTGCTTTGGAGAATAGGTTGGCCTCCTCTTCTTTGTGGCAGCCCCTGAGATAGTGGAACACTGCTATCTTGTCATTCCTAGACCTTCTTTTCATTAAACTAGACATACCCAGTTCCTGCAATCGTTCTTCATATGTTTCAGTCTCCAGTCCCTAATCATCTTTGTTTCTCTTCTCTGCATTCTTTCTAGAGTCTCAGGATATTTTTAACATGGTGGCAACCAGGGGTGGGTTTCAACCGGTTCACGGTGGTCCCCGCGAACCGGTTGGTCGGCAAACCCAGAAGTAAGTAACTTCCAGGAACGGCGAAGGGCGCACCCGCCCGCCCGCATTCCTTACCCGGTTTTGATGAGTTCTATGCTTCCACGCATGCGCAGGACGCATACAGCGCCTGCGCAATCCTCCAGGAGCAGCTGGAGCATCGCACAGACACTAGTACGCATGTGTGCGCTGCACGCGTGCACGAGGACGCCGCTGGCCCCGTTCCAACCGAACCGGTTGGAATGGGGCGAGAAACCCACCGGATGCAGTATTCCAAGTGGGATGTAATTTCCTATAAAATTTAAAGGAACCAGGAAGAAAGCATGGCTTAACATTGCCTTCACCGGGGGGCGGGGGGTTGGTTTGTGGGAGGGGGGAAGGACGGAGAGCAGTTTCAACAGCATCCCTTTAAATCTACTCGCTTGCTAACCTAGCATGAAGGAAGTTTACTTTTGCAAGCTGCTGTGCACGATAGAACAATTCTTAGTAGCTCATAAATCTCTTGACTTTTGCGAAGGCTTTTTTCACAATGATCAGATCCAAGCAATTGTTTCACTTGAGGGGTTGGTGAAAAATATCTGATTGCTATCGCTGAGCTCTTATTGACTTAAACAAAGGAGTTGGCAGTTTAATCAGTGGCCATTCCTCTGCCTGGGGCAGACTCCCAAATCAGCATTTCACCTCCTCCTCCGTGGAGAAATTCAAACAAGGATTAAAATGATTTCGACCCTCCAACAAAGCCTTGAGGTCTGAAGTGGGGTAAAGCGAGAAACCTTTGAGGACATTATTAAAGACAGATCAAGGTTGCTGTTTTCCCATGTCGGCAGAACTTGTTGGTTGAAGTCCATCAGGCTGCCACAGCATCAGGGTCGCCAAAGCAAAGTTCCGAAGACATAAAGATTTGAAAAATAATAATACTAGAAAGCCAAAGTAGCCAACATCTACAAAGATATTGTATGAGAATCAAAACCTTGCCAAATCTGGCTATCTCATGAGAGTGGAAATATTTGTAATTAAAAAATAATCTTTGAAAATTGGAAAGTCAATGGATGCCCTATAGAATTGCCATGAACGTCACACGATATAATAGGATAACAGAGTTGGAAGGGACCTTGAAGGTCTTCTAGTCCAACCCCCTGCTTAGCCAGGAAACCCTCTACCATTTCGGACAAATGGTTGTCCAATCTCTTGAACTTCCAGTGTTGGAGCATTCACAAGTTCTGGAGGCAAGTTGTTGTAACTGTCAGGAAATTTATCCTCAGTTCTAAGTTGCTTCTCTCAATGATTAGTTTCCACCCATTGTTTCTTGTCCTACCCTTAGGTGCTTTGGAGAATAGCTTGACTCCCTCTTCTTTGTGGCAGCCCCTGAGATATCAGAACACTGCTATCATGTCTCCCCTAGTCCTTCTTTTCATTAAATTAGACATACCCAGTTCCTGCAACCGTTCTTCATATGTTTTACCCTCCAGTCCCCTAATCATCTTTGTTGCTCTTCTCTGCGCTCTTTCTAGAGTCTCCACATCTTTTCTATATCGTGGTGACCAAAACTGGATGCAGTATTCCAAGTGTGGCCTTCCCAAGGCATTATAAAGTGGTATTAACACTTCACGTAATCTTGATTCTATCCCTCTGTTTATGCAGCCTAGAACTGTGTTGGCTTTTTTGGCAGCTGCTGCACACTGTGATTGCTTCATTGTTCGCTTCTACTTTATTAATGTTAGATTTTGCAAAGTTCGGATCAGAACTATTAACAAACTGAAGAGGTGATATAGATAATCCTTGACTCACAACTGTAATGAAGGCTACCATTGAATGCCAATAAATTGTGGCTGCTCCAAAAACGGCAGCTGGTTCCGGTATCATGTCACATGGCCCAGGGGTGGAGCAGCCTACTCTCTTTCCCTAACACAAGCTCAGGAAATCTGGAATGGGATGTTGGGTGGAGCGGGATGTGACGGGAAATAGTGGGATGGCCTTCTGCATCCCCGTAGTCAATTGTAAGGGGAATGACCACAGGTGCTGCAGTGGTCCATAACTTCAAAACCAGATCCTAACTAGCTTCTGAGCCTCAGTGGCGCAGTGGTTAGAGTGCAGTACTGCAGGCTGCTTCTGCTGACCGCAATTTGGCAGTTCAAATCTCACCAGGCTCAAGGTTGACTCAGCCTTCCATCCTTCTGAGGTGGGTAAAATGAGGACCCAGATTATTGTGGGCAATATTTTCAAGCCATTCTGTGAGCTTTTGGGAGAGGGGATAAAAGAACAAGTGAAAAACACATAAATCATAGAAATAATAATTATGCCATATCTATTAAGCCAACTGACCCGACATTGATTTGCCACATAGACCCCATTGAAAGTAGATAACAGCTATAGCAATAGCAGACTAATATACTGCTTCACGGTGCTTTCCAGCCTTCTCTAAGCCGTTTTACAGAGTCAGCCTATGGCCCCCCAACAATCTGGGTCCTCATTTTACTCACCTCGGAAGGATGGAAGACTGAGTCAACCTTGAGCCTGGTGAGATTCGAACTGCCAAATTGCAGGCAACCGGCAGGCAGTAGAAGTAGCCTGCAGGACTGCATTCTAACCATTGCGCCACCGTGGCTCATTATAATTTAATGTTGTATGTGCCCAAATAAATTTAGCAGGAAATTATACGTTAAATTATTATGCCAGATCTATAGGTTATATTCAAAGGGGATTCTGTTGTTTTCACCTTTGATAAGAATTCCGTTCCGCTGGGATTATTATTATTATTATTTTGCAAAAAAATAGAGTCTTTGCAGAAAATATCCAGGGGAAATATAAACCATTACACAAAACTGTCTCTCACATCTGGCAGATATTTTTTTTATCATATTCATATGCCATTCACACTATAAACATTATTTTCAGTGGAGAGAGTGACCACATTGCTTCCATTAATCTATATGAAACTGTACAGTCTATTTTATTAGTCTACTAGCTGTTAACCCAGCATTGCCCGGGTATTTGTTTATTCCAATCCTGTATTAGACATTCACAAATGTCTGGACCAAACGTAATTTCTAATGTTGGATTTTCCCCCTTACCAGAGGGAGCCTCCTTGTGGAGTACTATGAAGCTGTTACCATGGCAGCTCCACTGTGATGTACAGTAGAAGCCATTTTAAGGCACAACAGGCTGTATCTTAACAGAACACCCCCCCCAAAGGGTGTTGGGGGTGTCCTACCCCCCACAGTATTTGTTTCCAGAGAGTCATCTGTGTACCATGTTTGGTTGAAATTGCTCAAGGCATTCCAGAGTTGTGCTGGAACACACACAAACACACAAACACACATATAAACACACACAGAGAGAGAGAGAGAGAGAGAGAGAGAGAGAGAGAGAGAGAGAGAGAGAGAGAGAGAGAGAGAGCCAGATAGATAGATAGATAGATAGATAGATAGATAGATAGATAGATAGATAGATAGATAGATATGAGAAAGAGAGAGAGAGACAGAGAGCGAGACATAGATATAGACATAGATATAGAAGTACAGACTAATCAGTCTACATGGAACTGTAGATCAAAAGTTCTAAACTATTCGCCTTTCACCAAGTCTGCATTACTAAACTGTCAGGACTGCCATCATTTGCTTGAGCTTCGCATTCACTAGCTGCCAGTCTGTCATGAATGATGGTGGGAGGGAGCCGGTACTCACTGTACCTTCCAGAGACACCATCTCAAGGTCAAAACTCTGGGAATGGAATAGAATGGCTCAATAACCAGCTCACCATTTGAAGAGACAGTTCCCAAAACAATTTATTCAAATATAATTGAACAATAAGCAAGGGGAAAGTGAACAGGGAAAGTTTGGCACGCACATTTCAGTTCTGGCTTTGCTATACTGTAAACCATTTGGCTTTTAGTAATGTATACCTTTCACTACAAATGGAATTGAGGGTCTTTCTGGCCTAAAGGGCCAACCTGGAGCAGGTCTCCCAGTATCTGTGTTAGTTTCTGAAATAATCTTAAGGCTGTTCCTACCAGATAAAGCCATTAAAGTCAAAAGGAGCAGCATCCAAAAAGGGCGTGCTATCAAGTTATCTGCCCAGTGAATGATACATCCCCAATGCTATCAATCTGAACCTTGATACATCAATAACGTCATATTACCCATCTTACCATTACTATTCAGTTGGATTCTGTTCAAAAGTACAACAGTGGTGAAAAAAGTTACTTACAACCAGTCTTTGTACTGATCCTCATATGTATGACCATTGCAGGGTTCCCATAGTCACCTGATCAAAATTATGACACTTGAATGGTTGCAACATCCCAGGATCACCTATTGTGACCTTCCCAGCTGGCTTCTAATAAGCAAAGTAAATGGGGGAAGCCTGATTTGCTTAATGACTGCATGATTCACTTAACAAATGCAGTGATTAAGTTAGCAAATGCAGCAAAACAAAAGGGGTAAAATCAGATGTGTCTTGCTTAACAACCACCTCACTTAGCGACGAATGTTCCAATCCCAATTGTGGTCCTAAGTTAAGGGCGATCTCTAATACAATTAATAAAATATTCATCCAAAATTATATCTATCCTGAGAACCAAGGTAATGTATTATGTAGGGCTTGAAACAGTTGCAGCAAGTGGTAAGGTAAAGGTTCCCCTCGCACATATGTACTAGTCGTTCCTGACTCTAGAGGGCAATGCTCATCTCTGTTTCAAAGCCAAAGAGCCGGCGCTGTCCGAAGACGTCTCTGTGGTCATGTGCCCGGCATGACTCAACACCGAAGATGCACGGAATGCTGTTACCTTCCCACCAAAGGTGGTTCCTATTTTTTCTACTTGCATTTTTACATGCTTTCGAACTGCTAGGTTGGCAGAAGCTGGGACAAGTAATGGGAGCTCACTCCATTACACGGCGCTAGGGATTCAAACCGCCAAACTGCCGACTTTTCTAATCGACAAGCTCAGCGTCTTAGCCACTGAGCCACCACATCCCTAAAGTAAGTGACAGCACCCAGCTAACCATGGCTGGTCTCAAAAAAAGCTAAGCAGGACCAAACATCTGGCACCTGAAATACCGTAGTATCAAAACAATATGTGCAAATCTGTGTTCAAGTCAACATTCCTATTCCCAAAAGCTCATATATAAATTGCTTCCCAGCAGACAGGATCATCCAGGCAACACTGGCAGATGTTGGAAAAGTCAACTAGGTTTGTGGGGTTTAGTTAATATACGGATAGGAGACCTTGTGGAAATCTCAAGGCTGTAGATTAGATCAGAAGTCAAAAGCACATCCCTAAAACAGGCAATGAAAAATCACTTTTGCATCTTGCCAGGAAACTGACACGGACATCACCAGGTTGACTCAAAGGAGACTCAAGTCTGAAACATCTACACTGGCCAAAGTTCTCAGCAAGACATCCGTCCCTCAGGGATCCGAAGGCATTTATTTTAGAAGCTTCGTTTTTTTCCCAGGGACCGAACTGAAATTCCTTTCTGATTTCTACAGCGTTCTGTTTGTTTGTGTAGGGTTTAGAGCCCGTGATAGATTTCTTCAGCTTCCTGAGGCTTGCAAAGAATACCAGGAAGCTCTCCGTAAAATTCCCTACAATGGCATTTTCAGAAAGAGAGACCTGTTCAGAAGCGTCGGCCTGACCTTAGCAGTTTCATGAATTGCCTCTCTGACCTTCGTTCCGCTCCTTGTTGGGTATACACTGAACCTGAATTCCTGAAGCTGAATGACCTCCGAAAAGGTGGCCATTCAGCTTAAGAGGTGCTAGTTGTGGCTTAAGAACATTTCAGCCTATTTTATTAGCAAGGTTGAGATGGACAGGAAAGCAGAGGTCAGTTTTCCATAAACTGGAATTTGTTAATCTGTCTGGAAGCCCAAGGAGCCAGACTGGGCATTATTGAAATCTAGTGCAATTCTGCTACAGTTTGAGAAAGTTTTGCAATCCTGTTCTGATCCAGCTCCCCAAACACAACAAACCCTCTGTAGTTAAATCAATGTTTCCTTTATTAGGAGTGCCAGCAGCCCCGGCAAAAACTTTCTCTCTCAACACAGGCCAACAAGTCTGTCCGGCAGGGAGATGAATAGTTGTCTGCCACATCTATTCATCTCTGCCCCCTGCCTTTCATCCCCAGAGCTAGGGTGGAGCTTAGTTAGCAGCGGTAGCCCTTCTGTCCCAAGGACCGGCCCATAGATTTCCACTGCTCTCCTCTCCTCTGCCTTCTGTGCATCTGCGTGTCAGGCACTGGACCCAGCTGTTCCTCCTCTTCCTCATCAGCCACCTCCAGACCTTGGGCTCTTGACTCTCCATCTGAGGGCTGATGGATGGCCCAGTCTTTGCCTCTCTCTCTCTCTCTCTCTCTCTCTCTCTGCTAGTTCCATTCCCTCTTTCCCTCGGCGCTCTCAGGTTGCCTTGATGATGATCCCAAGCCTCCTCCACCTCTGATTTGGCTATTGGAAGAGCTGGCAGCCGACAGGCCACAAAAAACCCTTTGAAAGGATTTGAGAGACTATGTTGCAACAATTCACCAAGTTTTGAGTTTCGAGTTTCATTTTATTTATATGCCACCCTATTCCCAGCGGGACTCAGGGCGGCACACAAAACTCAAGGAGGGGAAGGAAAACACAAAAACTACACAAAAAGTACAGGGCATATAAAAACAACCAACAGCCACACGATTCGAGAGGGGAAGGGAACTCATCGACCCCAGGCCTGCCGACACAGCCAGGTTTTAACAGCTTTTCGGAAGGCCTGGAGAGAGGTGAGGGTCCGAATCTCTGCGGGCAGCTCGTTCCAAAGGGCCGGAGCTGCCACAGAGAAGGCCCTCCCCCGGGTCGTGGCCAGATGACATTGGCTAGTAGACGGAACCCGGAGGAGGCCTAATCTGTGTGATCTAATGGGTCTTTGGGAGGTAATTGGCAGCAGGCAGGTTCATTTAATTAAAGACATTCATTTAAAGACAGTTCAAAGTTACGGCGACCTCAGAAAAGATGACTTACAGCCTGCTCTTGCACTGATGACCGTTGTAATATCCCCGTGGTCACATGATCGCAATTTTGGGGGTTTGGCAACCAGTTCACTTTTACAACTGGTTGTAGCGTCCTGCAGTCAGGTGATCGCAGTTTGCAGCTTTTTTGCCGATTTCCAGCAAAACGAAACCTCCAAAATGTGTCCATTGGGGAAGCTGGATTTGCTTAATGACCGTGGCTCTTTGCTTAACAACCATCATAAAAATTCTTCTGAAATTGGGTCCAACCCGACTTATGACTGCAATGACTTACCATTGTTAGACATTGTTAATATTTCAATATTAACCAGAAATGTTTCAAATCTGTTGAAGGAACATGGAAACCTTGTGAAAGGAAATATAGTTGCAGGAGTTGGGTATGCCTGTTTTTATGAAAAGAAGGACTAAGGGAAACATGATAGCAATGCTCCAATATCTCAGGGGCTGCCACAAAGAAGAGGCAGTCAACCTATTGAAGAGGCAGTGGCACAGTGGTTAGGGTGCAGTACTGCAGGCCACTTCAGCTGACTGTTATCTGCAGTTCAGCGGTTCAAATCTCACCGGCTCAAGGTTGACTCAGCCTTCCATCCTTCCGAGGTGGGTAAAATGAGGACCCGGATCGTTGTTGGGGGCGATATGCTGATTCTGTAAACCGCTTAGAGAGGGCTGAAAGCCCTATGAAGCTGTATATAAGTCTAACTGCTATTGCTATTGCTATTGCTATTCTCCAAAGCACCAGGAGGCAAAACAAGACGCAATGGATGGAAAGTAATCAGGTTTAGGTATATTAGGTTTATTAGATTTATATGCCGCCCTTCTCCCAAGGACTCAAGGAGAGAACCAACCAAGAACTAAGGAGAAATTTCCTGCTAGTTAGAACAATTAATCAGTGGAGCGGCTTGCCTCCAGAAATTTTGGGAGCTCCATCACTGGAGGTTTTTAAGAAGAGATTGGACAACTATTTGACTGAAATGATATAGAGCACTAATGATTAACCTTTTCAGCACCGGGTGCCAAAACTGGAGCTCGCCGGAGCGCCAAACCCAGAAGGGAGCGGCTGGCCGGTGCGCATACATGCAGCAGCCAGCTGCACTTCCGGGTTCCGTCAAGCACCAGCGTGCCTGCCAGCTGGTATTCCAACAAAGACCAGCTGGTCGGCAGCATGCACACAACGGAACCTGGAAAAGCAGCTGGCAATGGTGTACGTGCCCACAGAGAGGGCTCTGCATGCCACCTCTGTCATAGGTTCGCCATCACAGGTATAGGGTCCCCTGCTTGAGCAGGGGGTTGGACTATAAGACCTCCAAGGTCCCTTCCAACCCCTGTTATTCTGTTCTTCTATAACATGGACATTATTGAAGGTGATTCTGATAGGTTTAACCCTCTCTTGTCCTCTGCAGTTATTCAAGTCAGATTGTTTTGCTCCAGGAAAAAAAAGAAAACTTCTAACTGGAACATCATCTGTTGGCTGTGACCAGGGGAGCCTTTGCGCAGGTTCGCCTGGTGCACCAATTGCGGCCCTACTTGGATCGGGAGGCACTCCAAACTGTCACTCATGCCCTAGTCGCCTCAAGGCTGGATTACTGCAACGCGCTCTACATGGGGCTACCCTTGAAAAGTGTTCGAAGACTCCAATTAGTCCAGAATGCAGACGCGCGAGTGATATGGGGTGTACCTAGGTACACCCATGCTACACCTATCCTCTGCGAGCTGCACTGGCTACCCATTGGTCTCCGGACGCAATTCAAGGTGTTGGTTATTACCTTTAAAGCCCTACATGACTTAGGACCAGCATACCTGCGAGACTGCCTACTGCCACATTCCTCCCAGCGGCCGGTAAGATCCCACATGGTTGGCCTCCTTTGGAGGCCGTCAGCCAGACAATGTCGGCTGGCGGCTCCCCGGAGGAGGGCCTTCTCTGTGGTTGCCCCGACCCTGTGGAACGAACTACCCCCAGAAATCCAGACCTCATCCACTCTCATGGCCTTCAGAAAAGCTGTCAAGACCTGGCTTTTCCGGCAGGCCTGGGACTGTTGACCTCATTGTTGAGGTCCAGCCCCAAGTGAAATGAATGTATTTGTGTCGTTTTAACTTGTCTTATTTTTTTATTTTTTATTTTATTTTCTTTCTTTTCTCTTCTGTAAGCCGCCTGGAGTCCTTTGGGTTTGGGTGGCCTCAGGGGTGGGTTTCAGGCGGTTCGCGACGGTCCCCGCGAACCGGTTGGTCGGCGAACACAGAAGTAAGTAACTTCTGGGAACGCTGAAGGATCCACCCGCCCGCCCGCGTTTCTTACCTGGTTTTGATGAGTTTTGCGCTTCCACGCATGCGCAGAACGCATACAGCGCTTGCGCGATCCTCCAGGAGCAGCTGGAGCATCGCACAGGCGCTAGTACGCATGCGTGCATTGCGCGTGTGCACGAGGACGCCGCCGAACCGGTTGGAACGGGGCAAGAAACCCACCCCTGGGTGGCCTATAAATAAAATTAAACCTTAAACCTTAACGGCAAAATGCCAAGTCCGTATTTGCTGCTTTTGCCTCTGATTTGAGTTGGATCGCACAGAAAAGAATTGATTGGGAATGACAGATGATGTCGAATCTCATTCCTTTTGATTCTGACTTCCCCGATACTGAATAAATATATTTGCATCTTCTCGTCTGACTTTGAGCCTGACTTTTGAGTCTGCACGTAGAAGCTATCACTGGTTCCTAATCTTGTTTTTGCATTCTAATCAATCACATTGACGTTATCACCTACTCCAAGCGAGATAAAAACTTTCCCAGGGTATTGTGGCAATAAAGAATTAGAGAAATGATGTAGGCCAAGCGATAAATCCTGTCAGCAAACAACAATGTATTCCCCCACCCCCACCCCCAACTTCACTATAGACTATCGGGAAAAACATAATAATGTGACACAAACAAGTACAACATAATTTTTTTTTAACCACGCTGCACATATTTTCAGGATTTGCTAGTATAGTCAAACAAGGGCACTGTAATATTTATACCATAGCTGAAGTCAAAGGCTACTTTCAATTGGCAAACTATGAAACTGTTTGGCAGCTGCCAAAAAAGCCAACACTGTTCTAGGCTGCATAAACAGAGGGATAGAATCAAGATCACGTGAAGTGTTGATACCAATTTAAAATGCCTTGGTAAGGTCACACTTGGAATACGGCATCCAGTTTTGGTTGCTACGATGTAGAAAAGATGTGGAGACTCTAGAAAGAGTGCAGAGAAGAGCAACAAAGATGATTAGGGGACTGGAGGGTAAAACATATGAAGAACGGTTGCAGGAACTGGGTATGTCTAGCCCAGTGGTTCCCAAACTTGGCAACTTTAAGACTTGTGGACTTCAACTCCCAAAATTCTCCAGCCAGCTCTGAGTTGAAGTCCACAAGTCTTAAAGTTGCCAAGTTTGAGAACCACTGGACTAGTCTAATGAAAAGAAGGACTAGGGGAGACATGATAGCAGTGTTCCAATATCTCAGGGGCTGCCACAAAGAAGAGGGGGTCAAGCTATTCTCCAAAGCACCTGAGGGCAGGACAAGAAGCAGTGGGTGGAAACTAATCAAGGAGAGAAGCAAGTTAGAACTAAGGAGAAATTTCCTTGACAGTTACAACAATTAATCAGTGGAACAACTTGCCTCCAGAAGTTGTGAATGCTCCAACACCAGAAGTTTAATGGTGTCGGGTTTTCTGCCTGAGAAGGGGGCTGGACTAGAAGACCACCAAGGTCCCTTCCAACTCTGTTATTCCATTCTATTCTGCATAGAAGACTGATAGGAACAAGTTTAAATTGCTTTAATCAATCTTTTGCATTGTATTATTTAATACATGCAGAAGCAGGCCTGATGGATGGATACCAAGGTCTTGCTTCAAAACTTCAAATCTTCAAAGGGGTTTTTTTTTTTTAAAAAAAAACTTACCGAATTGCTTTCTTTAAGCAGGAGGTTTAGCTTCACACACTGGGCTGAACATCAAGTTAGCACAGCATTGCAAGTGTTTTGACAGACTTTTTCCTCTAAAAAATAAAAAAAACAAAATAACTGTCTTTTGTAGGATGTTTCCCTTTAGACTTATAATATGTGCATGAATGGTGTTCCATAGTCATCGCACGCTTGAAAGAAATCCATTATAAACTGAGGAGAACAAAAGAATTAAGATCAAGATGTAATAGTGGAAGATTTAGATTTAAGTCAATTTAATAATGGCCATTTAGCCTAGGGGTTTTGTTTTGTTTTGTTTTTTTGAATGGGGAAGACAAAGTAGAATAACCCAAAGATAGGGGAACATAAATAATATATACAACAATCCATTTAAAATCCTACTATGGATCTTCTGCTGAAGTCTTAATACTGCAACAATGTAGGTTGTATGAAAAATTATACAACAGAAAATCAAAAGAGAAACTCTCTGATTGTCCTGATTGTTACCACTAGAAGGAGGAAGTAGTTTTGACAGACGGTTGAGTATTTATTTTTTTATTTATTACATTTATAGAGGTGCCTATCTCTCTGTCTGAGGCAACTATGGGCAGCTTAAAGGTACATGGTAAAGGTTCCCCTCGCACATATGCGCTAGTTGTTCCCGACTCTAGGGGGCGGAGCTCATCTCCGTTTCAAAAATGAAGAGCCAGCGCTGTCCGAAGACGTCTCCGTGGTCATGTGGTCGGCATGACTAAACGCTGAAGGCTCACAGAACGCTGTTACCTTCCCACCAAAGGTGGTCCCTATTTTTCTACTTGCATTTTTACATGCTTTTGAACTGGCAAAAGCTGGGACAAGCAACGGGAGCTCACTCTGTTATGTGGCACTAGGGACTTGAACCGCCGAACTGCCAACCTTTCTGATCAACAAGCTCAGCGTCTTAGCCACTGAGCCACCACTTCTCTCTGGGCAGCTTACAATATAATAAAAAGTAGAGATACAAGAAATATATCTATTACCTGCCGAGAACTACCTATAATTATATAATTATAACTATAATTATAATTACTGGTAGTCCTTAGCTTATGACCACAATTGAGTCGAACGTTTCTGTTTCTAAGTGAGAAAATTGTTAAGTGGATTTTGCCCCATTTTACAACCTTGTTATTTGCTGCAACTGTCATAAAAGTGAGTCAGTTGCAAAGCATCTGAATTTTGATCACATGACCATGGGGATCTTGCAATGTTCCTAAGTGTGAAAAATGGTCATAAATCTTTTTTTTTCAGTGCCGCTGTAACTTTGAAAAGTCACTAAACAAACTGTTGTAAATTGAGGACTACCTGTATTACAGTCTTTTCCAGAGAGCTGGGTTTTTTGCATAAAGTAAAAAAAAATCCAAAATAGGTTAATTTGAACCTGGTCATTTGTGCCTTGTGTGAGAACTCTGAGTTTATTTGCCAATTATCTATTTCTTTGTCAGAGTTTGTTGCAAAAATCCCATCCAGAAAGCACACACACAGATAACTTTCAGCAAGATTCATTAACTTCTTTATATACATAATAACACATGAATAAATGTACAATACCAATAGTGGATTCTCCAATGTGGGAGTAGTTACAGGCAAAACACAAGCAGAGAAGAGATACAGCAGAGATGAGTTTCAGTTTCAATCCAGAGAGCAGACTAGATTAGTTCTCTTGCACAGACTCAGAGCTACATAGGTAAGCCACGCCCAGGCTCCGAGCTGTCTGGCATGGCTCTCAGTCACCAAATTGTTCCCATTGGCTGACCCAGTTGCCATGCCCATTCATTGGCTGACCTTGTTACCATGTCCTATTTCAGCCAATCCCGAATGGCTGACTTGCTGCTATGCCCTGTTCCAGTTCATGAATATTCTGACAGTTTATCTATCCATGGCCTTCTCATGGTAATCTTCACCAACAACAAAGTTCAAAAGTCTCAATACATTTCTTACCCGCTTCTTTAAAATCCAGGATTAGATGGCAGCATGTAACATATAAAATATGTTTTTAATCTCTGGTTGCAATTTTGATTGACAAAAGAATTGCACAAGTTTTGGAAACCAGGAATACCACAGATGGTCTAATGTCCAAGGCAATTCCTTTTCAGCGATGAGAAGATGGAAGGATATTTGATTGAAGCTTTTGCCTAATAAATACCTAGCAGAAAAATAGTAATTCCCCATGGCCCATCTTACCCCCACTTTTTGATTGGCCCATACGTTCCTCCAAAACACAGTTAGAAGCAGAAAAGGCATAAAAATGTTGAATGAGATACGAAAACAGACTTTTTGAAACAGACATTTGAGAGAAAATGAACCATTGTCAGCTCACAGTCAAAGGATTTTGTCCATTTGTAGCTTCCAAAGGCTGGGATTTGGAAGGCAACTGTAAACTATTATTGGGATCTTCATACTCCTTGGGCTGAGATTGGGAATTTGATCAGTGGACTGAGAAATAGATTTCCTCATATCCTGGTTAGCAGAAAAGAAGCATTGGCTTGGTGATAGTAAACATGAAACCCTCTGCAGCTCAGTAGAAGAATAGCACAGTAGGAAGCATATGTAAATTACATACCGTACTTTTCAGAGTATAAGATGCACCTTCCCCCCCCCCAAAAAAAGAGGGTGAAAATCTGGGTGCATCTTATACACTGAATACAGCATTTTTGGCCTCCCAAAACCCCACCCCTTCACAAAAATGGATGTGCAGAGGGTTTGGGAGGCCTCCCAAAGGCTATGCATGCCCCTTTTTTTGGCAAAAAATGGGCCAATTTTTGCTCATTTTTGCCCCCCAGACCCCAGGAGCACTTTGCAGGCCTCTCAAATTCATTGCATGCCCCATTTTTCTCAAAAAATGAGGCGTGCAGAAGGTTTGGGAGATCTGCAGAGTGCCAAAAATGTTTTTTTAATTTACCTCTTCAAAATCTTGGTGCATCTTATACTCCGGTGCATCCTATACTCCAAAAAATATGCTACTTATCTATGGTGATTCTGTCATCCAGGCCAAGGATGTCCCAAAGGTGCTTTTCCAAAGCGCAACCGGACTTTATTTTGTTTTTTTCCCTCTGAAAACACTTTGCTTCTCATCCAAGAAGCTCTCTCAGTTCTGACTGAATGGTGGAAAATGACACCACCATTCAGTCAGAACTGAAGAAGCTTCTTGGATGAGAAGTAAATCATTAAAAAAAAACAAAGAAACTCCAGTTGCTTTTTGAAAAGTACCTTTAGGACATTGAAACACTTTTTTAAAACCCAGAATAACAGAGTTAAACCGATTAACAGAATTGCTAGGGACCGTGTAGCCATCTAGTCAAAACTCCCTGCCCACGCAGGGGACCCTACACCTTTTTTTATTGTATTTATTTACTTGTCAACATGTACAAGGCAACAGGTATTAGAATAGACATGGACATTTTTGCATGAGATTGGTACAAATAGATGGATACTAATAAGTACAACATGGCCATGAACATCTCGCAGATAGAGATGGAATAGATGAGAAGACACTCACATTAACCTCTTGGATGCATTGAATTTTATCCCCAGGTCTCCCTCACCTTTTTTCTAGAAGAAGCAACCAAAGAATGAGACCAGAACTGAAAAGAGATAGGATCAGGGATGAACTGCTGTAGGTTCGCATGGGTTCGGGAGATCCTCTAGCTAAAGATCTGCCCAATTTGGCAAACCCCAAATCCTGCTCCTCCCACCCCAACTCTCCACTCCAAGAAGTCTCCATGCAGCACGTTTGGGAGGCCAGGTAAGTACAGGGGCTGCACAGAGGCTCGGGGAGGGAGAAAAACAGGCCTCCTGGGAATTCCGGAAGCCTGGAAATGGACCCATTTCTGGTCTCCGGAGGGCCTCCAGAGCCAGGGGAGGCCGTTTTCACTCTCCCGGAGGCTCAAGGAAAAGCCTCCGTAGCCTGGGGAAGGTGAAAAATGGGTCTCCTGGAAGGTCCAGAAGTGACCATGTTTACGGCCTCCAGAGGGCCTCCAGTGGGCCTTTGGATCCTGGGGGAGGCTGTTTTCACCCTCCCAGAGACTCGGGGAAAGCCTCTGGAGCCCGGGGATGGAGAAAACACCCCCCCCCCAGCTGTGGTGCAGGAGGCCAACTAGGCCACACCCACAATGGCCACACGCACCCAGTAACCGGGCAGAGAAGCCGTTGCTAAAAATTTTGAAGCCCACCCCTGGATAGGATACCTTCTCCCTCTGTTTCTTTTTCCAGGACTAGCTGTTTCAACTTTACATTAAAAGAGGAAAAATAACAGAATAGGTTCAAGGTTCAAGGTTCAAGGTTCAAGGTTCAAGGTTCATTTTATTTATATGCCGCCCTATTCCCGGCGGGACTCAGGGCGGCGCACAAACCCAAAGGAGGGGAAGGGAAACACAAGAACTACAACGAAAAGTACAGGGAATTTAAAACAACCAACAGCCACACGATTCGAGAGGGGAAGGGAACTCATCGACCCCAGGCCTGCCGACACAGCCAGGTTTTAATGGCTTTTCGGAAGGCCTGGAGAGAGGTGAGGGTCCGAATCTCTGCGGGGATAGATAGAATAGATCCAGGTTGTCTATTATCTGCAATCCCTCCTACTGGAAACATTCCAGCTTTCTGGGCTGAAATTGGAAGACGGGGCCTTGAAAACTCAAGAACATCAGGAAGCCCCAAAGGAAACGTCATTAAATTAGCAGGAAGTATTGATAAGCAACTAGTGAATTATGCCATGTGAACAACTTCCTGCCCCTGTGTCTCATTTGATTCAAACCCAAAAGACTCATTTCCGGCTAATTAGGAACAATTCAATGGATCATCTGAAGACTATTTCCAGTGCAGGAAGTCCTTGTTTATGTGGTTAGGCCACAAGCAATGATCTGAAGCCCTTTTAAGAAAATGGATTGCTGGTTCCTTCGTTTCTTGCAGTGATACTTTCTTCGAATAGCACTCCAATTCAACTCATTCCAGTTGAACTTAACAATAGTAATAACAGTTAGACTTATATACCGCTTCATAGGGCTTTCAGCCCTCTCTAAGCGGTTTACAGAGTCAGCATATCGCCCCCACAGTCTGGGTCCTCATTTTACCCACCTCGGAAGGATGGAAGGCTGAGTCAACCCTGAGCCGGTGAGATTTGAACAGCCGAACTGCAGATAACAGTCAGCTGAAGTGGCTGCAGTAACAGCACTCTAACCACTGCGCCACCTCAGCTCTATACCACTTCATAGTGCTTTCTGTTCTGAGCTAGGCTTCCCCAAAGAGCATGAAGCAGAGTCCTGGTCCCGACAAAACCCCTTTTATTAAGCGAATGTGAATTCCTCTCATTTACATTCAGCAAAGGCCTGGTGGACAGTCTTTCAAAGGTGAACTTATGACCACAGATCTTATCTAGCTTGGAAAGCTGCCATGTCAATATTTTCCAAATGAAATTCTATGCAAGGAAAGACTTGGCAGATTCACGGACAGATCTTCACCCTCCTGAAATGAACAAATTGCTTCCTGCAAAAGCCCACTCCCCTTTCGCTTCTCTTTATTTCCCATGGGAGGGGCCATTCACCGTCCACCTGTGGCTTTACTCCCAATCAACCCTTGTTCCTTATCTGTTCTCTTTGTGTGGCAACTCTGCGCATTTGCACACTGGGAACAGGCTCCAGCTGTTCCTCTGCCTCACTGCTGTCTAGCTCCGAAGGCAGATGAGAACTGCCAGATGGCCTTGGCCCCACCTCTGCCTCCGATGCAGAGCCCTCATCCAAGCCTTCCCCAGCCTCCAGGACTGGCCCATGTTCCTCCCCAACCTCCTCACTATCCGACTCTGCTGCCAGCTCTGCAGGCCGCAGGTGGACCACAACACAAGAAAGAGTGATTGTCCCAAACTCAAACAGTGAATTTGGATAATTGAGAGTGCAGAATCTTAACCCCTATACACAGTTGCTCTCCTAAAGGCATGCAGTACGTGATATGCAGTACGCTGATGGGCCACAACACTTTCTAGCCCACTCTAAGCGGTTTTACATATTGTCAGCCTATTGCCCCCAACAATCTGGGTCCTCATTTACCCACCTCTGAAGGATGGGTCAACCTTGAGCCTGGTGAGATTCAAACTGCCAAATTGTAATTGCATCAGAGTCAACCACTGCTCTATGGTTCTTCTTCCCAGCTGATGGGTCTGTACTTAAAAGTAGGATCCATCAACCTTTCTTCTGAACAGCTGCCCCATTGGGTCCTTGAGAATCCCAGGGATGGCCAAATATATTCGGGCATTCTTATTACGTCATATTGCGTAAGTGAGCCATGAAGCAATTTGTGTTGTTGTTTTTGGAATGGTGTGTGGAAAGGGGAAAGGTGTCCCTAGGGGAAACATATGGCCTTGGATAGTGTTGGACTCAGTCGCACAACCCAACACTAGGAAAGGTTGCTGGGAATACAATTCAGTGACATCTGCAGAGCTGCAAGTTTCCTATCCTGGATTTAGCTAATGAGTCCTTGGCTTTATTCAATAGGGACGTAGTGGCTTGGCAAATTAACAAAACCCATGTCTGTTAATGAACCAGTAAACCAGTACTGTTTCAACTGTGTGATATATAACACATTTGGATGTAGTAGTTAGAAATTGGGAGCCTATGAATTCTGATCCTGCCTTAGGCACAAAATCAGCTGGTTTTGGCCAGTCACTTTATCTCAGCCCAAGGAAAGAGGCAATGGCAAATAACTTCTGAAAAACTTTCCAAGAAAACTGCACAGACCTGTTCAGGAATTCACAAGGGGGCAACCCAGGGTGAAATTCAGCAGGTTCTGACAGGTTCTGGAGGACCCGTAGCGAAAATTGTGAGTGGTTCAGAGAACAGGCAAATACCAGCTCTGGCTGGCCCCAGAATGGGGAGGGAATGGGGATTTTGCAGTATCCTTCCCCTGCCACGCCCACCAAGCCAGGTCCACAGAACCGGTAGTAAAAAAAAAAACAGAGACAGAGAGAGAGATGGGAAGGAAGATAGAAAGAAAAGAAAGAAAGAAAAAAAGAAAAAAGAAAGAAATTAATGGACAACTAATTCCCTTTGTCCTTGCTGTCTTTACAAACAGAGCTGTTTTTCAAGCCAGCAGCAGCCCCTTCCCTATTCACCCACCAGCTCTGGATCACGTGGTTGCACGGGCAAGATCACCCCTCAGTCAGCTGGTCCTCACCAGCACCCTTCAGCCTTACCTTCAGCAGCAGCGATGTGATCAGAAGTGCAGCTCAACCGGTGAAATAACTAACCAGAAGTGCAGCTAGAGTAGATGCTCATTGAAAGGTAAGGCCAAGTTTAGGGGGCAGGGCTGAATCCCACCACTCCACAGGCCGGATACTTTGCATTGGTGGGCCGTATCTGGCCCACGGGCCGTAGTTTGAGGATCAGTGCCCTATAAGATTTAAGATTTAATTTATTTGTATGCCCCCCTTCTCCGGGAGGGACTCAGGGCGGCGAACAACTCAAAAGGGGAAAGGGGATACAAACACAATACACGTAGTTAAAATACACAAGAGTCATACAGCCATACAAGTCGAGAGGGGAGGGGAACTCATCAACCCCAGGCCTGCCGGCACAGCCAGCTTTTGACGGCTTTCCGGAAGGCCTGGAGAGAGGTGAGGGTCCGAATCTCCGCGGGGAGTTCGTTCCAAAGGGCCGGAGCTGCAACAGAGAAGGTCCTCCCCCGGGTGGTAGCCAGATGGCATTGGCTGGTAGACGGAACCCGGAGGAGGCCGACCCTGTGCGATCTAACGGGTCTGTGGGAGGTAATTGGCAGCAGGCGGTCTCTCAAGTACCCAGGTCATATACCATTTCAGACAAATGGTTGTCCAATCCTTTCTTTAAAAACTTCCAGTGTTGGAGCACCCACAACTTTTGAAGGCAAACTGTTCCACGGTTAATTGTTCTCACTGTCAGGAAATTTCTCCTTAGTTCTAGATTGGTTCTCTCAATTACTTTCCATCCATTGCTTCTTGTCCTGCCTGAAGGTGCTTTGGAAAATAGGTTGACCTCCTCCCCTCTCTTCTTAGTGGCAGCCCCTCAACTATTGGAATGTGTCACCTCTAGTCCTTCTCATCAACTCAGCCAACGTGGTCAGTGGGGAAGAGATGTTGGCAGTTGAAGCCAATCATCTGGAGAACTATGTCCAACACAAACAAATATCACATGCATTCAAGACTACCTAGATGGTCGCTTTCTTAAATTCATCATGAAACTATATTGCAGGACCTCACTGATCCAGGGGAAGATCACTAGCTATGAAATGCTTTGGACCAGAAAGCCAGATGTGCTTTACAGTGGGAAAGAATGCAACAGAATTATTGTATATTTCCTGGATGAGAGTTTACTGCAACGTATGGTGGACTGTTAGGAATATAATCTAACAGTTGGGTTGGCAATATATAAATCATGTAACAATGTTGTAACTGTTTCTTTAAATCATGCTGTAAAATGTGATTGGTTCCTGTTTCCTCAATCGGCCATAAGAGGGAGCCAGAATGACTGTTAGCTCTCTGTTTGTTAGATGCTGGGCTGATCTGATCTGAGTGTTTTGGAAGCTGGCAGTTAGAAAGTGCCATGAGCTATTGTAAGTTTTGCAACTGTTAGCAAACTTTGAGTACTGAACTGATTATATGATACTGGGCTATGTTATTTGGATTATCCCTTAACTGAAAGACATTGATGACTGACTGTCTTATGACTTGGACTGTTTGATGGACACTGATACCTCTATTTCCAGGAAAGTAAAAGCCTATTTAAACTGCAGCGTCTCTGTATGCTGGTTTGTGTGTTCTCCAACACAACTCTCACAACATTTCTCTGAACGCACTCACTCTCCCAATGGGGAGTTTACCTAACACTGGTTATGGCCCCAGAGTGTACCAGATGTAGCTAAAGAAGAGTTGGTGTTGATATGCAATACCGTATACACACAGCTGTTTATTGTACAACATTGTTACATGATTTATATATCGCCAACCCAACCGTTAGATTATATTCCTAACAAACATGAATGCTACATCTGATGGCCATGTGTGTGATGTATTCAGCCATACAGGAAGAGAATGGTTAAGACAATGAATGTTTTCTAACTCCATTTGTTTTATTTCTGTTTCCTCTTCAGCCCTGCTGAGTGCTGACAAAGGTGCAATAATATTTTCCACATTTCCAAGGATTTCTTTGAAATGGTTCAGCTGGTCCTGATTATTGCTTTTTATAACAGATCAGAAGAAGAAGATGAAGAAGAAAGAAGTAGGGAATCTTTTTAAAAATGCATTTCTTGTAGATCTGGATGTTTGATTTTTTTTCCCCTACTACTCCACTCAGATGGCTCAATAGTCAACACACACATACACACACACACACACACACAGATTTTTCTCTAGAATATCAGCAGTGAAAATAACCGTTTGTAGAGTTTTTAATTTGCTAAGAATAAAAATGGCAGAAGAGATCTGAGTGATGGGGTTAGTTGAGAAAGGGTTGCTTGCCCACTGTTTCTGCAGGCCAGTTCTAAATAGGCTGCAGCCTAGCACTGGCCGAGGGCCAGAGGTGGTATTCAGCCGGTTCTGACCGGTTCTGGCAAACTGGTAGCAAAAATTTTGAGTAGTTCGGAGAACCGGCAAAAACCACCTCTGGCTGGCCACGCCCCCATCTATTCGCTGCCTCCAGCTGCTTGGGCTGGGTCTTCTTTTTTTGACCTGCACAGAATGGAGCTGGAAAGCAGGTTAGTGGGGTGGGGAGGAAATGGGGATTTTACAGTATCCTTCCCCCAGGAGTGGGGTGGAAATGGAGATTTTGCAGTATCGTTCCCCAGCCACGCCTGCTAAGCCACACCTGCCATGCCAAGCCATGCCCACCAAGCCACGCCAAACCCACCAAGCCATGCCCACAGAACCGGTAGTAAAAAAAAATGAATTTTACCATTGGCAAGAGATATACCTAACAAAGAACTTAGATTGATTTCCTTCCATGAAAGTGTTCTAAAGCCCTACTTTACCTTAATGCAATTTAATGAAAAAGTGGAGAAGAATTTCTTTTATTATTGAACTGCACTCTTCTTTCTATTATCGTCAGGCTTGAAATATACAGATATATATACACACACACACACACACACACACACACACACACACACACACATATATATATATATATATATATATATAATCTCTTTATTTATTTATCAGCACAAACACAACACACACACACACACACACACACACACACACACACACACACACACACACATATATATATATATTTCTAAATTTCCCGGGACTGCAAGTTTGATAATTCCCAGCTACCATTGCTACAGCATTATGGGATCTGGCTGATAGCATGGTGAGTTTACCCCTTTCCAAAATGAACACATGTAAGCCAAAACATAGCCTACTTTCTTTTCCTCAGGGTCAAGTTTTCAGTACGTAAAATGGAAACATCTGCAGCAGATGTAATTTCCATGCCCAGCCAAACATGCAACATTTGCATGCAATCTGGAACACAGTACTGAGTGATGACATGGTAATATTTTACCAATTTCTTCTACTATATCTCTAAAGAGGGATCCATATCCATTAATTTCTTTCTTTCTTTTTTCTTTTTCTCTTTCTTTCCTTTCTTTCTATCTTCCTTCCTGCCTTTCTCTCTCTCTGACTCTTTCTTTTTTTACTACCGGTTCTGTGGACCTGGCTTGGTGGGCGTGGCAGGGGAAGGATACTGCAAAATCCCCATTCCCTCCCCACTCTGGGGCCAGCCAGAGCTGGTATTTGCCGGTTCTCTGAACCACTCACAATTTTCGCTACGGGTTCTCCAGAACCTGTCAGAACCTGCTGAATTTCACCCTGGGTTGCCCCCTTGTGTATTCCTGAACAGGTCTGTGCAGTTTTCTTGGCAACCTTTTCAGAAGTTATTTGCCATTGCCTCTTTCCTTGGGCTGAGATAAAGTGACTGGCCAAAACCAGCTGATTTTGTGCCTAAGACAGGATCAGAATTCATAGACTCCCAATTTCTAACTACTACATCCAAATGTGTTATATATCACACAGTGGAAACAGTATTGGTTTGCTGGTTCATTAACAGACATGGGTTTTGTTAATTTGCCAAGCCATTATGTCCCTATTGAATAAAGCCAAAGACTCATTAGCTAAATCCAGGATAGGAAACTTGCAGCTCTGTAGATGTCACTGAATTGTATTCCGAGCAACCTTTCCTAGTGTTGGGTTGTGCGACTGAGTCCAACACTATGCAAGGTCATATGTTTCCCCTAGGGACACCTTTCCCCTTTCCACACACCATTCCAAAAACAACAACACAAATTGCTTCATGGCTCACTTATGCAATACAACGTAACAAGAATGCCCGCATATATTTGGCCATCCCTGGGATTCTCAAGGACCCAATGGGGCAGCTGTTCAGAAGAAAGGTTGATGGATCCTACTTTTAAGTACAGACCTGATGCAGGAGGGGGTGCACAGGTAAACCCACCAGTGGCTGGCCAGGTTAGGTGGTCTTAATAGAATGGACCTTATAAATTCATATTAGCTTGGCTTTTCATTCTAGTGCCCTGGAGTTCCAAAGTTGACTTTTAGCTGGAGTGAACTTTCTCTCCAACTTCCTCATAAGTATTAAAAATAGGGCTGAACAGTGTGGCAAGACCCTGTAAAGGAGGGGCACAGGAAGCCAGGCGTGGGTGAGAGATAGAACAGAGGTAAAAACTCTGTAACATTCCAAATGAACTTCCCCTTTTTGAAATGTCATGTTTGTCTCGTGTATGGAAATGCCTTGAGAATGCACAGTGTGGAACACGGCATAAAAGTAGCATCCTGGGCAGAGCCCAGGCAGTTCAGATTTTGGTGTGTGAACACGCTGAACTCGATGCATCAAATAAACCTGTTTCTCTCACCTTCGTGGTATCGAGTCCTGGTCTTTCGTAAGTAGATTACAAACCTCAATCTGCTGCAACAGACCCAATCGGCTGGGAAGAAGAACCACAGAGCAGAGGTTGACTCTGATACAACTGCCACAGCCTAGGGTTTGGCTTCCCTCCTGTAAAAATTCAGAGGAATATTTTTGTCCGCAAACATGGAAAATAGAGACGGCCGCCTGTGCTAGACTCTGTATTATAAAGACTTGCTCGGCTGCAACGTCTTATCTCTTTATGCTAAGAAGAGCCAGAAGTTAGCAAGTGCATTTTTACAGTAAAAGAAAATAACAAATGTAGCCAAAAGCAAATGCGATGGAAACATTCCAGTCTGTTCCTGTAATGTTTATCTGAAACAGGCCTTCCTTTTCCCCCCCTGTGGTGAAGTAAATATAATCATCCAACATCATCCTAAAATATGATGATCGAAATATGATTGAGTCCAGAAATTAGAAGGATGGTGTTGAATGGCTGGGCTAGATTTTCTCTAGATAAAGAAGTTGGCAAGAACCTGGTTTATAAGACGACATCTAAAGTTGGCCAAGAGAGGAAGAGAGCATCAAAAATTCAAGATGGTGGCCAGGACTGTATAATCAAACTCTCATATTCAGATGTTCTGACCCCCCTCGTTCCACACCAAAGCACACTCCGAGCCAGAGATAAATTACAGCATTTAATTAACTTGGGCAGCAATAAACACAGATAAGGCTTGGCAGCAATCCAGCCTGCCAAGCTCACACAAAGTTCTCTGACATTTGATTCTATGTTGACTTCTGTAAAGAGGGCCGTGTACACAAGTAGCCTTTTTATAGTCTGGAGAGGAGCTTAATGACCACCAGCTGAGCGCAATTACCTCCTGTAATTGCGTAATTGTTCCTGACACCTAGTAGCTCTTCGGTGCCGGGCATCCAGGAACAACTCACTACTGGCCTCCGGCTCACTCTCCCTTGTCTCCTCCCCACTGGTTCAAGGCGCAGGTGCCTCCTGGTGGCCAACCAGCCTCTCTGCGCCCTACTCGGAGTCGGAACCCTGTCCAGGGTCCTCCACATCCTCCAGAGCTGACTCATAGGGCCCCTCGCTGTCGGAGTCTGGTGGCAGCTCCAACAGCACCTGCTGGGCCACAACAGCCAGGGGTGGGATTTTATGAGTTTGGACCAGTTTGGGCGAACTATAGCTCCGAAGATCAGCTGGGAGCGAACCGGTTCTCTCCCACGAGCAAGTGGACCCACCTGCCCACTCTTGCGCTTTACCTACCTTTATCTTCTTAGCTGAGTCGCTTCAACAGATGGATTACTGCGACTCAGCTGTTTTCCTTCCCAAGCAGCAATCCGGAAGGTTAGTAGTCTCTAAACTGCACACGCGCACTCAGCAAAACCGGTAGGATCCCACCCCTTCCCATAGCTACCTACCATGGTGAAAGCTGGACCTTAAAAAAAGCATGACAAGAAGAAAAATTGACTCGTTTGAGCTGTGGTTGCTAGAGAAGGCTCCTGCGTATTCCTCGGACAAGCAAAGATGACTAACAAGCAAGTAGTGGAACGCATAACCCCAGACATGTCCCTGGAAGGCAACAATCATAAAACTCACCTATTTTGGCCATGTCAGTGCGGAGGAATTCCTTGGAGAAAGCAATTGTGTTTGGAAAAGTTAGTGGTAAAAGGAAATCAGGCCGCCGAAAAACACGGTGGCTGGATACCATCAAAGCTGATACCAGCCTGAGCATAGAGCAGTAATGGCTAACCTTTTCGTTGTTGGGTACCAAACTTACGAGCACGCTCATGTGATAGTGCATGCTCTTGCTGGCACCCATGATGCAAAGCATGCCCCCACATGCGCATGTGCGACAACCCCTCCCCCACATGCTTCCCCCCCCCCACGCATACCACACTGCTTGCCTCCAAGCTGAGCTTGGTATTTCTTCCAGGCAGCTGGGGGAGGTTGTTTTCGCCCTCCCCAGGCTCCAGGAAAGCCTCCAGAGCCTGGGGAAGGCGAAAAAGCCTGGTATGCCCTTTTTTCACCCTCCGTGGTCTCCGGAGGCTTTCCTGGAGCCTGGGGAGGGTGAAAACAGACTTCCCCGGCCCTCCGGAGAGGCCGGAAATCAGCTGGCCAGCACGCGCATGCACACTAGAGCTGACAGAGGGCAACGGCTCGCGTGGTCTCAGAGATGGCTCTGTGTGCCTTAAGTTTGCCATCAGGGGCATAGAGTAACTCACAGAAGTAGTGACAAATCAGAAGACGTGGAGAGTTGGCTATGACTGAATGATGATGATGATGATGATGATTGTTAGGGGTATCTCCGTTGGGAGACAGAAAGTAGCGCAGCGGAATATACAGCTAGAGAGAAGGAACGTTGCTAGTAGAAGAATAGAGTCTCAGACACTGCTAGTAAAAACAAGTAGCTTTACTACTAATAATAGCTTCACAAGCAGTGATAGTAGGTATTTGTCCAAACACAATTCAAAGAACAAACAATTGCTTACAGTCGCAGTTCATGTTCCAGTCATCAAGCGAGCAAGTCGTTATCAAGCATAGGACAAGCAGAGAGAGAGAGAGAGAGAGAGAGAGAGAGAGAGAGAGAGAGAGAGAGAGAGAGAGAGAGAGAGAGAGAGAGAGAGAGAGAGAGAGAGAGAGAGAGAGAGAGAGAGAGCTTTCCTGACTCCCTCTTATTGCAAAGTTAATTACATTTGATTGTAAAGTTAATTACAGCTGATAAGTACATTTACCCATTTAAAGCAACATTGACCATTTGGTATTGTATATGAAGCTATATTGCCTACCCAACACTAGGAGTGTACTCCCAACAATGATGCATAATCTATAAAAAGAGGGGAGGGGCTTTGGTTGTGGGTTTTGGACATTATCTTGATTTCTTTTTGACATCCAACCCCAGCCCCAAGCAAACACTTGGCCACCCTGTTTTGGTCCAGATAGTCCTTGACTTACAACCACAACTGAGTGCAAAATTTCTGTTGCTAAGCAAAACATTTGTTAAGTGAGTTTGCCCCATTTTGTGACCTTCCTTGCTACAGTTGTTAAGTGAATCAGGGTACTTGTTAAATGAGTCAAACTGGGGTGAAACGAATCTGGCTTTCCCTCTTGGCTTTGCTTGTCAGAAAGTCACAAAAGGGGATGTCTCAACCCCCGGGACACAGCAACCATCATAAATGTGAGTCAGTTGAACAATTGTCGAATTTTTGATCACATGTGGGGATGCCACAACGGTTGTAAGTGTCCAAATCGGTCATAAATCACTTTTTTTTTCATTGTAACTTTGAACGAAGTCGAGGTCTATTTGCATTGCCAGATTTTAAACTCGCAGTTCTGGAAATCCTAGGAATTTACTGAGAAAATCTTAAACCAAAAGGGGGAAAGGGGTTTACTGTATATTACAGGAGTCAGCAACTTGCGGCTCTGGAGCCGCATGTGGCTCTTTCATCCCTCTGCTGCGGCTCCCTGTTGCTGGTCAGTGCCACAATTGATAGGGCTTTTGGTTAGGACAATAGAAGAAAAAGGATGCCACGATAGGAAATTCTATGGTGAGGGAACTTCACTTCTGGTCAGCTCCAGAATTGAACAGGAAGCTTCCGGTTAGGACCTTTGTAGCTCTTTGAGGGTTTAAAGTTGCTGAACCCTGGTATATTAGAAGCTCTGCTGTCAACGTACACCATCTGGCAAAAGTACAGGACCTTGTGGTTCCTTCCAGTTTTGTAATTACATGGGTATTTTTTTTTTCCTTGTAGACACACATATAATTCTTATTCAAAGTTCTTATCTTCCTGCCTGAAAGGGCCAGAAAATTTGATTCTCCCAAATGCACAAACTGGCAGAGAAAGTACAGAGGAAGAGAGCGAGCAGGCGTCCGTCTCAATCTGGCCTGAATCTATTCCACTTTCTCAGAATGTCTCCCTGTGTATTTATCCTCTCAAGGCCATCTATAAACTCCAGCTTGCACGAGCGTTTTGTAACTGCGCACCAAAAAGCAATTGGAAGCTCAAGTGTAAAGCCCTCTCCAACCGGCGGGTTTCTTGCAATCTGATATTCGGGTTATTTATTGCTTCCCTCGGAGTGAAATTTTACAGTTTATAGGCCTGACTGTGGCTTTGTTTGGCTACGTTTCTCTCAAGGCCTCCTCTAGGAGCGTTTAGGGAAAAAATTGCATGAGTGAACTCATTCCGGGACACTCAGTTGAGGAGCCCAATTACCAATTTGCAATTTACACAAAAGCAAACAGACCCAAGAGAGGGTTTCTTGGAGATATAATGTTCTTGTTCCCTTCAGTTGGGTCACAGATGGACTCGTACAGGCAGAGTACATCAAAGAATCTTCAGGTTATTTAAGTCGCGTCCTTTGGTACAGCTACCCTGATAGGGGGTTACCCAGTTTACCCAAGTTTGGGAACGGACTTCCAGTTTGCTCGTAGGGTCATTTTTAGTCTTCTGGAGGCTTCAGGGAAGCCTCCTGGAGGTCTCTGAAGCCTCTGGAGGGCCTCCAGGGCGGGGGGGGGGGGGCAGAGGAGGCTCTTTTCACCCTCCCCAGGCTCCTATAAAGCCTCTGGAGCCTGGGGAGGGTGAAAAAAGCATGCAAAAGGGGGGGGATTGCCTTTCATGCATGCATGCACACGGGGGGGGGCATCGTGCATTGCATTATGGGTGCGGCACACCCGTGAACGACCCCCCCCTGCGCTCTCCCCCTTATGGCACACGAGCCAAAAAAGGTTTGTCATCGCTGACCTACTGTATGTCTTATGTCACATTGATGGATCCTAAAGAGTGAATCACAGACTTGTGAGCCCAAGGCAAGCCCTCCCCCCCCCCCAAAAAAACCCCACATCGTTGCTTTGAAGAGGCTGCTAGTATCTCTGAATCACCGAGCTGAGTACTGTTGAGTCAGAAAATATTTTATAAGAATGTCAGGCCCCGGGGGGTCCATCTAACGCAGCTTTCTATGTCATAGTGAGTAGCCAAATGCAGTGGAAGTTCATAAACCTAGAATCTCCAGGAAACTGCCCGTTCCTCCTCCCTCACTTTGAAAACCACCCTAATCGGCTGCTATTGCCACAACTAGTAGTAGCCAATTTCTCTGTTCAACAGAGTTCTGTCTAAAAATAATTCCTTTCTGCTGATCCTATCATCCCTTCTCTGCTGTGGTTATTAGCAGGGATGGGCTGCTATGGGTTCGCCTGGGTTCGGGAGAACCCATAGCTAATGTTATGGCCGGCTCGGACCGGCCGTGGCTGGTCCCCCCCACCCCACCCTGCCCCTCCCAGGAGTTTCCACGCGGCCCATTTTGGATGGGAGGTAAGTGCAGGGCCCTCACAGAGGCTTGGGGACAGTGGTGGGTTTCGAAAAAAATTTGAACCCATTCTGTGGGTGTGGCCTCCTTCGTGGGAGTGTCTTGCCAGCCATGTGACCTGGTGGGAGTGGCTTACTGGCCATGTGTTTTCTCTCTCTCTCTCTCTCTCTCTCTCTCTCTCTCTCTCTCTCTTTCCTTCCTTTTGTCTCTCTGTCCCTTTTTCCTTTTTTTCTTTCATCTCTCACTTTTTCTTTCTTTCTTCTTTCTTTCTTTATTTCTTCCTTTCTTTCTCTTTCTCTTTCTCTTTCTCTCTCTCTCTCTCTCTCTCTCTCTCTCTCTCTCTCTGTGTGTGTGTGTGTGTGTGTGTCAGTGGTGGGTTTCAAAAAAAATTTTGGAACCTCTTCTGTAGGTGTGGCCTGCTTTCTGTGGAACCTCTTTTAACCGGTTCGGTAGATTTGACGAACCGGTTCTACCGAACTGGTAGGAACCCACCTCTGCTCAGGGAGCAGGGGTTGGTTCTGTCAGTCAGTACTGCTGGTTTGTTCATGGGCTTGATGTGCGCAGTGCATGCATGCGCAGTGCAAGAAACAAAAAAACAAGATGGAGGCACCACTGGCAGAACCGGTTCAGGGGTGTGGCAGGCCTGGGTCGCTGACAGTTCCAGTGACCCAGGCTCCCCCCAAAAAAACCTCTTGGTTTGGCCAAACTGGTCCAAACCTGTAGGAACCCACCACTGTCAGGGAGGGTGGGGAAACGGGCCTTCTGGAAGCCTGGAAGAGGCCATTTTCACCCTCCCAGAGGCTCGAGGAAAGCCTTCGGAGCCTGGGGAAGGCGAAAAAGCCTCATGGTGCAGGAGGCTGGCATGGCCACGCCCATCATGGCCACGCCCACCCAGCACCCAGGCAGAGAACCCATTGCTGAAATTTTTGAAGCCCACCCCTGGCTATTAGGCTTCTTGGAACTATAACTGAGGGTGAAATCGTAGGAGACAAAAGAGCAAGGTGTAAGATCTCCATTTTTCCCATCCTCCAACATGGTGGTGGTGGTGGGGGGACAATGGTCCTAGAAGCATCTGAGATCTACATGCAGATGTTGGCCTACGGATTGCCTCTTTGCTCTCAGCCCCACGATCGACACTAAGGAAGAGCTGGAAGCCAAGAACAGCCAAGTCAGAAGCCAAGGATCCCGTCCAAAGCCTGAAAATGGGATGGGGAGGAAGGAAAACACAGAGTCGATATTTGAGCTGAAGGATGGGGAGCTTGTAAATCAGACAAAGAGTCCAGTTTGACTTGGAGCTATTTTACAGCTGGGCTAAATTAAAAGGAAGGAATCCTGAGCTAGCGCCAATGCACAGTAGTTGTTAATGGCGTTGAACCTGGATGATGGAAACCCAAATTCAGCATCCTTTATTGAATTACTTTGGCCAGTCCCTGTCTTCCAGTCTAAGAGGGGTTCTTCTTGAGGAGCTAAAATGAATGAAAACCTGGCCCAGTCACCACAAGTGATCAAACAAGAGGGATAGAAATGCGATTAGTTAATGAATACCAGACGTGTAGGGAGTCCTGCCTTTACAACAATTTATTTAACAGCCAATCCAACTTATGAATTTTTGTGGGCTCTTTTTAGGTGGCTCAGTGGCTAAGATGAGCCACCTAAACAGTTTGGCGGTTCGAATCCCTAGTGCCGCATAATGGAGTGAGCTCCCATTACTTCTCCCAGCTTCTGCCAACCTAGCAGTTCGAAAGCATGTAAAATTGCAAGCAGAAAAATAGGAACCACCTTTGGTGGGAAGGTAATAGCATTCTGTGCACCTTCGGCATTTAGCCATGCCAGCCACATGACCCCGGAGACGTCTTCGGACAGCGCTGGCTCTTCAGCTCTCAAATATAGATGAGCACTGCCCCCTAGAGTCGGGAACAACTAGCACATATGTGCAAGGGGAACCTTTATCTTCTTACCTTTAATGACCCTGTAATCCCTTTACACCGCGGTGGAGTCGGGGCAACTGAATGGTGCAGTGGCCTAGAGGTGGAGTTCTCACCTCATGATCAGGAGGCTGTGAGTTCGATCCTAGGTAGTGGCAGATATTTCATTCCAAAAACCATGGAAAATATGGATTTTTTTAGGGGCAGAAAGCAGATTCACTCTTAATAGCCCCATCCCCAGAAGATATTTTGTGCCCATTAAGAAAGACTGGGCCAGCCTATCTACAAAACGAACAACCTTCAGCTCCAGGATGATGGGATTATCCTTCAGGACAAAGCCATTAAGCCACAATAGGAATTGCCCAAAACCCTTTCAGAAAACAAGCATTGCATCAGCAGGCCAAACTTCAACCAAACTTAGTTTAGGGAAAAAAAACCTAGGATTTGTACTTTGCCTAAGGAGCCAGCTATGCCCCCTACATAACCCCTACTTTCTGATCTAGGCTTCCCAAGAGTGTGAAGCAAATCCCAGGTCGTAACAAAAACCCCTTTTATTAATTTCGTGTGAATTCTGCTCATTCACAGACAGCAAAGTCTTTCAAGGGAGGATTTAAAGTCACAGACTTTATCTGGTTTGGAGAGCTGCCAGGCCGATATCTGCAAAACTTGGCAAGAAGTCTCGGAGAGTCACGAACCAATTAATCGAACTGCAAACTCCACTCCCCTTTTGCTCCTCTTTTATTTCTTCTGGGAGGGGCCATTCATTGTCCACCTGTGGCCTTACTCCCAAGTCAACCCCTGTTCCTTAGCTGTTTCCTTTGTATGGCCACTTTGCACATGCGCACACTGGGAACAGGCTCCAGTTGTTCATCTGACTCACTGATATTTGACTCTGAAGGCAGCTGATAACTGGCATACGGCTCTGGCCCCTCTCTGCCTTCGACACAGAGCCCTCCTCAGATCCTTCCCCAGACTCCAGGTCTGGCCTATGTTCCTCCCCAACCTCCTCACTGTCTGGATCTGCTGCCAGCTCCACTGGCTGCCGGTGGGCCACAACACCTACATGGCCCCATGGGAGTCTGACAACAGCCAATAGAACACATGTTCTTGCACAGGAACAGGAGGCTCAAGTGCAAAGCTTAAAGAAGGTATTAAAAACCCCTCACTCTCAACTCAATATGGTCAGCTGCCCAGAATCCGTGTGGTTCTTTTCATTATTAAACCTTCTTTCCAATCAGCCACCATGTTTCCAGTGTCTTTCTCCAGGATTCGAACTGAACGAGATGGATATTTCTTCCCACACTGCAAATGCTGCTCTTTTTAGTTACATGCTTGATCATTGCTTTACCTAACCAGAATGGCTCATTTTGCTGGCAAGGATTGAGTTAACCAAGTATAATATATTAGTCAGGCAGAAAACATCCTCCCACGGCCAGCTCCCTAAAGTACTTCAGTGCTATATGAATGAATTAGGTTCTGTGCATCACTGCTAAATCCCTTTGCACATCTATTATTGACGTGGTAAGGTGAGCGGGCACATTCATATGTCTCCAAAAAGTTCTTTTATGGCAGTGTCAGCACAGCTGCAATTAAGCTGCTTTGGCAGGAGGGAGCAGGAGCCATGCCAGGGTTCATAATATAAGGTAAAAGTAAAGGTTCCCCTCGCACATATGTACTAGTCGTTCCTTACTCTAGGGGGTGGCGCTCATCTCTGTTTCAAAGCTGAAGAGACAGTGCTGTCCAAAGACATCTTCATGGTCATGTGGCCGGCATGACTAAATGCCGAAGGTGCACGGAACACTGTTACCTTCCCACCAAAGGTGGTCCCTGTTTTTCTACTTGCATTTTTTATGTGCATTTGAATTGCTAGGTTGGCAGAAGCTGGGACAAGTAATGGGAGCTCACTCCATTACGTGGCACTAGGGATTCGAACCACCAAACTGCTCGGTGTCTTAGCCACTGAGCCACCGCATCCCTCCATAAAATAACACCCTCATTTTCTGGATCCAGCAACTAGGATCTCTGGTTTCCCAAAAGTGCTTTTCTCCAAATGGCACTTGGATTTGCTTGATTTTTCCTGAAGAGGTTTCACTTCTCGTCCATGAAGCTTCTTCGATTTTAACTGACTGGTTGAGACTGGAAAGGATTTAAACACCTTCAACAAAAACCCAGAAAGTCCCATCACCGTTTGGAGAAAAGCACTTGGATGACCTAATTGACTTAGAATCTTCATAGACATAATTGGTTTCAATTTCTGGTTGTTGTTGTTAATTGTGAGGTCATGTCTGATTCACCAGGACCCCATGGACAATGTTCCTCCAGGTCTTCCTGTCCTCTACCATCCTCTGGAGTCCATTTAAGCTCACACCTACTGCTTTGGTGACTCCATCCAGCCACCTCATTCTCCTTCTTCTTTTGCCCTCAATCTTCCCCAGCATTAGGCTCTTCTCCAGTGAATCCTTCCTCCTCATTATGGCCAAAGTGTTTGAGTTTCACCTTTAGGATCTGGCCTTCTAAAACACAGTCAGGTTGATCTCCTCTAGGACTGACCGGTTTGATCACCTTGCATCCAAGGGACTCGCAGGAGTCTTCTCCAGCACCAGAGTTCAAAGGCCTCCATTCTTTGGCATTCGGCCTTCCTTATGGTCACAGCCATACATTGCAACTGGGAAACCCATAGCCTTGACTATACGCACTTTTGTTGGCAGGGTGATGTCTCTGCTTTTTAGGATGCTGTCTAGATTTGCCATAGCTTTCCTCCCCAGGAGCAAGCGTCTTTTAATTTCTTGGCTGGAGTCCCCATCTGCGGTGACCTTGGAGCTCAGGAAAATAAAACCTGTCACTACCTACTTCTGGTTAAGAAAGTGAATTAACTATTCTTGCATGCAGTATCTTCACACTTGTGCAGAGGTTCATCCAATCTTTTTTCCGCATTCTGCGACATTCTGTTTTGTTTTGTTTTTAAAGAGCCCTCTCAATATGACCTTCTAAATCTGTATAGATGCAACGTGAGACATCACCTTGTTAATAGTAAACAGTTCAGCCAAACGCTCCCACGATGCAGTTCCCTGACACAAAGGGACCTTCTGAATCTTTGGAGCTCCGTTGGAGCTGCCATGCCGCATCACAGCAAACAGAACTTGGAGGCAAGAAGATTCCTCAAAGAATAGTTTTATTTGGCATAATCATATTGGCACAGGCTGGTGAAAACCAACTCTGGATGTTACGGCAGTTTTCACCTAATTGAAAGTTTTTTCCCTTCCCCAAACAGTCAGTCACATGGTGCAATCACGGTACTGCCCTGTTGCTTGGTAATTTCACTCCACCTGTGGGAATGTCCTTGGTTCCCAGGAGAAAGTATTTTGTTTTGTCTACAAAACCGCAGCTATCTCTATTTTCCCTCTCTCTATCCCTCAGCACCATTGAAGCCTCAAAATGGCCTTGGTCAGGCCAGCTTCAGGGTTGACATCTACATTTGGCTGGTTCAGGAATGCTGGGAGTTGAAGTTCACAGGTCATAACATTGCCATAGTTGCCCGTCCTGCATTAGAAGCATCTGTGGAGGGGGTGGGGTCCAAGGAAATCAAGATGGCAATCACCCATGTAAACAAATTCCCATCCCTCATTACATTTGTTGTATATGATATATATCTATTAGATTTTTATTTTTTTATTTTTTCGCTGATAACGGATAAGAGCCTGTGGCCTAATGGCTAAGAAGTCTGCCTAGTATGTAATATAGCCCAGGTTCAAATCCCAGTAAGGGTATGGCTAGCTGATGAGAGCTAAATAGCTTGAAATAGATCTATACTAGTCTCCCTTTATTTATTTATCAGCGCGCACACACACACACACACACACACACACACACACACACATATATATATGCTTTTCATTCTCGATTTTATTAACAAACATGTATAATACACACACACAAAACTTAGACGTACACCACATTTATACAATACAGTACGAACAGGAACTTCCTGTTTTTTATAATAGCAATCATCAATCGATACCGCTCACCTTATATTATTTCCCCTTCTATTGTATTTCATTTGGATTTCACCATTCTTAACTCTCTTATTTTACTCATAACTATTATTTTTGTTTTGTTATATTCTTTCATTGATTTTTGTTTCTTTCCTCCATCCTATACCATTTATCCCATATCTGGTAGAATTCTGATTCTTCCTTTCCCTGGATTTCTTTAGTTAGTTTAGCCATTTCGGTACAGACCATAATGTTTCTTATTATTTCTTCTTTATTTGGGATTAATTTGCAAGAAAACAACCAAGCTCAAGGAGCACCAAGGACCCCACAGGAGGGAAAAATAACAGACCTGCATAATAAGAATGGCACTCCATGTTTCCAGTAAGGCTTTGGCTTCATTTTCGAGGGATGCGACCATAGCTGCATAACCCAAGACGTCTGGGTTCATATCTTTGGCATTTCCAATGACATCACTCCCATGTACACAAAGGTCTGGAAATGAGCCCATGCATCCTATTGTTTCAATGATTCACACAGAAAGTGATTATTTTATAGCAGGAACAACATTTTTTTTTTTTTTTTGCAAAAAGAGGACTCAGATAGATTTCAGGCCCTACGATTTGCCCTTATAGGAAGATGGTTTTGCTTTTCCATTATAGACGTGTTAAATCTTAGCACAAGGATCAGCAAGCCATGGCTCTGGAGCCACATATGACTCTTTCATCCCTCTGTTGCGGCTCCCTGTCACCAGTCGGCTCCAAATTGATAGGGCTTTCGGTTAGGACAGGTAGAGGAAAAAGGATGCTGCGTTAGGAGGAGACTCTATGGTGGGGAAACCGGACTTCTGATCAGCTCCAGAATTGAATGGGGGGCTTCCAGTTAGGACCTTTGTGGCTCTTTGAGTGTTTTAAGGTTGCCAACCCCATCTTAGCAGAAGTACAAAACATCAGTTCAGTTTGCTTTTCTCCTACAAATTTCGGGAAAATAACCATTATCTGCTTGGCTACAAAAATGTCAGCAGGACAAATTGAAGGGTTCCTGATGCCTCAGATTCCTGGTGAGGGAATCTATGTGAGCCAGGAGGTCCATCCCTTGGGCAAGAATGTGGTTTGAGTTTTGAATGGGTTCTTGTCTGAGCTAAGATTGGTTGGCCACAAATGTTTCAGAACTGATGAAATATAAACAGGGGTGGGATTCAGCCGGTTTGCACCAGTTCAGGCAAACCGGATGTTAATTTTATAACTGGTTCACCAAACTGGTAGTTCCAAGAACTGGCTGGCCCGCACACCCCGCTCCACCCCTCCCAGGAATCCCCATGGGGCCTGTGCGGAGGCTCTGGGAGAGCGAAAAATTCTGGAACTTCTGGAAGTCCAGAAATGGACCATTTCCGGCCTCTGGGGGGTGGCCTCTGGAGGGCCTCTGGAGCTCAGGAGGCCATTTTAATCCTCCAGAGCCTGGGGAGGGCAAAAATTCCCCCCTCCACCATGGTGCAGGAGGCTAAGTAGGCCATGCCCACCATAGCCATGCCTACCCAGCAAGCAGGCACAGAACCTGTTGCTAAAACTTTTCAATCCCACTCCTGAGTATAGATCAAGCCAATTTTGGGAGATCGAGCAAACTTTCAGGACCACACAGAATATCTTGAAAAGAGCACCCCAGGAGGAAAAGTCAAGGCACAAACACAAGGAGTATAGACAGATCAGCCTTACACTGCTCAAGGAAGAATTTTATTATATTTCTCCCTCTCTGGAAGAACCAGGAAAAACTGGGGAAATGAAATGGACGCCACTTGTGGTTTAGAGGTTCATCACAAGAAGCATCAGAAGTTCATGATGCAGTACCAGAAGTTCTTGAGAACAAGTAGCTGTCATTGTAGGAAGCTTGTCTACTCTACCTAGCATCTCACGGAAACATCCTTGATAAAATTCGGCAGATATTCTGGAATGCAATTTGTAAACAACAGTTTTGAATAATTCAGATATCCAATAGCAATAGCAGTTAGACTTATATACCGCTTCATAGGGCTTTCTGCCCTCTCTAAGCGGTTTACAGAGTCAGCATATTGCCCCCAACAACAATCCGGGTCCTCATTTTACCCACCTCGGAAGGATGGAAGGCTGAGTCAACCCTGAGCCGGTGAGATTTGAACAGCCGAACTGCAGAACTGCAGTCAGCTGAATTAGCCTGCAGTGCTGCATTTAACCACTGCGCCACCTAGGCTCTTAGCGTATGAGCAATCTGTCCTCATCAAAATAACTACCTTTCAAAGTTAGGAATGCTTTTTCTTGAGTTTTCCAGTCAATGCAATGAAAACAAAATTTGATAAATAGTTTTATAATGGTCTTTTCTCCCAGGTCTTTGTTTTTACAAGAAACTCCTTTTTTTTTTTGTCATTCTCTCTGAAGACAACAGTAACCCAAAATTCCGGTGTTTTGGACATAATGGGAACATTGTCTCTTGACGTCAAAAGCTCTTGACAAGATTTCCCAGAATTTCAGTCAGTCTGGCTAATGCATTTTATCTAGTGTTGGTTGAAATTTTCATTTTTACCATCTTTCCTCAACTGAGAAGCAGACTGTTGGGAATAAGGGAGTCATTATCATGAGCAATGGTTCATGTTCTTAATATTTAAGTATAGTAAAAAAAAAATGTTATCTTACATCATCCACTGTAATTTTCTGCTTGTCTATTCTCAGTTCAGAGTTCAGCTGGAGTTATGCTTATTTATGTGCAAAATACAGTCTGGAATATAGTGTCACATGCTATTTTCATACACAAATATTTACAGACCTCTCGCATCCTGGAAAATAAATTGTTTCAACTCCTACCCCCAAAACGACATTATTGAGCATTGCACACCAAGACAACTAGACACAAGAACAGTTTTTTTCCTGAATACCATCACTCTGCTAAACAAATAATTCCCTCACCACTGTCAAACTATTCACGAAGGCTGCATTACTATTACTATTAGTCTTCTCATCGTTCCTATAATCCATCTCCTCCCATTTATGACTGCATGATGGTAATTTTGTTGCTTGTATCCTTACGATTTATACTGATATTGATTGTTTCCTGATTGCTTATTTGTACTCTGTGACAATCATTAAGTGTTGTACGTTATTATTCTTGATGAATGTATTTTTCTCTCCTTATTTACACTGAGAGCATCTGCACCAAAGACAAATTCCTTGTGTGCCAAATCACACTTGGCCAATAAAGAATTCTGTTCTGTTCTGTTCTGCTCTGCTCTATTCTATTCTACTTTATGTATCTAGTGCATTTGAGTGATGTTGGCATAAATGCTTCTTTTAAAAATACTTTAAAAACATCTTTATGACCTGGACAGGGGCTTTGCAGAATATGATGGAAAAATGGCGGCCGTGACTTTACAATCAAAGATGGCAGCCACAAAAAAATAAAAAAAAAATGTTATAAGTCATCAAGAGTTGCTTAAGGTGGGTGGCCATATAAAAGCTTTTAAATAAATAGAAGCTTTGCACATAAAAAAAAACCACTGGCCAATCTTTGGCTGTACTCTCATTTGGACAGTTTTGACTATAACCGCAGTAGTGCAGTGGTTAGAGTTCAGTACTGCAGGCTACTTCTGCTGACTGCCGGCTGCCTGCAATTTGGCAGATCGAATCTCACCAGGCTCAAGGTTGACTCAGCCTTCCATCCTTCCCAGGTCGGTCAAATGAGGACACAGATTGTTGGTGGCCATAGGCTGACTCTGTAAAACCACTTAGAGAGGGCTGTGAAGCGTTGTGAAGCAGTATATAAGTCAAAGTGCTATTGCTATATTTCTGGATATGAAACTTCGTCCTTTCAATGGGAATATGGGAGCAAGACTTATCCTTATTTTCCATCCTGAAGATGAGTTGAACTACAATTCTATCTTCCTTCCACTGTGCCATCGCAGCTCTTGGCTGTGTAAATTGAGGATCTAAATTATTGGGGGCAATAGGCTGACTCTGGGATTCCTTAGAGAGGGCTGTGAAGCACTATGAAAGTGTACATAAGTCTAAGAGTTATTGCTATTGAAAATCAAACAATAGCAATCTTATCTATTATCCATCCTGAATAATATCTGGCAGAGATATTAGATTTACTTTGTTAACTAAATCAAGTCAGATGAAATGACTAAGTTGATTATGAGTAGGCTGCAAGATACTTTCTTAGGCGGTTTTAATTTAAAGTTTGAATTAATTAATTAGATCATACACATGAATATGTTTCTGAAGAGCTGGATCAGCCTACAATAAATTTGATCTTTTTATCGCTATTTTTTTTTCAGTGCAAGACACCAGTGACGTAAAAGAGATTTGTTTTGAAATGGAAACACACTGGCATATGTACACATGCATGTTGATATTAAAAATCATTTTTACATCTTGGAATCATCTGTTGCTGATTAATTTATGATGGTGCAATGGCAATAAATTACTAATTTCTGGGAAGCTGCAATCAAGGATGAAGATGAATAAGGAGGGGTATTTTTAGAAGTTCAGTTGCAGGGATTTGGGGATTAAATTATCGCTTAGGTTTTTTTTTTCCAGCATAAATCTCTATAGAACAAAAAGTTATGAACAAAACCATAAGCAAACTATTAAACAAAATTAGGAATGGTTTGGTAGTAAGTTATTAATGGACCATCTAAAAAATCCTGGTTTTGGGGGAAGGCATTTTAGGATATGTCTCAGTAAGACAACCCTGTCTTAATTGTCTCTACTCTAGGAAACTAAATTTAGAGAATAAAACTGCTTCCACTAATTGTCACCCCCTTTGAGGAGAGAAAAAATTGAATCTTTTATCTTGCCTTGAACCTTTTTTACAGAAGAAAATTGTGGTGACATTCTCCTGGCTAGAAAGTTGGGTGGTTTCAGTGGTGGGATTCAAATAATTTAGCAACCGGTTCTCTGCCCTAATGACTATCTGGGTAGGTGAGGTTTGGTGGTCATGTGACTGGCTAGGCTTGACCAACTCAAGGTCACTCAGGTCGATGGACGCTTCGTCTTAGCTGTTACAACGTAATAAGGGTTAACCGGAGGGGCAGTTTCTGTAAGCAGGGCAATAAAGATTAGGCTAGAAACAACACTAGAATGTTTCCTTCCTGCCTTCCTTACAGGATTAGCCCTGTAAAGTGGAAAAAGACAAAAGGAGATTTCTTCCAACAATCGGTTCTGAACTACTTAGAAAGTTACCAACTGGTTCTCCCGAATAGGTGCGAACCGGCTGAATCCCACCACGGGGTGGGTTGGTGTTTTTTTTAACCTCTGTTGGCCAGATTTCTACCCAACAACATGCACCACACACTAGATTAGATATTCTAATTCTGTAGAATAACGTGTAATCCACTGTGTTGTGGAACTCATTCGTAGCATCTTTTCTGAACCAAGCCATCACACTGAGGCATAGGAGAATTTATTGGGGCATCGCAAGGACAAGCAAATGCACTGATTGTGTTTTCTTCACACCCAGATTTAAAATATGTGTGAATCCAATTATGGTGGCAAAGGAATATATGGGAATGTTTTTCTGGCAACTATGAAATCATCTTTCCAGAGATAGGCAACCCTCTGCTGTAAGCATTTTAGGAAATACATCACAAAGCAAAGTCCCGGCCCACAGTCTTTCAAGATAGTTCACAATTACCGACATTTATCTGACTTGGAGAGAGGCCCGCCCGATATCTTTCAGACCCCGCAATACTTGGCAAGAACACAGGAAGAATGCAGAACTAATTGTCTCCTGCAAACTCCACTCCCCTTTCACTCCTCTTTTATTTCCTATGCGAAGGGCCATTCACCGTCCACCTGGGGCCTTACTCCCAAGTCAACTCTTTTTCCTTGGCTGTTCCCTTCATCTGGCAACTGTGCACATGCGCACACTGGGAACAGGCTCCTGTTGTTCATATGCCTCACTGATGTTTGACTCTGAAGGCAGCTGATAACTGTCAGACGGCCCTGGCCCCACGCCTCCGACGCAGAGCCCTCATCAGAGCCTTCCCCAGACTCCAGGACTGGCCCATGTTCCTCCCCAACCTCCTCACTGTCCAAATCTTCTGCCAGCTCTGTTGGCCATTGGCGGGCCACAACACCTTGTTTAGACTGAACAAGCTGTTTGTATGGGCAGAAAAATGTCTCACACCAGTAAGAAAATAAGTCCAGTTGCCATTACTCAACTTCCAGACAACTCTACCCAGATCACTGAGAATCTTCATTCACATATCACCTTTAAAGCTTATTCATGTGCCCTCTGATACAGAGGGAGACAAGAAGCCACTTGTTCCCCACACGTTTGAGAAATTGGCAGGATATTTTAGGCCCAATCATTCTTCCCCATATTACGTCTGGCATAGATTTGCTCCAAATTACGACAACGATTTCTAAAGACTGCTCTGCTTTCCATTTATCTACACCATTATATAGTTATCTGATCCTCCAGAGAGGACAGTTTACATTGAAAACCAAGTCAAAACAAAGTCCTTAAATTGAACAATCATTTAGCTCTAGTGAATGGGAAAACGAGAGCAATCAGAAAACCTTCAGCATGACGGAAAGCTGTAGAATGGAAAACAACAATGGTAAATGTTCTCCATTACCTCCAACAAGGTAAGCAGCTAAACAAAAAAACCTCAAGAGAAATTAGAAAGAAATGCTCAAGTGCTTTGAGAATCAGGTGAAGACTGTTAAGGGATGACCTTTGAGAAACCACAAGCCCATTAGTAAATTCTGAAAAGCAGAAATATACAGAGAGCAGCAAAACATCTCATTAGCTTTCATCAAGATACCACCACTGCAATAGTAAACAGGACTGTTCAACACATCGTTGTTTGTAACATATGATTAATGATTTATGACCTATGACATATTAATTGCGGTTTATATTTACATTGTGAGCTTATGCAACAGAGACAAATTCCTTGAGTGTCCAATCACACTTGGCCAATAAAGAATTCTACTCTATACTATTCTTTTCTCTTCTATGCTATGCAGAGGTGGGTTCCTACCAGTTCGCACCTATTCGGTAGAACCGGTTCGTCAAATCTACTGAACCGGTTAGAAGAGGTTCCACCAGTGGACCCGGAAAGCAGGCCACACCTACAGAAGAGGGTCCAAAATTTTTTGAAACCCACCACTGGTCCTTGGATATGATTATTCTACACTATCATGCTCATATTTATAAAACTCAGTGCCTCTGTGAAAGGTAAGGATGGTTACTGCGTTTGTGGTGCAATCGGAACATTGCGTGTTTTGAAGTTGTTTTAACGCAAACCAAAGATGCCTTTTAAAAAACAAGTTTACATCATATTCTTATGCAGGCCAGTGCTGTGTGTGCGGTAATTTAAGGTGGTTCTGACAAGTGTCATCGGCATCTTCATATCCGGTCACATTGGCGGCAAGCCACTCCCATCCGGTCACATGGGCGGCAAGCCACTTGCACAAAGGAGGCCACACCCACAGAGCAGGTTCGAACAATTTTTGAAACCCACCACTGATGCTATGCTATGCTACGCCACGCCACGCCACTCTATTTCATTCCATTCCATTCTGTGCATTTTTCAGGGTCGCTTTGGGGTGCTTTATTATGTTACGAAGGAATGCTTTGTTCTTTACTAATTCAGCTAAAAAGTGAGATTCTAGTGTGAAAATTCTAGACCGCGGGCCGGATGCATTATGCACAGACCACACCCGCACCAGCTTCACAAATGGGAACAACGTAGCGAAAAGTCATATGATGGCAACGTGACATGGTGGGTTTGACAGCTGTGCCCTAGACTAATGTTATCAGCAAATATGATTCAACTCAGTTGGATTTAGTTAAGATCGTGGATTGCTTTCTTACTAAAGGTGCTAGATTGACAGAGATTATTAGTCAGTTTTATTCCCTGGACTAGGGTTAGGGTTAGGCTTAGGCTTAGGCTTAGGCTTAGGGTTAGGGTTAGGGTTAGGGTTAGGGTAAGGGTTAGGGTTAGGGTTAGGGTTAGGGTTAGGGTTAGGGTAAGGGTTAGGGTTAGGGTTAGGGTAAGGGTAAGGGTTAGGGTTAGGGTTAGGGTTAGGGTTAGGGTTAGGTTTAGGGTTAGGGTTAGGGTTAGGGTTAGGGTTAGGGTTAGGGTAAGGGTTAGGGTTAGGGTTAGGGTAAGGGTTAGGCTTAGGGTTAGGGTTAGGGTTAGGCTTAGGGTTAGGCTTAGGGTTAGGGTTAGGGTTAGGGTTAGGGTTAGGGTTAGGGTTAGGGTTAGGGTTAGGGTTAGGGTTAGGGTTAGGAATAGGAATTCCTCCTCTATACTGTTATTCATAGAATAGTACAGTCTTAATGTAGCTCTTACATTTCTACATTTATTTTTTTCTTTTATGTTTAAAATAGATTTGGAATACAGTTTTAGGAAAAGGGATGAGAGAGACGAAGTGGACAACACTTTGTTGGCTAGTTTTCCATTGGCTTCTATAGAAGAGAAGCCGCATCGTTTTCTGTTTTGTTTTTTTGTAAAGAGCTTTCTCCCTTTAACCTTCACTGAAAGCAGTGGTTTTTTCATGGGATGAGTAATTTAAAATTTGTGACATGAGAACATGGTTTATAAATGAGCTGTGTTAAAAGTGATCTCGATCTATGGCTGAGCAGTGAGGTGGCCAATGATTCTGACTAGACCGGACAGTAAAATCAAAAAGGGATTGCAAACGTCACTTCCATTTGTGGAATCAAAGTGATGCTTTGAATCATTCTGAATGTGAATAGTTGCCCTGTGTAATCATCGAGCAACAGTCTCTTTCGGGACTTTGGGGACTGTTTTATTACTAGAAGTTTTTTTTAAAATAATGGAACAGAAGAAAAAAGCTCTTACCTCACATATTGGTACTAGATAGACCAGTGTTTCTCAACCTTGGCAACTTGAAGATGTCCGGACTTCAACTCCCAGAATTCCCCAGCCAGCATTTGCTGGCTGGGGAATTCTGGGAGTTGAAGTCCGGACATCTTCAAGTTGCCAAGGTTGAGAAACACTGAGATAGACAATATGGCATGTGAGGTTGAAGCCCCAAATTCTTCTCTGCCTCTGTTTCCTTAGTAGAAGCGTCAGGAGAATATCAGTCCAGAGTATTGTTACAAGTGGTCCTTGACTTACAACCACAATTAGGACCAGAATTTCTGTTGCTAAGGAAGGCAGTCATTAAATACATCCCAACTGATTTTACGATCAATTTTTGGCATGGTTATTAAGCAAATCACAGGCAGTTGTTAGGCGAATGATGCTATTGTTAAGCAAATCCATCTTCCCTGTTGACTTGGCTTGTTAGAAGCCGGTTGGGAAAGTCACCAGTGGTAATCACGTGACCTCAGGGTGCTGCAACCATCATAAATACATCCCAATTGCCAAGGACCTGAGATTTGTGATTGTGGGGCCATCATGGGGATGGGTGCGATGGTTGGACCAGTGGTAAGTTCCTTTTTCAGTGCTATTGTAACATATAGATCTACATATGGTTCAGTGGTGGGTTTCAATTTTTTTTAGAGCCTGTGGGTATGGCCTGCTTTGTGGGAGTGGCTTGCTGGTCATGTGACTGGGTGGGAGTGGCTTGCTGGCCATGTGACTGGGTGGAAGTGGCTTGCCAACCATGTGATTGAGTGAGAGTGGCTTGGCAGTCATGTGACTGGGTGGGCGTGGCCAACTTGTAAAATGTGGTGAAACTCACTTAACAACGCTCTTGCTTAGCAACCAAAATGTTGGCTCAGAAACTCTGGCATTTGAAGCACGCAAGTCTTAAAGCTGTCAAGTTACAAGACCCTCACACTCCTAGCCCTTTAGAAAAAAACCCAGGGGTGTTCAAACTTGACAGCTTTAAGACTTGTGGACTTCAACTCCCAGAATTCCTCCTCTCGCTCTTCATCTTGATGATGTGCGGACGGGTGGGGGCAGGGAGCTGGAACCAGTTCTAAATGGCACTGTAGATTTGTGGAACCTCTTCTACAGAAGAGGTTAGAACTGGCAGGAACTCACCCCTGATATGATTCTAGCTAGGGATGGTGGTGCCCAGGAGTGGTATTCACTTACTTTCCCTACCGGTTTGCAAATGCGCTCCATACATGTACTATCCACGCATGCACTCAGCATTCAGCACATACGCTTTGGCTTGAAAATGTGCCTAAATAGGACAGCATAGAGCCAGGGCAGGGGGAAGGCAGGCCCACCTACGATTTCCACTACCAGTTCAGGTGACCTTGTCCAAACCGACTGAATATCATCTTTGGTGGTGCCGATATGGATAAAATGCAGTGATGGGTTGCAGGCGGTACGCCCCGTTACGGGCATAGAGGAGCCTGCCCGGAGCACCGGATATCGTTCCAGTACGGTGCTCCGGAGGGCCCGCCCGCCCAGCCAAGCTCCTTACCAGTGTTTTAAAGCTTTTGGCGCTTCCGCACACGCACCTGACGCATACTGAGGCTGCACGATGCTCTGCTGAGCAGCTGGAGCATTGCGGAGGCTCGCTGAGGTGCTAAGACGCATGCGCACACTCTTACAGAGTCTTCCAGCAGTCAGCCCACAACCATAGAGCGCACTCCTAGAGGGGCTGCTGCTGGAAGAGTCGGCAGCCGAGTTTGGGAGTTTGGAACCAGAGAAGACGTTATGCTCGGAGTGCGGCAGCGGCGGTGGCTGCTGCAGGGAGAGCTGGGCAACTCCCCCCTCCGGCCAGGCAGAATGCCACTCCCCAACCTAGCAGTATCCCAAAGGCAGCAAGCAATGTGAGCACCTTTCTCCCCCCCTGGCTCCTGCGGCTTGGCTCCTATGTTGGTGAGCGGTGGTCTCCCTGGCCAGAGGTGGGGGGGTTGTCCAGGATGTTTATTTTTGGGGGTGGGCTTATATTTTTGCCCGTGCAAAAAATGTGGCAAGGCTTTAGTTTCAGGACAGGTTGTATTTTCGTGGAAACATGGTACATATATATATCTCCCTTCTTGCTCCTACATGTCAACCACCAGGGAAAATAGGAGAGATTCAGGCAGTTCGAATGAGTATAAAGATTTATTGCAAGCTTAAGGTCTCTACAAGAATCTGGCCAACTGACTTTCTATGGAGATTCTCAGCCATCCAGGTCATGGTTGTCCCACAGGTGCTTTTTCAAGAGGACTTTCTGGTTTTTCAGCTCTGCTGAAGAAGCTTCTTGAATGAGAAGCAAAATATCTTCAAAGAAAAACCAGAAGGACTTCTGGGATGGCCCACTGACTGTTAAGACGCCTTCAAGGTGGGTTGGACTTAGATCTCTTGTGGGCACCAAGGGATGCGTGACTTAAGGCACGTTTGACCCCCCCCTCCTCCCACAAACTCAGCCTAGTCATCTCGTACATCATGTGTGGTACATGTCTCTTGGGTCCTCAGCGAGAAACCTGGAAGTTTGAGTATTCTGTGCAGCATCTTAGCTGTTCCTAACACTGCACTCTTCTAGTGCGCCTAGAAGAACTAACCCTAACCCTAGGTGGAGTTGCCCCCCCCCCATGGGACTTCCCTATGTATTTTACCAGAAGGCATAGATAAGGCAGGATCGAAATGTCAATACTACATTTTGTGTTAATATTACCATGATGCTTGGTTGATTGACCAGTAGATAGATAGATAGATAGATAGATAGATAGATAGATAGATAGATAGATAGATAGATAGATAGATAGATAGATAGATAGATTGTTTATTTATATGCCGCCCTTTTCCCTGGGGGGACTCAGGGCGGCTCACAATCAAAAGGGAAGGGGGGACAAACTTTTACATATAAGACAGTACATGATTAAAAACGCAACATTCATACCATTCGGGCGGGTAACAATCTTTAGCCCCAGGCCTGACGGGATAGCCAGATTCTAAGGGCTGTGCGGAAGGACTGGAGGGTGGTGAGGGTACGAAGCTCCACGGGGAGATCGTTCCATTGGGTCGGGGCTACCACCGAGAAGGCTCTCCTCCGCGTGGTGGCCAGTCGGCATTGGCCAGCGGATGGAACTCGGAGGAGGCCTAAACGATGAGATCTAATGGGTCGTATGGAGGTGATCGGCAGTAGGTGGTCTCTCAAGTACCCAGATCCACTACCATGAAGGGCTTTATAGGTGGCAAGTAGCACCTTGAAGCATATCCAGAGATCAACAGGTAGCCAGCGCAGCTCACAGTACTCAGGAACAACTAAGATAGGGTGTAAAACAGAGGTGGGTTCCAACCGGTTCGGCCTGGTTCAGCCAAGTAGGTAGTAACTGAGCCTGCCACGCCCGCAAACCGGTTCTAGGCACCGCCATCTTGTTTTCTGCTTCTGCGCATGTGCAGAAGCCATTTTTACTACTGGGCCCTGCGTCCCCTGAGCGAACCAGCAGTAGCAGAAGCTGGAACCCCTCCCAAACCTCTGTGATAGAAGATATGGTTGAGAAGGGAATTTCTATACAGTCGTCATATTCATTCCGTCTTTACAATAAATTACGCTTAACGCTTTTCTCCTCACAGCCACCCTTCAGCAGATATCTGATGGTGCCGTTCAACCAAAATTTCCCTTGAGGACAGATTCCCTCAGATTAACATAACTACTTTCTTGTTTTTGTTCCTACCAAGTTTGCTCTAATACAGAGGGGCTCTGACTCTGAATTTTAATAGGCAGCGGCAGAGAACTAATAATGGCATAATTTAATCTGCCCCATATTCGTTTTCCTCGCTTATTGCATTCCTTATTATTGCTTTCGGAGGGGCAGTTTGAATTTAAAAAAAAATGTCTTGACGGCAGGATGATTTGTAATGAATGAGACTCAGTTGTCCAAATCCAGTCCCTGCTTGCTTCTCTTTTTAATCCACTTACAAGTCGCCAATCCCTAAAGTGCTGAAATGAAAACGGGCCTGCTTTATTGCAATACCTTTAAAAAGAGAGGATTAAATAAAAGACCCTCGGAAGACATGGAATTACGGAGGCAATTGGCAGACGCTGGCTGTGATTGTTCCTAGGCCAAATGCTTTTTATGCAAATAAGAGGCTTCACCAGATGAAGTTGCATTTTACAGGCAATACATCACTGCACTTCAGTTGCGCCACCATTACCGAAAGATGCCATATAAAGAGTTTCTAATGCGTCTTGAGTCTTATTCTGTTTGTGATTGAACAAAAGCTACCAGATCAAAGCTACAAAACTCCAGCAAACCACTAGATGGCAGCAAAAATATAAAGAAAATGGACTCTTTGCCCCCATCTAGTGTCTGTCCTGATGTTTTTAACAGGCTCATCTCACTGTCAGATGATTCTGGGTTATTATTCTGGGTTTCTCTTGCTTGAGACGTTTTGTCAATGTTCTGATGCTATCTAGTGTTCCTTCTGGGAGGGGGAGGGGGATGTTCTTATTTTACTTCAATATGATTTATATGTTATTTTTACCATGTTTAATTATTATATACAAAGCATACTGTATATACTCGAGTATAAGCCTAGTTTTTCAGCCCACTTTTTGGGCTGAAAAAAGCCGCCTCGGCTTATACTCGAGTCAGTGAAAAATTTGCCCGAAATGGAGGAGAAAAAGGGGCGGGGCCATGCCGCTGGGTGACACTCGTGAATGGCCCAGTGCCCCTGTGAGTTTCCCCTCCCTCTGTGTCAGTTTGCCGCGCAGCGCGCACCGCACCATCCCCCCTCCTCACGTTCTAATGTAATGCAGGGCTGTCTTACGATTCCCCTTCCTCCCCCTCCTGCCGCTCTGCAACGATGTCCCACCTCCTCCTTGTTATGGCAAGCAGCCACATAGCGATGTCCCACCTCCTCTGGTACAGTGATCCAATGATAGGAATCACTGTGCCGTGTGTCATAGGAGGCGGGACATCGCTCCCGCGGCTGCACGGGACATCATCATCACAGCGGGACATCAGCATCATGAGGTGAGTGAAGTATTTCATTGAATACACCGCTAGTTTACTGTTTTTCTTTGAAATAAATATTCAAAAACATTATTGGTATCTATTTTTATTTTTGAAATTTACCGGTAGCTGCTGCATTTCCCACCCTAGGCTTATACTCGAGTCAATAACTTTTCCAGTTTTTTTGTGGTAAAATTAGATGCCTCGGCTTATATTCGGGTCGGCCTATACTCGAGTATATACGGTATGCTATCTCCTAATCTGCGATCGTCCAAATTTTGCTGAATTGTAATACCAAGTATTTCTTTCCATTGGTGATGTAATCTGTTTTACGGAGAGCCGGAGTTGAGCAACATTGGAAAAGTCTCAAGTTCTACCTTCCCTTTGATCTTTCTCCAACAGAAGCAGGAGAAGGTGCAAACTTAGGGCCTCTGATTTAATGCAAGCTGTTATGATGGCTTCAGCTATGATTTTCTTTTCTTAAAGACAAAAATATAGGAAAACCTGAAGCTGCAAAAGCCCCACTCCCCAGAGATGGGTTTCACAGAAGTTTACCACTGGTTCACCACACGTGTGCACGCTAACAAAGTGGAAGTGCATGTGCCCGCTTTCCGCACATGCACTTTGTGTCAGGCCTGCAGCCATATTTTCTTTTGAATCTTTGGCCTGCCAGACTTTCTATTATTCTATTATGCCGTTTCTATTGTGGGAAAATGGGAGGGGGGACTATATGGAGTTAGATGCTATGTAGCCATAGCAACATTCTTTCTAGAAAGCCAAGGTCATTTTTTGTCTCTGCACCTGACCAGAATTGGATGGGTGGAACTGCCAGCATGGCAGTGGAAGTTTGGACCATGTGATGGACTTGTGGATGTGGGGGCAAGATTTTGAACTTTCAATTAGGTGGGGAAAACCTGGAAACTTTCAGATTCGGGTTTTCCCAAATGCGCCAACATGGCTCTCTTAATAAATGGGAACTTTGAGCAATACTTTGCCTTGGACTCTGATTTATTTTTGGATGCTATTTGGAACCCCGACACTTTGCTCACGTGTACAATAGCACGCAGGCACGCACCTTAGAAAACATGGCTAAATATGACGGCATAGAGCCAGGCCGGGTGGACTGGCCCACCCGCAGGTCGCCATGACCGGTTCTCTTGAACCGTTCCGAACCGGCTGAATACCACCTCTGCTGCTCCCACAATCAATGAGGAAGTGAGAGAGAGGGAGAGACGGGTTTTATACAAACTTCAGAACAAGGCTTTCTCCCTTTGCCATTTACCATTACACCATGATACAACAAGCCATTAAACTAAAATACTGTCAGAACTGGTTGCATAAATTCAAATCCAGAAAACACACACTGATAATGGATTCATCTGGCTTCATTAACTTCTTTATATACACAAGAATAGATGAATAAATGTACAATACCAACAGGTGGTTCTTCCAAGTAAACACAAGCGTGGCTTGGTGGGTGTGGTGTGGCTTGGTAGACATGGCAGGGAAGGATATTGCAAAATCTCCATTCCCACCCCACTATGGGGTCAGCCAGAAGTGCCATTTGCTGGTTCTCCGAACTACTCAAAATTTTCATTACCAGTTCTCCAGAACCTGTCAGAACCTGCTGGATTTCACCCCTGGTCTTAGCGAACTTTGTAGGTTGTCTGTATCCCAAGCTTGGTTGAGTCTTGCTGGGTAATGTAATTCTCCCAGATGCCATGTAGTGAGATGGGTAGAGGGATAATCCTATCATGTCCTGAGGCCCATGTCTTAATCCCAACACCCTGGAGCTGAAGTAGGGAGCAGGAAGCTACAGGAAGCTACAGGAAGCTGCTTTGTCTTTAACAACATGTTGTTAACAACATGTTTCTAAGAGCCGAGGTGGTGCAGTGGTTAGGGTGCAGTACTGCAGGCCACTTCAGCTGACTGTTATCTGCAGTTCAGCGGTTCTAATCTCACCGGCTCAAGGTTGACTCAGCCTTCCATCCTTCCGAGGTGGGTGAAATGAGGACCCAGATTGTTGGGGGCAATATGCTGACTCTGTAAACCGCTTAGAGAGGGCTGAAAGCCCTATGAAGCGGTATATAAGTCTAACTGCTAACTGCTATTCTTCTTTTCTCATCCTGGGAAATATAATATTCTGCCTTTCTAATACTTCCTATAATATTTCATTCTTCTGGGAGGGGGCTGGGTGATGACTTCTTACACCCTATGCTTTCTTCTGATTACATCCTGCTTCTGTGTAGGGAACCAAATCTTTTAGCTGCTTTGACCTTGGCTAATTTTTACGATGTACCTGCTTTGTGAGCTTTAGTTCTTGTTTAAGTGCTCTTGACTTAGGCAGGCTGGTTTAACTTCCCATCCTCCCAACCTCAGCCTTAGCCTCCTTCGCCCCGTCAGCCTGACCTTCGCTGTTATCTGAAACACGGCTTCATCCATCTCTAACCACAAGACCAAACGTTCTATCAAAATATGTGTGTATGTGTGTTTTTAAAAAAAATACTGCCAGAAAATAAAGACCACTTTTCCCCCCACATCCCCAGTCTACTGATCTCCATAAATATATTGTGGTGCCATTGGTGATTCATTAATTGGCAAAGTAAACACTGGGTTGCTATAAGAATGCAGGAAATGTTTTTTTTTAATTCATGTTCAACAAGTTTTCGAGAACTTCTTGTACTTTTTCATAAGGCCTCGCTACGGAATGATTCCCCCCCCCCCAATCTCCTTTTTAACTTAAATAGGCAACATGGAGAACTAAAAGTAGGACTTGTAACATACTGTTCAAGGATTCTAATTATTCCTTGTTATATGTTCCCCCTGAACATTTTCCATTCCCACCCCAAATAATTTTGGAGCAAATGAAATCTCTCTTAGGCTATTTTGGGATAATAAGTGCTTCTCCCATATATTTTTTAAAAAAAAAGAACCTTAAAGTTGGAAAGTTCCTCAGAGGTGAACTAGTCCACCTCTGCTTACTGCAGGATCTGCTAAATGATTTTAGAGAGATTCACTTGAAATTTTCTTTGAAAACCTTGCGAAGTCATGAAAGAACCTGTTCCCATGATTGAACAGCATGAGATTTAAACAGATCTAACCAGAATCTCTATCGTTTCAAGACATTGGAGTGACAAAGGACGTCATTCCCTTCTCTATATGATATTCTTTAGTTTTCTGAAGATTTCTATTACATTAACCCCGGCTTCATCCTTTCTCTCTGCTTCCTTAATGCCCACCATTTATTCTTATATTGCTGTATTCTCTTTGCTTTTTTCTACAGTGTTTATTCTATTGTTCCATTCCTTGCTTCTGTTGTTTACACTTCTTTTCCTTTTTCCATTTTTATCGTTGTAAGCTGCCTTGAGTAACCCCAGGATGAGATAGGCAGCAAATAATTTTAACACAAATATCTCCTCTTGGTTGTCTTTTCTGTAGACCAAGATGCCCAGATTTTTTTCCCATCCATTATGGGCCATTGTATCCAGAGCCATCACCCTCTTATGGCTTCCTCTAAACTCATTCTAGTTTATCAAAGGCCTTTTTAGGCAATAATGACCAGAAGGGCACTCAATATTCCAACTGGGCCCTGAATAGAATGGATAGTTGCTTCCCATAATCTGAACTCTATACATCCCACATTAAGGTAAAGGTTTCCCCACGCCTGTGTGCTAGTTGTTCCCGACTCTAGGGAGCAGTGCTCATCTCTGTTTCTAAGCAAAAGAGCTGATGCAGTCCAAAGACATCTCCCTGGTCATGTGGCCAGCATGACTAAATGCTGAAAGGCGCACAGAACACTGTTACCTTCCCACCAAAAGTGGTTCCCATTTCTCTACTTGCATTTAATAGGTGCTTTCGAACTGGCTAGGTTAGAAGAAACCGGGACAAGTAACAGGAGCTCATTCCATCATGCGGCACTCAGGATTCAAACTGCTGAACTCCCAACCTTCTGACCAACAAGCTCAGCATCTTAGCCACTGAGCCACTGCATCCCTTACATCCCACATTATGCATCTACAAATAGCATTCGCCTTTTTAGCAACTGCATCATTCTTTTGTTCAAGTTTAACTCGTGATCTCCTAGAAGGTTTAGGTTCTTTCCACGAGTGCTACTACCAAGCCAGTTCTCCAGCACTCCTCCATTCCTACAGTTGTGCCTTTTGTGTTTCTCCTGAGATGCAAGACTTGCATTCCTCCTTCTTAACATTTGTCTTGTTTCGAAAACCTGTCCAAAACTTTTTTAAAAATCTTCCCTTTCTCTTTTGAAATGTCAACCTCTCTTTGTTCCATGTATGTATGAAGGCATGGGGACAAATATCTATTGGAACACATTTTTAAAGATTAAAAAATATATGCAAAAATATTCATCAGGCTTAATGGGACTAGAAGGGAACTTTCTTCAAAAGTGTTAAATTTTAGATTTAAAAAAAAAAGATTGGTGCACTTATGGAAAGACCCAGATATTTGCCTTGTTTTTCTTCATCAGTTTCTTGAATGATCATGAACTATATGGTTACGTGGTTTTTCCAGAAAGTGGCATAGGATAAGCCACTAATCTGGGTAAAGTAGGTACTGCCAGTCCCCCAAGGACCAACAACAATACAAGGAGTTACTTCTAAGTAATTTTTTTGCCTACAGACAGAATCTTGCCAGACTAAAGCAACTATCTGCATAACTGTAGATTATATATGTATGAACTGTCGAGGTCATCTTAGCCCTTTTCCTGCCTATCAGACTATCCAAGCTCTGCTGAAACACACATTATAAAACGTTGCCATTTCAGCTCATCATTTTAATCTCACAGCATCTCCTGAGCAGCATCTGGCATCAGTTGGTATTTCTCACAGGAAAACAGCATTTGTAAATAAAACCTGATATATAAATATTTCATGATTTTTTGGCATCCAGGCTGAAAGTCTTCTGGGATTAGAGCTGAGAGAGATTTCAAGGGAATAGGCAGTTGGAAATATTCCTTTCCATCTGATGTAAGTCAAGATGATCTTGTCCTGAAGTCTAATGCTATTAATGACATAAAATGTGATTGTATGAGAAGACCTTGAAGCCAAAGCAGACAAAGGAGAGATTTGAGACTGGGACTGTTTGTTTGCTTGTTTTGAAAATAATTGCTTGGGGTAAGAGAAAGGGATTGTTCATGCCTCATTTCAATCTGAGGAGAAAAAGAAGGAAGGGAGGAAGGAAGGAAGGAAGGAAGGAAGGAAGGAAGGAGGGGGAGGGAGGAGGGAGGGAGGAGGGAGGGAGGGGGTGGGAGGAAGAAGGATGAGGGGTGGGAGGAAGGATGAGGGTGGAAGGGAGGAAAGAAAGGAGGGAAGGAGGGAGGGAGGAGAGAAGAAGGAAGGAGGGCGAGAGGGAGGGAGGAGGAAGGAAGAGGGATGAGAGGAAGGAAGAGGAGTGGGAGGGAGGAAAGAAAGAAGGGAAGGAAGGAGGGAGGGAGGAGAGAAGAAGGAAGGAAAGAAGGAAGGAGGGCGAGAGGGAGGGAGGAGGAAGGAAGAGGGATGAGAGGAAGGAAGAGGAGTGAGAGGGAGGAAAGAAAGAAGGGAGGGAGAAGGAGAGGAAGTTAATTTGCTCCTATGATTCTCTTGCCTTTTTGAATCAGTTAGGGGTTGTTGTTGTTTTGTTTAAACTAAACTTAATATGTTTTATGAAACAGATCCTTTGAGAACAACCATTTGGTTACAGAGGAAAATCCTCCATTTTAAAAATTAAAACCAAGATGTGAATATTTGTTCAAACATGTACAAAGCTATTCCCCCTTCCTGAGTCTAAAATATTTTCAAAATAACGAATTAAAAAGAACATGACATGTTTTGGTGAATTCTCTGGGAGTTCCAGCAGGTGCATAAGATAAGGGGCCCAGAGGTCAGTGCAGAGGTGGGTTCCTACCAGTTCGCACCTATTCGGTAGAACTGGTTCATCAAATCTACCGAACCGGTTAGAAGAGGTTCCACCAGTGGACCTAGAAAGCAGGCCACACCTACAGAAGAAGTTCCAAATTTTTTTGAAACCCACCACTGGTCCTTGGATATGATTATTCTACACTATCATGCTCATATTTATAAAACTCAGTGCCTCTGTGAAAGGTAAGGATGACTACTGCGTTTGTGGTGCAATCAGAACATTGCGTGTGTTGAAGTTGTTTTAACGCAAACCAAAGATGCCTTTTAAAAAACAAGTTTACATCCTATTCTTATGCATGCCAGTGCTGTGTGTGAGGTAATTTAAGGTGGTTCTGACAAGTGTCGTCGGCATCTTCATATCCGGTCACATGGGCGGCAAGCCACTCCCATCCGGTCACATGGGTGGCAAGCCACTCCCACAAAGGAAGCCACACCCACAGAGTAGGTTCGAACAATTTTTGAAACCCACCACTGGGTCAGTGAGAGGGGTCAAAATTGGCAAGATGGCAGTTGGGGCCTCCTAGCTGAAGCCCTGCCCTCATTCTAAAATATTCAGACCATGGTGATTGTCAGATTCCAGGCAGATAAAGTAGGCAAGATGAGAATTGGCTATTTCCAGGTTAGGAATAAACCATATATCAAACATTCAATCACTTTTGACACTTGAAAGCTACCAAACATCTCAGTAGGTTTCCATCGAATGTGTAGGGCAGGTGGAAGAAGACTTGAATTTGAACCCATGTGGGAATAAAAAATCCTTTATTACAAAATAGACAGAAGAACAGATTTGGAAGGGACTTTGGAGGTTATCTAGTCTAACCACTTCATGAGCAGGAGGTCCTATACTATTTCAGACAAAAGGCTGTCCAATCTCTTCTTGAATGCCTCCAGTGATGACGCGCCCACAAATTCTGGAGGCAAGCCATTCCACTGGTTGATTGTTGGGGATTTTGCAGTATCCTTCCCGTGCCACGCCCACAAAGCCACACCCACAAAGTCATGCCACACCCACAGAACCAGTAGTAAAAAAAAAATTTAATCCCACGACTGCCTAAGCAGCATCTTTAAACTGAATGAGCTTCTTCTCCCCTCAACTCTTTTTCGCGTCCAGCCTATTGACTTTCCCCTTCCTTCCCTCTCCAAAGCCCCTCGTTCCTACGTGTGTTTGTTTTGGGAATGTGTCTGGGAGTTGTTCTCCGAGTTGTACTCTGGCTCAAGGGACCACAATTCCCAGGGGAAAATCAGATTAGATATATATTCACGGCATGCCGGCCGTCGACGCCACTATTACAAGCTGGGAGGGAATTCTTGTAGAACAAGCCTGCAATCCTTGCCAAGGTTATCCGTGCTTGTCGAAGGGAGAGAAACTTGCTCGTGGCTAGCTGGCCAAGTCTAATTCAATCGTGATCACTAAACTTCTCCTTACCTTGTGTAAATAAAAGCTTCGGAGACATTTTGGGATGTTTCTTTGCGAACGAGGAAAAAACCAGAAATAACAAACAGGGCCCACATATCACTTGTAGCTTTCCAGCCTCCATGGAAACTTCTCGGCATTAAATCTTTCCCAAGTGAAAGTCGTAACAGGGAGCTTATCCTCGGGACAAACAACCAAGAGCCCTGACAGTTGTTTGGACAACGTTACCAGTGCCCTTGTAATGTCAACACTGGTCTGAAAGTGAGAGACTTAAACTGGATAGCAATAGCAGTTAGACTTATATACCGTTTCATAGGGCTTTCAGCCCTCTCTAAGCGGTTTACAGAGTCAGCATATCGCCCCCAACAACAATCCGGGTCCTCATTTTACCCACCTCGGAAGGATGGAAGGCTGAGTCAACCCTGAGCCGGTGAGATTTGAACAGCCAAACTGCAGAACTGCAGTCAGCTGAAGTAGCCTGCAGTGCTGCATTTAACCACTGCGCCACCTCGGCTCTAGGATGTGTCCAGTGGGGGGGGGGTTGCTCTTACTGTTGCTACCGGTACGCTGATCGCGGTCTCTCCGTGCATGCCCCTGATGTGCGCTGCACACACATGTGCAATCCACCACCCCTGTGACACCCAGACACTTGTCGGGGCGCACACGGGCTCCGCATGCTGTTCGCGTGTGTGCAGTGTGTCTTTTGGCATAAATACAGCTATAGAGCAAGTGTGGGCGGTGAGCCAAACGAGTCACCGTACCGATATGCTCTCAGCTGCTCCAGGCCACTACTGGTATGGCCGTACCGGTTAGGACCGGCAGCAACACACACATCACTGGACGTGTCCATCATAAACCACCATCTCAGTTTTTCCCGGACCGCCGTACGTTCCTGAAAATGCAGAGCCCTCTATAGATTATGCAGGGGTGGAGAAGGAGAGAAGAAGCTTTTGAACTCCATCACTCACTTTGAGGACAGGTAGTCCTCGACTTATGACCACAAGCCCAATTTTTTGGTTGCGAAGCCGGACAGTTGTTATAGCAATAGCAATAGCACTTAGACTTATATGCCACTTCACAGTGCTTTACAGCCCTCTCTAAGTGGTTTACAGAGTCAGCATCTTGCTCCCAACAGTTTGGCTCCTCCTTTTACCCACCTCGGAAACAGGGGTAGGATTCTAAATCTATTCCTACCATTTCTATGAGAGCATGCTTCGTGCAGGTTGTTTGTGAGTGTGCAAGACTGATACGGTAGCTATGGTGGATGTGTTTGTGAGTGTGCAAGACTGATACGGTAGCTATGGTGGATGTGTTTGTGTGTGCAATGGAAATCCAACCTTTGAAGAGATTGGATTTTTTTTTGTAAGGAATGCCATATAGAATTTTTTTTTAATTATTTTGATATAATTGGATGAAACATGCATAAGTTTAATTTTTATCTTTCAGTTTCCTTCCTTTCCTCCCTTTAAGTTTCCATTTTATGAAGAGTATGGAAGACACGGTGGTTCAGTGGCTAAGACGCTAAGCTTGTCGATCAGAAAGGTCAGCAGTTCAGTGGTTCGAATCCCTAGCACAGCCTAATGGAGTGAGCTCCCGTTACTTGTCCCAGGTTCTGCCAACCTAGGAGTTCGAAAGCACGTAAGAATGCAATTAGAAAAATAGGGGCCACCTTTGGTGGGAAGATAACAGCGTTCCATGTTCCTTTGGCATCTAGTCATGCCAGCCACATGAACATGGAGATGTCTTAGGACAGTGCTGGCTCTTCAGCTTAGAAGCAGATATGAGCACTGCCCCCTAGAGTCGGGAACAACTAGCACATACAGTATGTGCAGGGGGAACCTTTACCTCTACCTTATCTTATGGAAGAAGAAAACTATTTTAAAGTGATTCTGTCTTTCTGAATCTACAAAGCTTACCAGAAGCCAATTACTTACACACACAAATACACACACACACACACACACACACACACAGTTTCATTCTGGATAAAGTTTTTTCCCTCCAAATGAGCTAGATGGGTTCTGAATTCTGGCTTTGTCCAAAGGGATTCATATTTTAACTGTAATGGTGATACTATTAAAACTGTATTTTCTCAAGCCCTTGTCCAAAGGAGATACAGGTAAGAGTTCAAAACAATGTGTGTATATATGCGATGGAGAATGTGTAAGTATTTAATCTGTGGTCCCAACTATGGACGATGTATGTCACTTCTGAACAGTGGTGGGATTCAATTTTTTTTATTACCAGTTCTGTGGGCATAGCAATAGCAATAGCAGTTAGACTTATATACCGCTTCATAGGGCTTTCAGCCCTCTCTAAGCGGTTTACAGAGTCAGCATATCACCCCCAACAACAATCCGGGTCCTCATTTCACCCACCTCGGAAGGATGGAAGGCTGAGTCAACCTTGAGCCGGTGAGATTAGAACTGCTGAACTGCCGATAACAGTCAGCTGAAGTGGCCTGCAGTACTGCACCCTAACCACTGCGCCACCTCGGCTGGCTTTGTGGGTGTGGCAGGGGAAGGATACTGCAAAAACCCCATTCCCTCCTGACACCAATAACCTGCTTTCCAGCTCTGTTCTCATGTTCAGGGCAACAAAAGAAGATCAGCTGGCAGGCAGCAGGGGCGAGGCCAGCCTGTTTGCTGGTTCTCCAAACTACTCAACATTTCTGCTACCGGTTCTCCAGAACCTGTCAGAACTGGTTAAATAACACCTCTGTTTCTGAAACAGAAAACCTCACCCTGGTTTTAAACAAGAAACGAGTGCATGGTTCAGGTCCCACATTGGAGCAACTTTTTCTCCCTATCTAATTTCCTACTGGTGCTCTGGGATGAACTTATTCTCATTCAAAATTCAGACGCGTGGCAACTGGCAAGCATTTCTAGTTGCCGCGTCCTGGTCACATTTGCAAGTGTCCCCACTGACTTCCCACAAGCAAAGTCAATGGGGGAAGCTGAACTCCTTTCACCATCACATGATTCACTTAACAACCGCAATATTGCACTTAAAGATTTCCAAGAATATGATCCATTACAGTGTGTTCCTCGTGGCTGCACTAATGGGTATTCTTCCTGTCCCCAAGTTAGCAACAAAATAGACCAGCCTAGTTCGCATTTGTCTGCATGGCCAGACTCTAACCTGGCTGAGTAATGAGGCTTGAAAATGGTCCTTCCCGCAAGACAATTTAAGGGCAACGAAGCGCAGATGATTGGATTGTTGGTGTTCTCTGAGTTTGCTTCTTTTTGTGGAGATAAAGGGTGTCTAACCTTGGCAACTTTTAAGGCCTGTGGATTTCAACCAGTGGTGGGTTTCAAAAATTGTTCAAACCTACTCTGTGGGTGTGGCCTCCTTTGTGGGAGTGGCTTGCTGCCCATGTGACCGGATGGGAGTGGCTTGCTGCCCATGTGACCAGATATGTAGATGCCGACGACACTTGTCAGAACCACCTTAAATTACCTCACACACAGCACTGGCATGCATAAGAATATGATGTAAACTTGTTTTTTAAAAGGCATCTTTGGTTTGCGCTAAAACAACTTCAACACAGGCAATGTTCTGATTGCACCACAAACGCAGTAGTCATCCTTACCTTTCACAGAGGCACTGAGTTTTATAAATATGAGCATGATAGTGTAGAATAATCATATCCAAGGACCAGTGGTGGGTTTCAAAAATTTTTGGAACCTCTTCTGTAGATGTGGCCTGCTTTCCGGGTCCACGGGTGGAACCTCTTCTAACCGGTTCGGTAGATTTGACGAACCGGTTCTACCGAATAGGTGTGAACTGGTAGGAACCCACCTCTGATTTCAACACTTCATGCTGCCTGGGGAATTCTGGAAGTCCACACGTCATAAAATTGCCCTGCTGTAGATGTTTCATTGCTAGGCTAGCTAATATCCTCAATGGATGAAAGAATGAAGTTTGCTGTTAATGTGTCATCGCTTGTCATATAAAGAACCAGCAGACTCTGAGAAATTTCCTGACAGTTAGAAGAATTCATCCATTGATTTGCCTCCAGAGGTTGTGGATGGTCCATCATGGGATGTTTTTAAGAAGACATTGGATAATGTGTCTGAAAGGGTATAGGATCTCCTGCTTGAGCAGGGGTAGGACTAGAACAGTGGTCTCCAACCTTGGCAGCTTTAAGACTTGTGGACTTCAACTTCCAGAGTTCCTCAGCCAGCTTTGCTGGCTGAGGAACTCTGGGAGTTGAAGTCCACAGGTCTTAAAGTTGCCAAGGTTGGAGACCACTGGACTAGAGAACCTCCAAGGTCCTTTCCAACTCTGCTATTCTGTTATTTTGTTAATTCTAGGATTTTATGCATTCATGGATGGCTGCCTAAGAGACTTGTAAGGTCTTTTCCAAGTCACTCATTTTGTGATCCAAGAAAATGCATCCTGGTACACACAAGAACGTGGCTCAGTGGGTAAGATACTGAGCTTGTCGATCAGAAAGGTCGGCAGTTTGAATCCCTAGTGCCGTGTAATGGAGTGAGCTCCCGTTACTTGTCCCAGCTTCTGCCAACCTAGCAGTTTGAAAGCATGTAAAAATGCAAGTAGAAAAATAGGGACCACCTTTGGTGGGAAGGTAACAGCATTCCATGTGCCTTTGGTGTTTTGCCATGCTGGGCACATGACCACAGAGACGTCTTCGGACAGCGCTGGCTCTTTGGCTTTGAAACAGCGATGAGCACCGCCCCCTAGAGTCAGGAAAGACTAGCACACATGTGCAAGGGGAACCTTTACTTTTACACACAAGAAAAATCCATGAAAAACCTTCACAGGCCAGCCAAATGACAACATGAAAAGTTCTTCCTACTGCGCCCTTATAAGATCTTAATAAGATAAATGTTTTGCTTTATTTGGCAGGGAAGTCCGGCGAAATGGTGAACAGACCTGGCAGGAAGAGAGAGAGAGTCAAGAAAGTAATGGCTTTAATTTCATGTTGGATAATTTCCACAAGCTGTATAAATACTTTTTTTTTTTTAATGGAGAAAATATTTTGGTCTAGCAGGTTTGGAAACTAACATGCTCAAGGCACAAATAAGGGAGTGGTTTTAAATCCCAGTGGTTTCAGTAGGAAGTTAAAGATGGATTAAAATTTTCCCACTGAAATCAGTGGGATTTTAAAATGCTTCATTTGGACCTGGCTTAATTTGGACATGACAATCCTATTGAGGACATCTTCAGACTAACATGATAAATTAACTTCCCAACTCCTACACAACCACTGAGTAAGTGCAATTTGCTAAAACCACAAAATTAACAAAATACAGTTGTTGCACTGCATTGAGCCGCAGTGGCCAAAGGAATTAACTATGTTATGGATTAACATGATAGTCTAATGGTTTAATAGTTTTGACCTTGCTAAGTTTCTCATCAAGGGGACACAGTGGCTCAGTGGCTAAGACACTAAGCTTGTCGATCAGAAAGATCGGCAGTTTAGCGGTTCGAATCCAGGGGTGGGTTTCTGCCACTGTTACTACCAGTTCGGTGCGCACGTGTGCGCAGTTGCCTATAAATAGGTCTATACATGCGCAAAACATTAAATATGTCAAATAAACATGCCATGGAGCCCGGGAAACGGGTTTGGGGGTGTAGCAGTCTGCCAGGCTTAAAATTGCCAAGGTTGGAGACCCCTGATCTTGAGCTATTACAAGGTAGTCTTCAACTTGAAACATGAAAGTTGACTGGCTAACTTACCTCCAAATCAAAACTAAATACAATAATGATACTAAATTATATGACATTGAAACAGAACCGCATGAATTGGATAAAATTATTCAAAACTCAGATAGAAAGATGATAGGGAGAATATATAAATTTTTCCTGAAGTATAAAATGGAAGAGGAAATTGTGAAAGAACAAATGATAAAATGGGTGCAGAACTTTGGCTATAATATTGAATTAGACAAATGGGAAACATTTTGGGGAACAAACTTAAAAATGACACTATCAGTTGCATACAAGGAAAACCAGTACAAAATGTTTTACAGATGGCACCTGGCACCAACAAGGTTAGCTAAAACCTTAACAAACACCTCCCCAAAATGTTGGAAATGCGAATCAATACACGGAACATATTATCATTTATGGTGGACCTGTGAGGAGGCTAAATTTTTTTGGAAAAGGATCAAAAATTGGCTGGAGGCAATAACAGGGGTTAAAATAGAATGGAACCTGGAAGTCATTTTTATTAGGAATAATGACTGCGAAATACAAAAAAAGAAATCCAGTATTTAATACTACATATAATTACAGCCGCAAGGATTGCCTTTGCCCAGAAATGGAAAAACAAATTAATTCCAAGTGAAGATGAAACAATAAGAAAAGCTATGGATTGTGCTGAAATGGACAAACTAACGAAAGAAATCCAGGGAAAAGAAGAATCAGAATTCTACCAGATATGGGATAAATGGTATAGGTAGATGGAGGAAAGAAACAAGAATCAATGAAGGAATATAACAAAACTCAAAAAAATAATAGTTATGAGTAAAATAAGAGGGTTAAGTAAGAATGGTGAAATCCAAATAATAGAAGGGGAAATAATATAAGGTGAGCGGTATCGATTGATAATTGCTATTAGAAAGAACAGGAAGCTCCTGTTCGTATTGTATTGTGTAAATGTGGTATATGTCTAAGTTTTGTGTGTGTGTATTTTACATGTTTGTTAATAAAAAATTTTTTTAAAAAAAACCAAGGTAGTCCTCGACTTGCAATCATTCATTTAGTGGCCATTCAAAGTTACCATGGCACTGAGAAAGGGACTTACGATCCTGAGCCTCAGAAGAGTCCCAGCCTCACCATAATGATGTGATCAGGATTTGGATGCTTGGCAATCACATGTGGTTTGTTTTTTTTAGTACCATCGTAAATTCCATTTAATTTGCAGAGTTTTTCTACATTTAAATCCACAGATCAAAATCAATCTGTACCAATTGAATGGAACTCTATATATAGATTGTGGAGAAAATCTATCTATCTTTAGGTGGTTGCTAAGAGTAAAAAAAAATGACTTGATAATTGTCTGTCTATCTGCAGGCCTATTTACCTGTCTATCTGCCCACCTGCTACCTATCTACCTATGTTGTTGTTAGTTGGGTCGTGTCTGACCCATCATGACCCATGGACAACATTCCTCCAGGCCTTCCAGTCCTCTACCATCCTCTGGAGTCCATTTAAGCTCACACCTACTGTTTCAGTGACTCCCTCCAGCCACCTCATTCTCTGTTGTCCCTTTCTTCTTCCACCCTAAATCTTTCACAGCATGAGGCTCTTCTCCAGTGAGTCCTTCCTTCTCATTAGGTGGCCAAAGTATTTGAGTTTCATCTTCAGGATCTGGCCTTCTAAAGAACAGTCAGGATTGATCTCCTCTAGGACTGACGGGTTTGATCACCTTGCAGTCCAAAGGACTCGCAGGAGTAGTATGCTTTTTAGTATCTTTAGTACCTTTAGTAACTTTAGTATCTTTAGTATTTAATACCTACCTATTTGGCTACCTATATGGTCACCTGTCAACTTTGTGCCTGCTTGCTTGCCTACCTATCTAGTTGTCTGCCTGCCTGCCTGCCTGCCTGCCTACCTATCTGCCTAGCTACCTGTCCATCTGTCTGCCTGGTTACCTTTGAGCCTAGTTACCTGCCTGCCTGACTGCCCCCCTTCTCTCTGTCTATTTTGGCCATAGGTTTTATCTTTTTCCTGGCAATATATTTGTGGTCAATTTCACTTCCTTTAATATTGCAGCCTCCCAGCTCCAGAAAGCATTCACATCATAATTCTGCTGCATCTAGAGAAACTGGAACATCTTTGGAAACATCTTTAAAAAAAGATGTTTTGAATCAAGCCTAGAAGAAAATTTCCTACAGGTTGAATGGGCTGCCTGGATTGCAGCCACTTAACAGGAGTGTCCTTTCAATGACCTTCTTAAAAACAGCTTCCCTTTTTTTTCCCCACCAGACACTTAGGGAGATGGAGAAAAATAAAACCCAGTTCTTCTATGCGCTGGTTCTGAAGAAGTCCAAAGTGGTACACTCCCTGTCTGTTTAATCTTGCTCCTTCTCTGTTTCTTTTATATATATATATATGATTTTTTACAACCCCTGGTAAGCCCCAATTATGGGAGGAAGCTAACTGCTTCCATCATCTGTCAATCGGCTCATCACAAGAGTCCATCACGACAGAAACCCAATGTTTTTTACTGTTGCCTTTGTTATATTTGTGGGTTTTTTTTAAAATTTGTGCTGATAAATAAATAAAGGGAGACTAGTATAGATCTATTTCAAGCTATTTAGCTCTCATCAGCTAGCCATACCCTTACTGGCATTTGAACCTGGGCTATATTACATACTAGGCAGACTTCTTAGCCATTAGGCCACAGGCTCTTATCCGTTATCAGCGAAGCCAGGGTGAAAGGTATCTATTAAATTTTTTACAACCCCTGGTAAGCCCCAATTATGGGAGGAAGCTAACTGCTTCCATCATCTGTCAATCAGCTCATCACAAGAGTCCATCACGACAGAAACCCAAAGTATGTAATATAGCCCAGGTTCAAATCCCAGTAAGGGTATGGCTAGCTGATGAGAGCTAAATAGCTTGAAATAGATCTATACTAGTCTCCCTTTATTTATTTATCAGCACAAATTTAAAAAAAACACAAATATAACAAAGGCAACAGTAAAAAACATTGGGTTTCTGTCGTGATGGACTCTTGTGATGAGCCGATATATATATAAAGTTTTTTATTTTTTCATTTTCATAACAAATAACCACACGTATACTGTCAAATAACCAACATTGTATTATATTATTAAATATTTATATCAATTCATCTGACCATCAACTCCCCAAAAACAATTATTGGCTCTTCTGCTCTCCATACACCATATTTGTACCTTATCCATCACTTTCTTCTCCCTCTCTCCTCCTCCTCCCTATCTCCTTTCTTCCCTCTGTCGTCCTTCTCTTCTCTACTTCCCCTTCCTCTCTCCTCCCTTCTCCCCTTTCCACTCCTCCTTTCTCTCCTCCTCTTCCCCCCCGCTTGCCCTCTCTCCTCTACTTCCCACTCTTCCTCTCATTTACTTGATGTATTTCAGCCTCTGAGCAAGCTGCATTTTATGTTGATGGTATTTATAATTCCTTTTCAACATACATATTTAATTTTGACCCATATCTTCCTCCTCCTTTTTTAAAAGAGAGAAAAAAAAGTATACATATAGAGTCATTGTATTTTCAAAACCCAATCTCTGTTTTTCAGGTGAACACGCTTCCCCTCTTCCCTCCCCACCTCCCCTTTGGAACCTTCCTATTTGAACAGCTTGGTTATTGATGTACAAATCCGGTTGTTGGGAAAGAAGCTTATAGAGAACTAATCTGCTGGAGTTGTCAGCAGAGGCTGCAGCCAAAGTGTACATAAGCAGGCCAACATAGGTGACTGTTTCGTGGGCCTTTTGGAACTCGCTGGAGCGATTTCCGCAAAGATTAATGGAGCAAGGGGGGAACAGCAAGGGTTTTCTCTTCGGCTGCTTTATGGAAATCCAGCTGACTTGCAAAAAAAAAATCCACATGACTATTGGACAGCAGGAAAGAGAGGCCTCTTCGATCCTCTCCTTTGCCAGCTCCGATCAACTGGACCATTCAAAATGGCCAAAAATGTTATCTTCAGTGAAGGGAATATTGGACACTAATAGAGCAGAGGTAAGCAACCTGTGGCTCTGGAGCCGCATGTGGCTCTTTCATCCCTCTGCTGTGGCTCCCTGTTGCCAGTCGGTGCCACAATTTTAAGAGGAGCTTCTGGTTGCAGGGGGGGAGCACGGCACGCCAGGAGTAGGCTCTATGGCAAGGTGTGGGTTTTCCAGTGGGCTCCACAATTGATAGGGCTTTCAATTAGGACAAGTAGAGGAAAAAGGACACCACGCTAGGAGGAGACTGTATGGTGCGGAAAGCGGACTTCCGGTCGGCTCCAGAATTGAACTTCCGGTTAGGACCTTTGTGGCTCTTTGAGTGTTTAAGGTTGCCGACCCCTGTAATACAGCTACCCTTACCCTCTAGTCACAAGATAAAAAAGATGTCAAGATTCAAGAGTGCAGAGAAGAGCAACAAAAATGATTAGCGAACTGGAGACTAAACATACAAAGAACAGTTACACAGGAATTGGGTATTTCTAGGCCCGGGATGGAGAACCTATGGCACGCGTGCCACAGGTGGCACACAGAGCCATTTGTCAGGGCATGCACAGTGTTGCCCTGTCAGCTGGCCAGTGCGCATGCGCATGCTGGCCACATGACTTCAGCCTTTTTTTGAGGCCCTTTTCCACCCTCCCCAGGCTCCAGAGGCTTTTTAGGAGCCTGGGCAGAGTGAAAACAGCCTTCCCACCACCAGAGGCCCTCCGTAGGCTTCAGGAGCTTCCCTGAAGCCTCCGGAGCAAAAAAAAACCCCGGCCCTATGGGCAAACCAGAAGTTTAGGAATGGATTTCCGGTTTGCTTGTAGGGTCATTTTTTGCCCTCCGGAGCTTTCAGGGAAGCCACCTGAGGGCTCCTGAATGCTCCGGAGGGTAAAATCAGCCCGACAAGCAACCCGGAAGTGACTTCCAGTTTGCTCATAGGGTCGTTTTTTGCCCTCCGGAGGCTTCAGGGAAGCTCATGAAGCCTCCAGAGGGCCTCCATGTGGGGCGGGGGGGCCTGTTTTCGCCCTCCCCAGGCTCCTAGAAAGCCTCTGGAGCCTGGGGAGGGCGAAAAAAGCATGCAAAAAAGGGGGAGCACTGGTCATGCGTGCATGCACACTGGGGGAGCGCATTGCATTATGGGTGTGACACGCCTGCGCACGACCCCCCTGCACTCCCCCGCTTTTGGCACGCAAGCCGAAAAAGGTTCGCCATCGCTAGTCTAGGCTAAGGAAAAGAAGGACTAGGGTTGACATGATAGCACTGTTCCAATATTTGATGGAAGTTTTACAAAGATGAAGAGTCAAATTATGTATCCAAAGCATCAAAAGGCAAGGCAAGATACAATGGAGGGAAACCAACCAAGGAGAGGAGCAACCAAGAACTAAGGAGAAATTTCCTAATGGTGAGAGCAATCAACCCATGGACCATTTTGTCTTCAGAAGTTGTGGATGGAGGCTTTCAAAGAGACTGGACAACCATGTGCCTGAAATAGTATACAGTCTCCTGCTAGGGCAGGGGGTTGGAACCAAAGACCTCCAAGGTCCTTCCAACACTATTATTCTAGGCTCTTTGTTATTACAAAGAAGGACATTTCTGAAGGAACAATACAATTCATTGTCTAATGATGCCTTCAGATGTTCATGTTTGAACATCTCTTGGAATATCCATGTCTCTATGAGATTTTACAGACAGCACTCATACATGCCCAAGTAGCTATGTGAGGAGAGGGGGAGCTCCTGGTATAGAGTGTGGAGTGCTGCAGCATAAGCTGTGCATGAGTTGGAGGATGTCAGGCGAGGGCTTCAGAGTCCCAGTACAGGCTGAATGCAAACACAGAAAAGCTGGAGGGTAGTAAATTAGAAATCAAATAAGTTACCAACAAATGAAGAGATAATTTTAAAAAATTAGACTGTGCAGAGACGAACAGGTTGACTTTGAAAATAAAGGATGAAGAGGAATCGGTGTACTCCAAGACATGGGGAAGATTTTATGACTGGCTAGAGAAAGAAAGTAAGGGGAAAATACAGAACCCAGACGATACACTATTAAATGGAAAAAGTGGAGGGGAGAGGGGGAAAGCAGAAAAGAAAGTACTAAATATGCAAGCATATATTCAAGAGTGAAATATAAAGGGGAAAAAACGTAGTTAGGATAGATTAGCGAAGGAAAGGGAATAAGAAATACTAAACTATATTTGGGCTTGCGGAAATATCATCCCAAGAAAACATAGATCAAGATTTGAAAGAGACACCTATAACAACAGAAAAAGAAAGGGAGAGAGGAGGAGAGAATGGGAGGAAAAGGAGGGAAGGAAGGAAGAGGTAAGGAGAGGAGGGTGGAAGGGAGAGAAAGAGGAGAGAGCGTAGGAAGGGGAAGAGGAAGAGTAGGACAGTGGTTGGTTTCAATTTTTTTTAGAACCTCTTCTGTAGGTGTGGCCGGTTTAGTGGGAGTGGCTTGCTGGCCATGTGATTGGGCAGAAGTGGCTTGCCTGCCATGTGACCGGTGGGCATGGAAAATGTGGTGAGACTCATTTAACAACGCTCTTGCTTAGCAACCAAAATTTGGGGCTCAATTGTGATCATACGTTCTCTTCCTTCCTTCTTTCCTTCTTGTGTGTCTCTCTCTCCCCCACTTATTTTCTTTCTCTTCCTTCCTTCCTCCCTTCTTAGGGGAGAGGTATGGGAAGAAGGAATGGGAAGGAGAGGCGGAAGGAAGGAAGTAGAGAAGGGAGGGAGGGATAAAAGGAAGGGAAAAAAGGTGGTGTTAAAACAGGCAGATGGGATGGTAAATAAAGCAACCCAAATTGTATATTATAACCTTTTAAAGGGAATAACAAATGTATAAGAATGATAAATGCAAAGAAGAATGAATATGTGAATGCATACCTATAGTTGTATGTAAGAGAATTAAAAAAAAATATTTTCAGAAAAAGAAAAAGAAAAGCTGGACGGTAGATTGTGGCGTGGTGCAAACATGAAAAGGACACTGGAGACTGATTTTTTCATGTAGATTGGCTTCCCCCGTTGATTTTGCTTGTGGGAAGCCAGCAGGCAACCTCCCAAACGGTGATCACGAGACCCTGGGATGTGCAACTGTCATAATTGTGAGCTGGTTGCCAAGCACCAGAATCGCGTGACCCATCAAATGTGCACACGTCAAAAGCGTGCTGACAAAACCGCGGCGAGAAAACAGTGAGGATGAAATTGCGCCCACAGAAGCGCACCGATAAATACACGCCGACGAAAGCGCGATTAGGGCTAAGGTAAGGGTTAGGGTTAGGGTTAGGGTATTACGTTGTTTTTGCGTTGTTTCTTGATGGTGCTCTTTCGTCGACGCACATTTATTGGCGCGCTTCTGTGGGCGCAATTTCATCCTCATTTTCTCGGCGCGCTTTTGTCGGCGCGCTTTTGTCGAGCTGCATTTGTCGGTGAACCCCAGAATCGCGATCAAGGGACCGCAGGATGTTGCTACAGCCAGAACTTGCAGGGCTGGTTGGAAGTACCACCTGTTCAGCACCATCAGAACTGTAAATGGTCATTTAATGGGTGCTTATAAACTGAAGGCTACCTACATCTGTTCTGGGACAAGTGAGAGAACTCATCTCTACAAAGAAAAGCCCACAAGTACTTGAAGATGGCTATCCTGTTTCTACTTAGTCTCTACTTGATTTTTGATGTTTACTAGAATAACAGAGTTGGAAGGGACTTTGGAGGTCTTCTAGTCCAACCCCCTGCTCAAGCAGGAGACTGTTCTGACCCTCCTCTTCATAAACCAAACCACGCCGAGACAAAGATATTTCAAAGATTTATTGACACACAGACTAGACTTTGGCAGCAATCCAGCCTGCCAAGATAGCCACGATAGCTTCTCCAGCTCTAGTAAATACATTGATTCCTGCGATGAGCTTGTGGAAAGCCATTCCTTTTATAGTCTTGAGGGGAGCCTAATTACCACCAGCTGAGTTCAATTATCTCCTGTAACTGTGTAACTGTTCTTTACGCCTATTAGCCCTCAGTTGCCAGGCATCGAGGACCAACTCCCTTGTCTCCTCCCCACTGCTCCAATGCATAACGTCAGGATCACACTCCCTTGTCTCCTCCCCACTGCTCCAAGGCTTGATTTTGGGAGCACGCTCCCTTTGGCTCTCACCGCTGCTCCAGGCCTCAGGTGCCTCCTGGTGGCCAACCAGCCTCTCTGCGCCCTGCTTGGAGTTGGAACCCTGTCCAGGGTCCTCCACATCTTCCAGAGCTGACTCATAGGGCCCCTCGCTGTTGGAGTCTGGTGGCAGCTCCAACGGCTCCTGCTGGGCCACAACAGGAGACCCTATACAGTTTCAGTATAAATGATTGTCCAATCTCTTCTTAAAAGCCTCCAGGGATGTAACTCCTGCAACTTCTGGAGGCCAGCCGTTCCACCGATTAACTGTCCTCACTGTTAGGAAGTTTCTCCTTAATTTCAGGTTGCTTCTCTCCTTGAGTAGTTTCCATCCATTGGTTCTGCCTTCTTCTTATGCTTTGGAGAATAGGCTCACCCCCTCTTCTTTGTGGCAGCCCTTCAAATATTGAAACACTACTTTCATGTCACCCCCCTAGTCCTTCTTTTTCACAAGACTGGACATATCCAATTTCTGCAACCGTTCTGCGTCGGTTTTCTCCTCCAGCCCCTTAATCATCTTTCTTGCTCTTCTTACAAAGTCACACGTGAATCGTTGCAAAAACAGGGTTCCATATCAGAAAAATTCCAGGGTAAAACGCAGCGTAGGCCTGGGGGATCCATGCGGAAAGCCTTGAATTTGGAACCAAATCTTGCTCCTGCTATTCTGTGCCAGATTCCTCTTGGAACCAGCAAGCAAATAAAAAAAAATGACTTTCTAAAAAACAGGAGAGGCCTCACCAAGCACTTCAGTAATGCTGCTAAGTATATCAACCACCGGACGGATATGGGTTTAACTTTTCAGTGACAAGTTGCTATTGCAGGAATGGTAAGAAGAAGTGTGACACATGTTGCTGAAATGCAGGGAGGAGGAAGGCAGGGAGCCAGCTTAGAGAAAACATACAATGGAAATTGATTTTCCATATTGACACCATCTGCAAACATTGTAGCTCTTAGTTCTGCAGATTAAAGGAAGAGATTTGTTTACTTATAGCACACTCAAATATGTTCAGTCTCCCCTTGCGCTCAAACACTTTAGCTGGCAAAGAGGCAGAAAAAAAAAACAGCCTACTTCAAGCTACTAAGGCTAATATTACTTTATCCATCTGTGTCCTTCCGCTTCCAGCTCAACAGCTGTCAGCCACATTTCAAAGCATTATTAGCCTCAATAAATACACGTTTGCTGCTACCATTGTTAGGAGCTGTGAAGGCCCAGTGGTTAAAGACATTGAGCTTGTCAGCTGACAGTCTGCGTTCAAGATCTGAGAGCTGCTTGAAAGGGCGAGTTCCCGTTACTTGCCCTAGCTCCTGCCCATTTAGCACTTCAAAAACATGCAAATGCAAGTAGATAAATAGGTACCCCAAAGTGGGAAGGTAACAACTGTGTGCCTTTGCTGTATAGGCTGTATAGTCATGCTGGCTATATGAGCATGGAAATTGTCTTCAGACAGCACTGGCTCGTTCGGCCAAGAAACTGAGATGAGCATCACATCCTAGAATTGGACATGACCAACGGAGGGAAATGTTTATCATTTTACTCCCATTATTAGTGGCAATAAGCACATTTTCACTGTAATGGGGGGAAGGCGTTGAAGCAGGATTTGACGTACAAGAAGAACAAGAAGCAGCAGTGGGTGGAAACTAATCAAGGAGAGAAGCAACTTAGGAGAAATTTCCTGACAGAACAATTTACCAGTGGAACAACTTGCCTCCAGAAGTTGTGAATGCTCCAACGATGGAAGTTTTTAAGAAGATTTTGGATAACCCTTTGTTTTACTGTTCTGACCCCTCTTCTCTGTCAGGAACGAAAGCCAAAACAACCGTACAAAAGAATGTTTTAATCAGTCCAGACTCTCGTTGGCTGCAAGCCCAAAATAAACAAAGAGATAAGCACTCTGGCAGCAATTACTACAAACCTAGGCAATGCAAACAAGCTCTCATAGCAAACCACTTCTCCAAGTTGGTTTCTCTGAATCATGAACGTGAGCGAGAACGTTGACTCCTGCAAACAGGGCGTGGCACAAACAGTCTCTTTTATAATCAGGAGAGGATCTTAATCAGCATCAGCTAAGCACAATCATCTTCTACAATTACGCAGTTGTTCCTTCCTTCAAGTAGCCCTTCGCCTGCATGCATCCTGAAACAACTCCCAAATGTTTTCCTGAACATTCCCTTTGATCCAAGACTCTGCCGCCACCTGGTGGCCAACCAATCTCTCCTCGCCCTGCTCGGAGTCGACACCCTGTCCAGGGTCCTCCACCTTCTCCAAGGCTGACTCATAAGACCCCTCGCTGTTGGAGTCTGGCTGCAGCTCCAACGGCTCCTGCCGGGCCACAACACTTACCTATAAGTTTCCTGCCTAAGCAGGGGGTTGGACTAGAAGACCTCCAAGGTCCCTTCCAACTCTGTTATTCTATTCCATTCTAACCTGCACCAGAAGGCAGGACAAGCAGCAATGGATGGAAACTAATCAAGGAGAGAAGCAATCTGGAACGAAGGTTTCGAAGTGTCCTTGCCAGCTTCGGTGGAAGTTTATTACACAGTCAGTACCAGATGCCAAGAATTGCTTAGATGGTCTGTTGTTTCTCAGACATACAGTATCTGGTTAGCTTTTATTGGAAACGAAACGTGAGATTAAATCAGGAATTGGAAGAGTTGGACTATTTAATTTGGATTTTTACTAGAAGCCAAAGGCAATCCAACCCTATTATAAAAGAAAACCCAATTAAACATTTGTGACTTTGCCAACTAATTTTGGATGATGATGATGAGATGGTGATGATGATGATGATGATGATGATGATGATGATGATGATGATGATGATGCTATCCATCCAGTCGTGTCCAACACTTGGTAATTTGATGGCTCAGATCTCTCCATATCTTCTGATCTTGCATTGCTTCTCCAAGGTTTTCTATGCTCTGGCTGGTGTCAACTTTGATGGTGTCCAGCTATCGTAGTCTTTGGTGGCCTGGTTTCCTGTTACCGCTAGGTCTTCCCAGCATAATTGTTTTCTCCAATGAATTCCCCTGCATGACATGGCCAAAATAAGTGAGACACAGTTTTCTGATTCCCTCTCCCCTTCAGTGTCATGTCTGGGGGTTATGTGTTCCACTACTTGCTTGTTGGTTACCTTTCCTGTCCAATGAATATACAGGAGCTTTCTCCAGCACCACAAAGTCTATTTTCTTCCCGTCTTGCTTATTTAAGGCTGAGATTTTATTTTAGACTAGCTGTTAACCCGGCGTTGCCTGGATATTTATTTATCCCAATCCTGTATTAGACATTCACAAATGTCTGGACGTAATTTCTAATGTTGGATTTTCCCCCTTACCAGATGAAGCTCCCTTGTGCTGTGAAGCCGTTACCATGGCAACTCCACTGTGCTGTGCAGTAGAAGCCATTTTAAGGCACAACAGGCTGTATCTTAACAGAACTCACACCCCGAGGGATGTTAGGGGTGTCTTGCCCCCACAGTATTTGTTTCCAGAAAGTCAATCATCTATGTACCAATGGTTTGGCCTGATTTAGCCAAACCGGTAGTGGTATGGCAGCACGGGTCGCTGGAACTGGCAGCGACCCAGGCCTGCCATGCCCCCGAACTGGTTCCCCAGTCACTGCCGTCACTGCTACCATCTTGTTCTTTTCAATTGAACTCAATTTCAATTGAGCTGCGTATGCGCGTAAAGGGCACGCGCAGACACAAACCGGCACTAAAGCCAGGCAGAACCCACCCCTGTTGTGTACCAAGTTTGGTTGAAATTGCTCGAGGTGTTCTAGAGTTATGCTGGAACATATATACACACACACACAGCCATTTTTATAAACATAGATGGAACATTTTGGGGGGAACAATATGCTGGCATTGTAAACTGTTCAGAGTGTGCTGTAAAGCACTATGGAGCAATATATAACTCTAAGTGCTATTGCTATCCTGCTCAACCTATGGTGGAAACTATTTTCTGGTTATTTGAATGCCTCCCTTGAGTAATGTTTTGTATCGTGTAAATGCATATGAATTGCTGTTATATAAATAGTCCTTTAGCTTCATCTAATTGTACACAGCTGCTCAAACCTGTTTGCTCATTATTTAGGAAGCTAACGAACCATGCTTTTACAGACATTCCTGGATTTTAAAAAATTCTTGTTTATCCCAACGAGTTGACTCTTCCCAAACTTGGTCAATTTATTTATTTCTTTTCGCTGGCAACCCCTGAAAATGAATCTACTTAACTTAAACGTGCTGCCTTTGCTAAACCTGGATCTTGTAATTTGCTCTTCATTTATAGAGCCCTGCATTGGTTAAGACAGATTAGTTGCAGGAGAGCAAAAATAAGGATTATTTGATAAAGACACTATATTATGAGAATGTATCGTATGAAATCTCATCTGTATCCTTTACGAATTTGCTTGGAAGCAACACAGTGGTAGGATTCAAATTTTTTTACTACCGGTTCTGTGGCCGTGGTATGGCTTGGTGGGCGTGGCAGGGGAAGGATACTGTAAAATCTCCATTTCCTCCCAATCAGCTGCAACTCATCAGGCAGAGAATAAATGGGGGCAGGGCCAATCAGAGGTGATGTTTACTGGTTCTCTGAACTACTCAAAATTTTCACTACCGGTTCTCCATAACTGGTCAGAACCTGCTGAATACCACCCCTGGAGCAACATTTACTGAACTTCTTATGACCTGCTTCTAAGTAGATATCCATAAGATTGCATTTCACAATGTAGTCATTTCTACTGGTGAAGGATAATCCCATAATACGTTTCCCTTTCATTTTTCCATAACTGAGTTTTATTATGAACACATTCCATGCGAGATCAAATTTCAATTGACCAATAGTTTATCCTTTTAAAATCATGGTTGCACATACGCTAATAAGGAAGTAGCCCATTTATATAATAAAGTATCAGTAAGTAGAAATTAAATGTCACCTACTGGTTAATATCTTCATCCTACCTTATTGCTCAACAAGCAGGTCGTATGACTTGCATACAAAAGTTTGTTATTGTTCAATCACTAAGTTGTGTTCAACTCTTTGCAGTTAACTTAAATTAGCGACACGGTTTGTTAAGCGAATCTGGCTTCCCCATTGACTTTGAAGGTTGCAAAAGTGAATTCCATGACCCCGGGACACTGCAACCGTCATAAACATGAGTCGGTTGCCGAGCATCCTAACGTAAATCACGTCACCATGAGGAGCTGCAACAGTCATAAGTGTGAAAAACGATCATGTTACTTTTTGTCAGTAATGTTGTAATTTTGAATGGTCACTAAGAGAACTGTTGTAAGTCAAGGACTGCCTGTATATGGGCTGCTGTTATTCGGACATAGAAATGTGAGATTCAAACAGGGACTGGCTATACAAAATGCAATGAACTCAGGTCAACGAATACGGAGTTGGACATTAGTTCATGAAAGAAATCGTCTTCTAAATGAAAATGTAAAGTTAAAGGTTCCCCTTGCACATATGTGCTAGTCGTTCCCGACTCTAGGGAGCGGTGCTCATCTCAAAGCCGAAGAGCCAGTGTTGTCTGAAGATACCTCCATGGTCATGTGGCCAGCTTGACTAAATGCCAAAGGCGCACGGAACGCTGTTCCCTTCCCACCAAAGGTGGTTCCTAGTTTTCTACTTGCATTTTTACATGCTTTCGAACTGTTAGGATGGCAGAAGCTGAGACAAGTAACGGAAGCTCACTCCATTACATGACACTAGGGATTCAAACCACCGAACTGCCGACCTTTCTGATCAACAAGCACAGTGTCTTAGCCACTAAGCCACCGCGTCCCTTGAATGAAAAGTATCTTGCCTTAAATCAAGGCATGTTCAACCCACAGCCCACGGGCCACAGTAATGTGGCCCCACCAGCACTGGAACCGGCAGTGACCCAGGCCTGCCACGCCCTCAAACTGGTTCCTTGGTTGGTCCTGTTGGCGCCGCCATCTTGTTTTTCAGTTCTGCACATGCGCAGAACACTTTTAATTGCAAAGCGCACACACAAGCGAACCGGCAGTAGTGCTGACTGGAACGCCCCCCTGCTATATTGTTATAGTTGTTATTACCCATATTATATGTTTAATATGTAGCCCAAGACAGTTTTTCTTCACTCAGTGTGACCGAGGCAAGCCAAAATGTCCGTTTGTTTATGAAAACGGATATGGTTGCCCAACTCACTCGCCTTAGCTCTGGGCTGTTTACAAAGATAAAAAAAACATCATATGAATAAAAATAAAAAGCGATAATCACATCTACCAGTGATAACAATCAGTTGAATGAGCTGCTTGATGGGCTTCATCCCACTCTGGGGTCTCCAGGCCTGTCGCCAAAACCATGTCTTTTAGGTCCTTGTGAAAAAGTGTCAAAGTGGGGAGGGGGATAGAGCAATGATGCTCTATAGGGAGGGGAGACACTATAGAGAAGACCTTGTTCTTGGTCCCACTAGATGGAGAGAGGATTTGCAGCACACACACCCTCTAGTAGGTAGGGTAGATATGATCAAGAGAAGATGGCCTTTCACATAATCTGATCCCAAGCCATGGGGACCACCATGCCTTAAATCCTCAGTGGTTGAAGAGAGACCTTGGAAGAAGACCATCCTGTCCATCTTTCTGAATATATGGATTCATGTCATTCTGAATTTAGAGAAAAACAGAGTTGGAAGGGATCTTGTAGGTCATCTAGTCTAACCCCCAGCCCAAGCAGGAGACCTTACACTGACAAATGGCAGTCCAATCTCTTCTTGAAAACCTCCAGTAATGAATCTCCCACAACTTCCGAAGGCAAGCTGTTCTATTGGTTGATTGACTTGCCAGAAAATTTCTCCTTATTTCCAGGTTGAATCTCTCCTTGATCAGCTTCCATCCATTATTCCTTGCCTGGCCTTCAGGTGCTTTGGAAAATAGCTTGACTCCTTCCTCTCTGTGGCAGCCTTTCAAATATTGGAGCATTGCTATCATGTCCTTCTCTTCACTAGACTAGCCATGCCCAGTTCCTGCTACCGTTCATCGTATGTTTTAGTCTCTAGTCCCCTAATCATCCTGGTTGCTCTTCTCTGCGCTCTTTCTAGAGTCTCAACATCGTTTTTTATAGTGTGGTGACCAAAACTGGATGCAGTACTCTAGGTGTGGTCTTACTAAGGCTTTATAGAGTAGTATTAGTCAATGCAATTTAGGATTGCATCGGCTTTTTTGGCTGCTGCTGCACACTGCTGGCTCATATTTAGCTGGCTCATACTTAATCACAGCTTTCCTCCTAAAATATCAACATTTGGAACAAGTATCGTATTTATGGTTACAGGTAGTCCTCAATGTACGATTACTATAGATCCTGGAATTTTAGTTGTAAGTTAATTGACCAGAGTCAATTTTATGACCATTTTTATCGTTTTTCGTCTGGCCTCATCACTTAACTATGGCAGTGTCTCACTGATTGATTTGGAACAATTATTCCTAGGTTTCTTTCCAGCAAGTTAATTATCCTTTGTGATATAAAGTGCCTTCTTGTTTATCTACTGCATTCCCTCCCCCTCCCTTTCTGAGCTTCCTTGGGATCTTAGCACGATCTTATAGCTAGTGCTTGTTACATTAAACTTTTCCACAAGAGTTTCCAATTTTTATTCAGTGGTATTTATTGTAAGGGTTTTTTCCCATATAGATATAAATATGTTTATTACATTTTCCCAGAGTATTTTTGTAATTTTCTCAATGCATCATATATCATTTTTTTTTAAAAAGTTTATTTTTATTTTTATTTCTCATACCTACATTCACAAATATACATTCTCATCACTATGATTAATATTATGTGTTATCTTTTAATATTTATATAACAATTCATTTCTCCGCCTAAAGGTTTAAAAATATAACCAGGAATGCTTTCCTGCCATCCCATACATTCCATCTTGTTTTACAACGACTCTACTTCTTCTTGAGCCAAGGTGGCGCAGTGGTTAGGGTGCAGTACTGCAGGCCACTTCAGCTGACTGTTATCTGCAGTTCAGCGGTTCAAATCTCACCGGCTCAAGGTTGACTCAGCCTTCCATCCTTCCGAGGTGGGTGAAATGAGGACCCGGATTGTTGTTGGGGGCGATATGCTGACTCTGTAAACCGCTTAGAGAGGGCTGAAAGCCCTATGAAGCAGTATATAAGTCTAACTGCTATTGCTATTGCTATTGCTATTGCTATTGCTATTGCTATTGCTATTGCTATTGCTATTGCTATTGCTATTGACTGTTATCTGCAGTTCAGCGGTTCAAATCTCACCGGCTCAAGGTTGACTCAGCCTTCCATCCTTCCGAGGTGGGTGAAATGAGGACCCAGACTGTGGGGGCGATATGCTGACTCTGTAAACTGCTTAGAGAGGGCTGAAAGCCCTATGAAGCAGTATATAAGTCTAACTGCTATTGCTATTGCTATTGCTATTGCTATTGCTATTGCTATTGACTGTTATCTGCAGTTCAGCGGTTCAAATCTCACCGACTCAAGGTTGACTCAGCCTTCCATCCTTCCGAGGTGGGTGAAATGAGGACCCAGACTGTGGGGGCGATATGCTGACTCTGTAAACCACTTAGAGAGGGCTGAAAGCCCTATGAAGCGGTATATAAGTCTAACTGCTATTGCTATTCTTCCCTCTTCTTTTCTCCTACAGTTATTAGTTTAGCTGTGACTTGTTAACTTCCTTCTCGTGGGTCTTGGAAGAGTTTATGGTTCATTGCATTGTTGGATTTAAGTGATTGTCGTTTTATTTTTTTGTCACACGCTTCTTTTTATCTTGCTACTTGAGTGAATGATATCATGGGCAATTGAACTGATCATGAGCAAATTCTTCATTCTATTCAGATCGCTGGATTCACTACAACCAAGGTGTAGTGTTGATCTCTGTATGTAGCCAAATTTATTTCCATTGAGGTATCAATTATTTTAAAAATGTCTTTCTTAAAGCAAGCATTTAGCAACACATATTCTTCCTGGGGAAAAAAATTGGTTAGGGTGGCTCAGTGGCTGTTGATTTTGTTGATCAGAAGGTCGGCAGTTCATTTAGTCATTTATTTGACATTTATAGGCTGCCCTTTTCCCTGAGGGGACTCAGGGTGGCTTACAATTAATGGGAAGGGAGTGTAAGACAAAACACAAGAAAGAAAAAAAAAATGTGAATAAAAAAATAAACTGATAAAACACAACATTCATTCAGCATTCGGGTGGGGCGAGATTCGGGTCTTATCCCCAGGCCTGACGGGATAGCCAGATCTTGAGGGCTGTGCGGAAGGTCTGGACGGTGGTGAGGGTACGAATCTCCACGGGGAGATCGTTCCAAAGCGTCGGAGCTGCAACTGAGAAGGCTCTCCTCCGCGTAGTCGCCAGTCGGCACTGACTGGCGGATGGAATTCGGAGGAGGCCTACTCTATGCGATCTGATGGGACGAAGGGAGGTAATTGGCAGAAGGCGGTCTCTCAGATAGTCAGATCCACTACCATGGAGCGCTTTATGAATGGTAAGTAGCACCTTGAAGCGCACCCGGAGATCAACAGGTAGCCAGCGCAGCTCACGGAGGATCGGTGTTATGTGGGCGAACCGTGGTGCGCCCACGATCACTCGCGCGGCCGCAGTTCAGCGGTTCAAATCCCTAGTGCCGCACAGAGTAAGCTCCTGTTACTTGTCCCAGCTTCTGCCAACCTAGCAGTTCGAAAGCATGTAAAATTGCAAGTAGAAAAATAGGGACCACCTTTGGTGGGAAGGTAATAGCATTCTGTGCACCTTTGGCATTGAGTCATGCTGGCCACATGACCACGGAGAGGTCTTTGGACAGCACTGGCTCTTCAGCTTTGAAACGGAGATGAGCACACACCCCCTAGAGTCGGGAACAACTAGGACATATGTGCGAGGGGAACCTTTATCTTTACTTATAGTTCCTGAGCAAAGAAATGTCCCACATTTTTACATGGTCTTATGTGTTCGTGAATTTAATCCAATCCAATTCCATGATTTGCATCGGTACAAAAAAAACCCCACAACTTAAGTAAATGCTTTATAACTCTCAATTGGATCGATTTTTTTGAATTGATTTCCAAAACGTACTTTTGCCCCTGTTTGAAAGACTTCCCAAGCTGTCAAATGGATTTATGGTCCTCTGATTTGATTCTGATGACTCATCAACTTGATTCAGAAAGCCAACTGAAGTGCCTTATTTAAACAGAAGCTCTTCTTGAAGTGAGGCACTTCATAGAGAGCTGTCCATGCCTCTTGGGTGTAACTTATTAAAATCATTTTAAGAATGATATGCAAATGAACAGTGGGAACTGGGGATGTGTTTCCAAGATCGGATTGAAAAGTTTAGGATCACAGCAATTTTCAACAGTTTTCTCTTTTTTTTAATGCTGAAAGCAACAACGAAAGAAGCTAGTTCAATCGAACATTATTAAAAGCTTCATTTTTCTCATTGTTTCTTATTCCTCAGTGTGATTCTCTCTGCTTCTGTAAGATGCACACAGCGTAATGAAGCACAGCAAAGCATAAAGCACCTATTTTTGTCTGCATTTTTCTCAGAAGCATTCTAAGTAGGTGAAATCTTAATCCTGAATGATGTGACCTATGTGCCCCCAACTCAATCCTTAATTTCTGGTCCTGCTTTTATATACCCATCAAGGAACAAGAAAAGGGATTACAAGATTAGCTGGCATTTTCACCACTCACTCTCATTCCGAAGAGCTGATAACTGCTAAATTGAAAGTCCTCTGGTAAATAGCAACCTTTTTTTAATGTTTCTTCCATCCATCTTCAATCCCAGTTTTGAGGACATCTAAATGAATGTCTCCTTGATCTTGTCCTCCTTCAGTCCTCTTCTTCCCAGAACACATCTTCAAAAAGTCTTCAAGAGTCCTCTTCCAGGCTCACCCACCATTCAATAAATCCTAATTAGTGTCAACATTTTGGTCTATTTTTAGACTCACCAGCCAACGTTCCTCTGGAGGTAGAAAACATCAGACCAACAATTCATCTTCAAGGGCCACTAATGTCTAGTCTGTTCCAGCCATTGTAGTTTCCAAGGAAAACCTCCATTTTGAACTGCTTCTCTCCAGAATCCTTTATGAATTTAGCAGATCATTCTGGACATTTTAAAGACTTATGATAATTCTGCATTAGTCCTCCATCCTCCTAAAAGAGACTAAATTAAGTCCCATTCTTATACCCTACCAGCAAAGCAGAGCATAAAACTGAAATAAGTTTTTTCAGCTACTAAACTCCTTCCTCCCAAGACCCAGTCCAGAATTCACACGAATAGAGGAATATATGGTTGGAAAGCACCAAAGTTATGGTTATTTCCGGACTTGCCACGAACACATGACCAATCGCCAATTTTAGTATAATGCAGTATACGTAATGACCTGTTTGATCTAACCTGTGGAATTCTTCCATAACCAAGGTGTAGTGTTGATCTCTGTATGTAGCCAAATTTATTTCCATTAAGGTATCAATTATTTTAAAAAGTCTTTCTTAAAGCAAGCACTTAGCAACAAATATTCTTCCTGGGAAAATATTTGGTTAGGGACGCAGTGGCTCAGTGGCTGTTGATTTTGTTGATCAGAAGGTCGGCAGTTCAGCGGTTCGAATCCCTAGCGCCGCATAACAGAGTAAGCTCCTGTTACTTGTCCCAGCTTCTGGCAACCTAGCAGTTTGAAAGCATGTAAAAAATGCAAGTAGAAAAATAGGAACCACTTTGGTGGGAAGGTAACAGCATTCTGTGCACCTTTGGCATTGAGTTATGCTGGCCACATGACCATGGAGACATCTTTGGACAGCACTGGCTCTTCAGCTTGAGCGCACACCCCTAGAGTCGGGAACAACTAGGACATATGTGGAAGGGGAACCTTTATCTTTACTTATTGTTCTTGGGCAAAGAAATGTCCCACATTTTTATAGGGTCTTATGTGTTCGTGAATTCATGTGGCCTTATTGATGATGCACTGATGAAGTCACTGGGTGCACAGGTACAGAATAAGCAGCGTCTGGCTCAACAGCAATAACTGTGAGAGGAATCTAGATGTCCTAATGGACCACCACTTAAGTATGAGTCAGCAGTGTGCTGCAGCTGCTAAAAAAGCCAATGCAGTTCTGGGCTGCATCAACAGAGGGATAGCATCAAGGTCAAGAGAAGTGATAGTACCACTTTATACCGCACTAGTGAGGCCACACTTGGAATATTGTGTCCAGTTCTGGACATTATGACACAGAAAAGATACATGAGGCTTTAGAAAGAGTACACAGAAGAGCAACAAGGATGATAAGGAATCTGGAGGCTAAATCTTATGATGAACAGTTAAGGCAGATGTGGGTTCCAACCGGTTTGGACCGGTTCGGCTGAGTAGGTAGTAACTCAGCTGGACATGCTCCCGAACGGTTCTATAGGTGGCCCTGCAGGCACTGCCATCTTGTTTTTTGCTTCTGTGCATGTGCAGAAGCAATTTTTTACTACTGCGCATGTGCATGTTGTGTGCATCAAGCATGCGCCCGCCCGCAGCGCACCCCTGAGTGAACCGGCAGTAACAGAAGCCGGAACACACCCCTGGGTTAAGGGAATTAAATATTTCTAGCCTTACGAAGAGATGGATTAGGGGAGAGATGATCAGGGGTGGGCTGCTCCGGTTTCGCCTAAGTTCGGGCATTCCTCTAGCGAAAATTCTGCGTTGTTCGGCAAATCCCCAAGTCCCACTCCTGGCTGGCCCCACCCCGCCCACCTGGCCCTCCCAAGAGTCTTCACATGGCCCGTTTTGGATACCAGGTAAGTACAGACCCCATGCAGAGCCTTGGGGAGGGTGAAAAACAGGCCTCCCGGAGGCTCCGGAAGGCAGAAATGGAAGCCTCTAGAGCCTGGGGGAGATTGTTTTTGCCCTCCAGGAGGCTCGAGGAAGCTTCTGGAGCCTGGGGAGGGAGAAAACACCCCCCACTGTGGTACAGGAGGCCAACTTGGCCATGCCCACACCCACACCCACCCAGAACCGGGCAGAGAACCTACTGCTAAAATTTTTGATGCCCATCCCTGGATATGATAGTTGTTGTCCAATATTTGAGGGCCAACCACAGAGAACAGGAGGTTGATTTGCTCTCCAAAGCACCTGAGGGCACAACAAGAAGCAATGGGTGGAAGCTGGTTAAAGAGAGATCCAACCTTCCTGACAGTGGGAAGAGTTAATTCATGGAACAGGTTAACTCCCAGAGTTGTGGGTGCTCCATCGCTGGTGTCAGGCCTGCATTTATATTCTTTTTAGAATTTTGGCCTGCCACACTTTCTCTCATTTCATTATGCTGTCTCATTAGTATAGTCAATGGGAGGGGGGAATAGAAGGAGTAGAATTGTGGAATGTATTGTTTTTCATTCTTTACTAGAAGCCAAGGTCATCCTTTGTCTCTGCACTTTCACACATGACCAGAAGCAGCTGGGTGGAAACACCAGCATGGAAGAAGAAGATTGGACCATGTGATGGACTGTGGGGGTGGGGACAAGATCATGAACTTTTAACTGGGTGGGATTCTGATGTAATTTCCAGAGTTGGAATCCCACAGCATGATGCCAACATGCCTGCCTTATTAAATTGGAACTTTAAGCATAGTTTTGCCTTCGACTCTGATTTAATTCTGCATGGTATTTGGAACGCTGACAGCTGGAGGCTTTCAAGAAAAGATTGGACAATCCCTTATCTAGGATGGCATACTGTCTCCTGCCTTGGGAAGTGGGTTGGGCTAGAAGACCTCCAAAGTCTCTTCTCTTATGATTCTAACTGGGTAATGAAACGTCTATAAGCAATCAACCAGCTCAGAGAGAACTCGCAACCGGTCTTATATTCTGAATGTTAAATATTGCTTAATGCCCTGAGTTTGATAGAGATAAATTTAAATACTTGAACGGTGCACGGACCCTGTAGGATATCACTACTTAAGATCTCCTTATCTTCCAGGCAAACAAAATGCAATGGTCATTCTGAAACGCCCGCAAATGGCCTCTTGTTCTGAGTGGAGTTGAACCGTTTAACAGCAAAGTTAAACAGAAAAACCAACACAGGTGTGAAATAGCAGTTCCAATGCAAATACAGGAGTTCTGGAAATTGCGTCGAAGCTGAATTCACGAGAGATGGTCTCTTGACTCATGAAACGAAATAAATATAGTTCTTTTGCTTAGCCTTGCAATTAATAAGCATACAGAATCCAAATTCATATATAAGGGCCCCAAACGTTTCAAATAGATACACCTCTTAATCGCTTCCACCAGTTTTTCTTTGATAATAAATGCTCTATATCAGTGTTTCTCAGCAACTCTAAGATGATTGGACTTCAACTTCCAGAATTCCCCAGTCAGTCATGTAGAGCGTGGGGGGGGGTGTCATGCATACATTGCATTATGGGTATGGGCACGCACACCTGTGCTGTTACGCAGGGACCAGTGGTGGGTTCCGGATCCCGGAGCAACTGGAATAATGCAATGGGGCACGGCGTCCACCACATAAACGGACACAGCATGTGTGCCCCCACGTGCAGCACGCACATGCGTCCTTATCTCCTGTGACGCTTTGCGACACTTCCGTGATGCTCCAGCTGCTCGGCGGAGCGTCACTCAGGTGCTAAACGCTCCATGCGCGTGTGCGGAAGCACTGAAGAGCTCAAATACTGGTAAGGAGCTCAAGTGGGTGGGTGGCCCCTCCAGAACACCATACCGTAACAGTACCCAGTGCTCCCAGCAGGCACCAGTATGCCCGTATCGGGGCGTACTGGTCATAACCCACCATTGCCATGCAATGACAAAAAGGTTAGCCATCACTGCTACTTCTGCTCTGGGTATGTGCTTGTGTGTTCTGCCCTCTTGCACAAACCCCACCTCCTTTTTTTCCTGATGAGGTTGTCTAGTTGGGTAATGAAACGTCTGTAAGATGACAACCAAATTCGGAGGGCATCACGGACTCCACAGTTCAACCCTGAACAACAAAAGTTCACTTCCGTTGCGTTCTGTGTCTCTGTGTTTGTAAGAGTGCCCTAGGAAGCACAAGGCAGGTTGCATCTGCTCTCCTCTGGGTCATGTGCTTAGAGGGGAGCCCTTGGCAGGATCCCAAGCTGCCGCCAGCAAATTTTAAAGAGATGAATAGATACAAAAACTGAATAGGTAGACGAGGTCCATTCACAAAATTTCCTCCCAGCATTCCACGGGCCTGGGATCAATAAGCATGGTTCAAGGGCTCGGATTCCAATTAGTCCTGAGCCCTGAGTCTACGTCAGTGTGAGCATCCCTAGCCCACCCAAATGTTATGGATAGGGTGCCTCCAGGGCAATCTCTCAGAGCCCATTTGGAAGTCTCCTGTTAAAGCAGATAATCTCTCAGGCTGGAAATAGTTGCTGATTGTGATGAATTAGCCATATGGCTTAATCAGACGAAATACCTGCCTTGCCTCTACCTCCTAATGAATGAAAACAGTAGGATTTCTTCAATGAAAAATGCATGGGAGTGTGCCATTCATAAAAACATTCAATTACCCATATGGGGCCTATCCTGCTGTGACCCACATTTGCGAGGCTTTAGGAAAGAGAATGACCCCGTCTTCAGAAGGCTAAGACAGCCTCTACCAAGAGGGAAGATCTTCTTCAGTGTGCAAGGGGACATTTCTGCCTATAATTGTAAGTAAGAGCCAAGGTGGCGCAGTGGTTAAATGCAGCACTGCAGGCTACTGCTAGATCAGCAGGTCAGCGGTTCAAATCTCACCGGCTCAGGGTTGACTCAGCCTTCCATCCTTCCGAGGTGGGTAAAATGAAGACCCGGATTGTTGGGGGCAATATGCTGACTCTCTGTAAACCACTTAGAGAGGCCTGAAAGGCCTATGAAGCGGTATATAAGTCTACTGCTATAATTGAACATTGGGCACTATCTAACAAAATGAAATTCGAGGGTGAAAAAAGGAAGGTTCTACGTTTAGTGAAGAAAAACGAAATGCACAGGTACAGTACAAATCCCCATTCCCTCCCCACTACTGAGGAAAGGTTACTACAAAATCCCCATTCCCTTCCCCACTCCACTAACCTGCTTTCCAGCTCCCTTCTCCTGATCAGGGCAACAAAAGAAGATCAGCTGGGAGGCTGGGAGTCAGCAGGGGCATGGCCAGCCTATTTGCAGGTTCTGCATACTACTCAACATTTCCACTACCGGTTCTCCAGAACAGGTCAGAACTGGCTGAATACCACTTCTGAAGCTAACCAAGGAGAGAAGCAACAGGAGAACTAAGGATAAATTTCCTTACAGTGAGAACAATCCATAATTGGAACGGCTTTGCCTTCAGAATTTGTGAGCGCTCCATCCCTGGAGGCTTTTAAGAAGAGACTGGACAGGCACTTGTCTGAAATGGGATAGGGTCTCCTGCTCAAGCAGGGGGCTGGACTAGAAGACCTCCAAGGTCCTGCTCAACTCTGTTGTTCTGTACTCCACTTATTTAATTAGGATTGAGAAGGCCTTCTCGGATGTTTTGGCTATGGAGCTTAGTATTGTCTACAAGGAGAGGAAAACCGATAGCTTTCCAGTTATCACTAAATCACAGCTGCTAAAGTCCCTCACTGTTGGCAAGGTCTTCTGAGAGCTGGAGATTATCCATACTTTTGAGGCCGCGGGATCTTAACCCCTGGTGTCAGATTCATTCGGAGCGCTAGCTCTTTGGCATGGCTTCAGACCAGAATCCATTTGGAGACAGGAGCATCTACCACTAAGCAATATATCTCTTTAAGTCCTCTTTGCCTGGAAGACCTTTTGGAGAGGTTAACCAACCATTGAACTAGGCAGAATAATCGTAAAATCATAAATAAGAAAGAAGTCATAATAGCAAAAGGAAAAAAAATCTAATTCTGGGGGATTTACAATTTGCCAGATCATTGCTTTTTATTTATTTACAGCATCTTCATCCTGAAATAGTTATTAAAGAGCCACAACTGTTCATGCCCTTATATTCTAATACACAAAACACACTGTGATCGACACAGATGTAGCCCTGCCTCTGTAGCTACTTCAACAACAATATGTTGACTATGATCAGTGGTGGGATTCAGCTGATTCGAGTGAACCGGTTGCTCTACATGGGGCAGCCCTTGAAGAGTATTCAGCAACTTCAGCTTGTCCAGAATGCAGCCGCGCGAGCGATTGTGGGTGCACCTTGGTTCACCTGCGTAACACCTATCCTCCGCGAGCTGCACTGGCTGCCTATTGGTCTCCGGATACGCTTCAAGGCGCTAGTCGTCACTTATAAAGCCCTTTATGGTATTGGACCTGGGTACTTGAGAGACCGCCTACTGCCAATTACCTCCACTAGACCAATTAGATCCCACAGACTAGGCCTCCTCCGAATTCCATCCGCCGGCCAGTGTCGACTGGCGACTACCCGGAGGAGAGCCTTCTCTGTGGCTGCTCCGACCCGCTGGAACGAACTCCCTGTGGAGATTCGTACCCTCACCACCCTCCAGGCCTTCCGCATAGCCCTTAAAACCTGGCTGTTCCGACAGGCCTGGGGCTAAAGATCCGCTGCCCCTATCTTGAATGGTATGATTGTTGTGCTTTTTAACTATGTATAGTTTTGTGTTTTTGTTAAACTGTTTGTATCCCCCCTTCCCTTTTTGAGTTGTGAGCCGCCCTGAGTCCCCTTAGGGAAAAGGGCGGCATATAAATGAAATAAAACTCAAACTCAAACTTAAATTGCTGACTGGCCCTGCCCCTTTCTGCCCTGCCCCTTCCAGGAGTCTCCCGTGGCCCGTTTTTGCTCCCAGGAGGCTTCAAGGAGGCCTAATAGGCCCAAAACAGGGCACGGGGTGTGTTTTTGCTCCTGGGGGGTTGTGCAGGAGGCTGAATGCTGCATGTCATGCCCCCTGGCCATGACCACCATCACCACACCCACCCAGCCAGTCATTAGGGCAGAGAAACGGTTGTTAAATTATTTGAATCCCAGCACTGACTATGATGTCACCTGCAACACAAGAGAAATACATTCTTGGTGTTTCTCCAATGAGATAAATGCCATTGTCCGTCAACTAGAAGACCTCCAAGGTCCCTTCCAACTCTGTTATTCTGTTATTCATTGGGCAAATATAAGACAGCCTTGGTGCAGAAGAAGACATGAATCCTGATGAGATCAGAACACGTCTATTAGAAAACCTAGAGAAAATCAAATTTAAGAGGTATCTGTTTCACAGTGTGTCTTCTTCTATAGAGGAGAAGTGTGTAAAATTAAAATCTTAACACAAACCTTTATCTCATGATCATTTAAGATCTCAGTGTATTGTCACTCACCCTCTTCTTTGCTATTTTTGCTCTGTCACTTTTTAAAAACCAGCGGGGGGAAGCAAATAGCTGTATTGTGCAGTGATTGGGTTCCAAATGTTTTCTGTGCTAATTAATCTGATTAATGACTTGCTTCATTTTGGCTCCTTTGATTAAAAGTTTCTTCTTCGAAGGGAGTGTCTTCCTCAGTTATGAGGGTGCATTCAGCAATTCCGGAGACTGGGGAGTTCTTTCCATTATTTTTTTTCTTTTATCAATAAGGGGAGACTTTTTTTTCCCTTTGTAAAAAGAATTAAATGAAACACGTGTCACTTTCCCAAACCGACAAACGGTAGAAATCCGCTACATAAATACAAGGTAGGAGCTATTCGCCACTCGTCCACGCAGAACAGGAAGCAATAAACAGCGCAGGAGATGCAAGAAGGACGTTGCTAATTAATCCTGCAGGATATCTGTGCTAAATAGACATCTGTGAACTTATAATTACAGATGGACTTTGCCTACATACAAGGCCGATGCTAAAGAAAAATAGCAGGATTATTCTGATTCTAGTGTCCCATGATTGCCGGACTCCTGATGTGGAAGTAATGTGAGCTTGAAACAAGCATGACATTTTGCATTTCACCTTGTTATTCAGCATTCTAAGGTCACCTATTAAGTCATCCTTGATATTAAACTGCCTCTCTTCACCTCCCGAACATGCCCTCCATCTCCTAAGCCCAGATCTAAGCCCCTTTACTGTAGATTAGTCTGCTACTCGTCGTTAAAATGCATCAGTACAGTAGCTGCAAAGGAAACCAGAGGGATTGAGCATTTTGCTGCTAACTATAGAAAAGGCCAAGGTGCTGAACAGCAAAAGGTCCATGCATAATCAGGGCAGTCATTCATGCGAAGATGAACAAGGCAGATTACTCAGTTCCAGACATCATTAAACATTTATCCTTGGCTGTTACCTAGATAAGGACACTGGCAACTTTTCAATAGCGCGGAAGAGAGCGGTACTGTACTCCAAGGCGACAGTTTTTAGTCGGTCATAACCAGGGGTGGGTTTCTCGCCCTGGTTCGGTTGGAACGGGGCCGGCAGTGTCCTCGTGCACGCGCGCGGTGCACGCATGCGTACTAGCGTCTGCGCGACACTCCAGCTGCTCCTGGAGGATCGCGCATGCACTGTATGCGTCCTGCGCATGCGTGGAAGCGCAGAATTCATCAAAACCGGGTAAGGACTGCGGGCGGGCGGGCGCGCCCTTCGCCGTTCCCGGAAGTTACTTACTTCCGGGTTCGGCGACCAACCGGTTCGCAGGGACCGCCGCGAACCGGTTGAAACCCACCCCTGGTCATAACTTATAGTGGTATTAAACTTATTTGTTAGAGGATTTCATTATAAATTACTGATTTTATTTCTTCAGTCCAAAGGAACCCTGAAGATCTCTTGACCACAGCAACACGCATGATGCCAAATTGGTGGCATGCACCTAATGATGTAACCAGGAAAAGGCCAGGATGACATACTTGATGCAAGTAGCTAAACTGTAGCATCGTTTATGAGATGATGCCGTTATGCATGTATTGCTATTTGCCCATCCTTCTCTTCCCTTGTGGATGTCCATGCAAACGTTTTGTTCCTTGACTACCCTGTTTCCCCAAAAATAAGACCTAACTGGAAAATAAGTCCTAGCATGATTTTTCAGGATGCTCGTAATATAAGCTCAATCCCCCCACATAAGCCCCAGTTAAGATTGTCAGCCAGATGGGTGCATTTAGTACCGTATTTCCCTGAAAATATGACCTAACCAGAAAATAAGCCCTGATGCACCTTTTGGAGATGAAAATTATATTTTGGAAAAAATTATATAAGACCCAGTCTTATTTTGGGGGAAACACAGTAGATAAGATCTTCTAAAATCTGAGATCAGCTATCACATCCACTCTCAACTTTCTGTTGTGTAAGATGGTGATTTATACAGCAATGTGAAACCGTAGAGGATACTACTTGTCTTCAAAGACATATGTTCAGCTTATGATGGATGGATGAATGAATCTATGCACCCAGGAACTGAGAGTGAATTTCAAAATATGCTTCCAGGAATCTTCACATTTCCACTGGAGAAAGACAGGGTTTTCTTTGTGAAAACAGCCAAATTGAAGAATTTACTTTTCAGGGAGTATTGGAGGAGAAAGAGGAGGAGTCCATAGGAATCATTATAGTACGTACTGGACTGTCTCTTCAATTTTTCGGTTTTGGCCTGAGTTATTTAATTTGGGTTGGTGGTTCATTTTTTAAAGTTATGAGACACTTCGTGGCTTCCAGCTGTACACCTCTGTCCAAAATCTACTTTCAGAATAATTGTGGAGTCTGTGCAAATGGGCTTCTCTTCCTTCTTCCCCTCTCCATGCACTCATCCTTACATGTTAGTGGTTTCCATGGCAAATTTCCATCTGTTTCTGACTGTTTTAACAGGCTTTTTAAATTAAGGCTTAACTATGTCAGTGTTCCAAGATTAGCTTTGTCTTTGAATAAACCATATGTCTCCTTGACAAATCCTGCTATGCCAATAACATGGAGTGGAAATGTTTAGAATCAGTTTTCACACATCTTTTTTGATTAAAAGCAAAGCAGTTAAGAGTCGCATAGGATAGGAATATTTGCGCAAAAACTCAGTTCTCATTATCTAATACATTTCTTTTTTAATTTTTGCACATAATTGGCCATTGTATCAATGGAGGGAAGAAGGGAATTACAAAAAAATAATAACCCTACCACTCCTTCTTTGGTTTTCAATTATTTCTTGATTGGTCAAAAAACCAAAACTGGGCTATTAAAAACTATTACCTGTGCAATCCAAAATGGATAAAAGGCCTTCTTTTATTTCAAGCAAGCTTTTATAAAGATAGAACTCTTCACTTGGCAGAAAGTTACAAGATCTGTTTATTTGAAACTGCAAATCCTTTGAAAGCAATATGGCATTCCAAAAGCTTCAAGTTTGACCTCCACATCAAGAAATGTATCTTCAACCCAACATCCTAGCTACGCAATGCACAGAAACATGCTCCTACGTACACAAAGGTAGGGTTTGCTCATTATTATAAGCCGTGTTTTGATATTTACTAAATAATTGGATTGGTCCACATCATTGAATAGGTTCACACTATACACTGAAACCATAACCTGTGATCTACAGAGAGATTTCACCATCCCTGGCCATTATCTGAATATTAAATTGTTCTTCTTGTCAAGAGGCTCCCCTAAGATTCATTTGAACTATACATTTCTGAAACTTAAATTCTTCTGATCTTTTCACACCAGCAATTTGGGGCATTGAAAACCCCAGCAAGGTTGAGTTGGAAGTTGACGCTTCCTGCCTGTTGCATGTTAGTGTTTCTGAGAGGGGGAAATTGAATGGAAGGCAACTTTGTTTTAAATAGACTTCATAAGAGAAAGGAAATATATTATGGGGAAAGGCAAACCTGGAAACATGCTAACTACATCTTAAAAGAAGAAGAGCCCGAGATAACGTGTCCTGTGTTGTTGTGGTCCATCAGTGGCTAGCAAAGCTGACAGCAGAGTCAGATAGTGAGGAGGTTGGGGAGGAGGCCGAGACCGTCTGGCAGTGATCAGGTGCCTATGGAGCTAGACAGGAGTGAGGCAGAGGAAAAGCTAGAGCCTGTTCCCAATGTGCGCATGCGCAGAGCTGCCAGAAGAAAAGAACAACTCAACTTCACACTTTCAGGAGTGTGAAGATCTGTCCGTGAATCTCAGAGACTCTGTGCCCAGTCTTTCCTTGCACAGCACCTCATTTGGAAAATATTTACATGGCAGCTTTCCAAGATAGATAAGGTCTGTAGTCCTAAATATTCCTTTGAAAGACTGTTTGCCAGGCCTTTGCTGAATGTGAATGAGAAGAATTCACATCCGTTTAATAAAAGGGGTTTTGTTGGGACCAGGACCCTGCCTCGTGCTTTTTGGGGAAGCCTAGGTCACAACACATGACTGTCTCTCAGATACACGCAGGTTGGGGATGGACAAAGAAGGAACAGGGAGAAAACCTTTCATTCTTCCTTCCTACCAGTCACCTGAACAAGTGAAGGCGTAACTGTAGCCCAAAAGCTCTGATATAAAACCCTTACGAGAGATCAAGAATACACTCTTTCCAAATTTGGTCAGAGATCGCAAATTGGGTCCCGACCCAAAGTTCAAACCATGGCTGATGAGATCAAAACTTCATGTACTTGCTCATTTCCTTCATATATATTATTTATAATAAGAAAGCCAAAGACAACAAGGACTACATTTTTCCCGAGAGGTCTGCCTAAGGGCAGTATCTAAAAATCATGCGTAGAGAGCAATCCACGGACAAAATAGCAGAAGGTTGAGGGAAATATCATGTCATAAAATAGCTGAAAGAAATCTGCATGCACAACCTTCCAAGGGGCTTCTCACTAATGCTTAACTTCCCCGTTTTATCTCTTCTAGCTGGTAACCGAGGTGGCACAGTGGTAAGAGTGCAGTACTGCAGGCTACTTCTGCTGACTTCTAGCCGCAGTTCAGCAGTTCAAACCTTACCAGGTACAAGGTTGACTCAGCCTTCCATCCTTCTGAGGTGGGTAAAATGAGGACCCAGATTGTTGGGGGCCATAGGCTGACTCTGTAAAGCGCTTAGAGAGGGCTGCAAAAGCACTATGAAGCGGTATATAAGTCTAAGTGTTATTGCTAGCATCATACAGGATATTCCATTTCACATATTTTTTTCACCGTCCTTTTCACGTATCCTTTTCCACTCAGGATGTGAGAGTCTGCACTTGATTCTTTGCCTTGAAGGCAAACAAGAGTTTTGAAGACACTGTTTTCGTGAAGCCAATGGAATCCAGATGCCAGTCAAGAGCCTCCATTAACTGCTATTTAAATTTTTTAAATGCTTGTGAATAACATTCGCACATTTAACGTTGCATGTTGACTGCCCATTTCCTCTGAGTATTTACCCTACGTTACAATCTGCTTATGTTTTATTCCAAAAATTGTGTTCTGACCTAGGCTTCCCAAGCAAACTCCTTGTCTCGACAAAAAACCCTTTTATTTACTGTGAATTCTGCTCATTCACATCCAGCAAAGTCTTTCAAGGGAGGATTTATAGTCACAGACCTTATCTGGCTTGGAGAGCTGCCAGGCCGATATCTGCAGAACTTGGCAAGGTGTCTCAGAGAGTCACGAACCAATTAAGCAAACTAATTGTTTCCTGCAAACTCCACTCGCCTTTCGCTCCTCTATTATTTCCTCTGGGAGGGACCATTCACTGTCCACCTGTGGACTTACTCCCAAGTCGACTCCTGTTCTTTAGCTGTTCCCTTCGTCTGGCCACTCTGCGCACGCGCACACTGGGAACAGGCTCCAGCTGTTTGTCAGACTCTGAAGGCAGCTGATAACTGGCATACGGCTCTGGCTCCCTCTCTGCCTCCGACACAGAGCCCTCATCAGAGCCTTCCCCAGACTCCAGGACTTGCCCATCTTCCTCCCCAACCTCCTCACTGTCTGAATCTGCTGCCAGCTGTGCTGGCAGGCAACAACAAATTGAACACAAAATACTGAGCTTGCTTAGCCTAGCTTTGTGGACTGTAACCATTTCAGATCAATTGCAGAAGAGGTTAATTATGAATTAGTCATGTTAAGTAGGCTTCTTGTTTTTGTTAGTGGCAGCAAGAATATCAGTATTTGTTTAAACTATTTGGAGAAGTAGGGCAAGGTGGACTATTCTTGCTTAATTTTGATGTACGCGTTTGAATTCCCCATCTATCTCATTGCACCAAGCTATCTACTGTAAATCTTGATGTTATCATATATTTATTCTAGAATTTAGGATATTTAGCACACATGCCTTTGAGTCATTGTTGACTCCTAGTGAGTGGCTGCCTGAACAAATTCTTGTGGTTTGCTTGGCAAGATTGCAGAAGTGGTTTGCCACTGCTTTCTTCCTAGGACTGAGAGTGAGTGATTGTCCCAAGATCATCCAGAAGATTAGGAAGAATGGTTACAGGAATCGATATGTCTAATTTAATAAAAAGGTCACAATAGTAGCAGTTCCAAAATCTAAAGGGGCTGCCCCAAAGAAGAGCAGGTCAACTTGTTCTTAAAAGCACCTGAAGCCACAACAATAAGCAATGGATGGAAATTAAACAAGGTACAGAGTTTCGTGCTTCAGTAAGGGGTTGGACTAGAAGATCTTTTAAGGTCTCTTCCAACTCTGTTATTCTAATTCTTTTGTTTGTCAGCCTTATGCAAGAATAGCAATAGCAATAGCAGTTAGACTTATATACCGCTTTATAGGGCTTTCAGCCCTCTCTAAGCGGTTTACAGAGTCAGCATATCGCCCCCACAGTCTGGGTCCTCATTTCACCCACCTCGGAAGGATGGAAGGCTGAGTCAACCTTGAGCCGGTGAGATTAGAACCGCTGAACTGCAGATAACAGTCAGCTGAAGTGGCCTGCAGTACTGCACCCTAACCACTGCGCCACCTCGGCTCTCGAGTTTCCCAGTTCCTAGCCGGAGGCCTTAACCACTACACCAAACCGGCTCTAGTGATAATATACAAATTTAATAACTATAGAAGTTATTTAATTTAATAACTAAGAAGCTAATTACAATGAAAAGGAGACAAAGTCTGCACATTATACAAATCAAGCCACTGTTGTTGTTTTTTTCTTTTACTGATGAGGTGACGTATGTTGGGTGAATGAAAACTCTGACATACACAACAGCTATTACCTGTTCTTTCGCCGGAATGAAATGTTTGGGAAGTACGTTACAGTACTTGTCCATGAAAAGAAGTATAAAATGGATTATGCACCTCAAAGGGGTGCAAAACTGGAAAATTAGTTATAAAAAAGGAACTAATTTCTGGATAAAATCTTCTGCAGACCTAATAAAAGTCTGCTTTCACTACTCTTCCAGAAAGAAGAATATCAGGGTTCCAAATAATACACCCATAGCAAACAAAACTCCGAGGCAGGTAGGTTCCTCAAATAATAGTTTTATTGGATATATCATACTGGCACAATCTGGTGAAAACAAGACTCTGAATGTTCCCATGGTTTTCACCTAATTAAAAGTAAAGGTTTTTCCCCCTTTCCCAGTCACATGGTCCAATCAAGGTGCCAACTGGTTGCCTGGTAATCTCATTCCTCCTCTCTCCGGCCACCTGTGGGAACGTCCTTGGTTCCCAGGAGAAAGTATTTTGTTTTGGCTACAAAAGCCCAGCTATCTCTGTTCCCCTCTCCCAATCTCACAGCTCCAGTGTGGCAACATTGAAGCTTCAAAATGGCTTCAGTCAGGTCAGCTTCAGAGTTGACAAAGAGAAAACTGCTTCTGAAAACAGATCCTTGCTGAGTATTGGTTCTTGAGAATTTTCTTGCCACGGATGAGGCACTATTGGACCTTAGCAACATTACCGAGAACAATAATTGGATCAACCTGACGGCAGGTGGTCAAGAGAAAGTAGCAACAGGTCTCTTGCGCCTAAGGAAAAATCCAGGAAACCAACTGTTGGATGGCACCCACGTTTTATATTTCTCCTTGCTACCATTTCCCGATTTCCCAGGTATTTGCAGCCCTAAGAAAGTTAAGAAGCCAAATTTTGTTGCAAATTGAAAAAGGAGCCCGAACCTAACTGCAAGGATCATCTGCTCTGCATACTCAACAAAATTAATAATCGTAATTGCAAATATTTTGGTTTGTTTTGAAAATGAGTCTTTTTTAAAAAAAAAATATTAAAAGCACAAGGGTGGAGAGCTGCCATACCTGTATCTGTTATTTATTTGTGGTGTTATTTAATCTTCTGGGCTGGGCTGGTTTTTGGTGCTGACTGTTTTGTGGTTGTCGAGAACCAACCTAGAACTAAAGAGAAGTTTCCTGACAATGAGAACGATTAATCAGTGGAACAACTTGCCTCCAGAAATTGTGGGTGTTTCAGCTCCAGAGGGTTTCAAGAAGAGATTGGACAGTCCTTTGTCCTGCCAAGGCAGTGGTTGGACTAAAACAAGGACCATAAAATCCTATTATTGTATTCTAGAACAGGGGTGTCAAACTCAAGGCCCACGGGCCGTATCCGGCCCGCAGGATGCTTAGATCTGGTTCGCAAAACTAGAAATTGTGAAGGACCAGCCCGTTGTGTCTGTCAGTGAAAACAGAGTTCGAGAGAGCCACATGCGACCCTCCCCAGCTGTTTTCATTGGCAGAGGGCTGCAGAAGGGCGTCACAGCCAAAAACGGGGCCCACGAGGGCCGTGTGTGGCCTTCCCAAGGTGTTTTTGAGTTGAGTTGAGTTTATTGGTCTTGTATGCCGCCCACTCCCGAAGGACTCCGGGCGGCTTACAATAAACAAGGGAAGGGGGATAAATAGACAAAACAACAATTTAAAATACACAACATTCATAGTTACCGTGGGGCTGGGTACTTCAACAGCCCCCCGGCCTGCTGGAACAGCCAGGACTTAGTGGCTTTGCGGAAGGCCGGGAGAGTAGTAAGGGTCCGGATCTCCACGGGGAGGTCGTTCCAAAGGGCTGGAGCTGCAACAGAGAAGGCTCTCCCCCGGGGAGTTGTTAGCCGACATTGGCTGGCAGATGGAATCCGGAGAAGGCCTAGTCTGTGAGATCTGATCGGTCTATGGGTGGTAATTGGCAGGAGGCGGTCTCTCAGGTACCCAGGTCTGATGCCATGTAGGGCTTTATAAGTAACGACTAGCACCTTGAAGCGAGTCAGGAGACTAATGGGTAGCCAGTGCAGCTCGCGGAGGACAGATGTAACGTGGGTGTACCTGGGTGCACCCACAATCGCTCGCGCGGCTGCGTTCTGGAGTAGCTGAAGTCTTTGAACACTCTTCAAGGGCAGCCCCATGTAGAGCGTGTTACAGTAATCCAGTCTTTTTGCTGGCAGAGGGCTGCAGCAGGATTCCCCTAGCCCCATCCAGGCTACCACAGGTGCCCCCGACCCAAGTGATGTCAAGCTGGCCACACCCACCGTGTCCCCCCCATCAACCCTGATGCAGCCCTCAATGAAATCAAGTTTGACACCCCTGTTCTAAGAAGAGCAGAGCCAAAGACAGAAGGACAGTCCAGAGAACAACTGGGAAAGTTAGCAAGAGTTAAGTACTTCTGCTTTCATATTGAAGTGTATACAGGCTTTTTAATTCAGTGATGACAGTTTCTTTTCATCCTCACTGGTCAGGGATCATCAATCTTGCCAAAGGAGAGAGCCTGCGTCAAGCACAAACAATTCATCACAGTGGAGGCAATTGTCAGACTGAAGAGTATTAACCCAGCCAAGGTTCGGCATGCAAATTGCAAGACAGTAGCAGAGCTAAGCTCAATTGTACGCCTATTTTCCCTGAATAGAAGAACTATCCAAGATCATTCCCTCGTTGGACGATTTTGTCTCTGAAAATAAGACATTTGGGTTTTCAGGAGAGACCACCAGGTATCACTTGAGTTTAGGAGACTCTGCTTATTCTTTTAAGAGAGAGTAGCTCAACCCTGCTCTATGTTGAGCGGAAACAGAGAAATTAAGAGATTTGGGGGAAATGGCTTTGACTCACAAGTCTCTCCCCCATCTATTAGTAAATGGAGAAGACATTTTAGCCGAAGGCACACTCTACATCAGATTAAATTACCAGGGCACTTAAAATGCATTCCTGAACACCAAACACACAACCTGGAAGTCTCTTTGGACTGTCTAAAATCCCTGTGTGTCTTACCTAATTCTATTTTGTTTTCAAAGTGTTTTTCATTCAAAACTAAACAGGGAAAACATGTAAACGTGTGCATCTAAGCATCAACTTCATTACCAAGCATTTATTCAAGGTACATCCCACCTTTATTTTCAAGGCAACTTACAGGTTATCCTACACCAAGTTTCTGGTTTTGAGTTGGGGTCACCTTTCATGCTTAAGAGAAGGAAGACTAAAATTTCAATCTCCTACTTCTGAGATGGCGAATCTATGGCATACGTGCCACAGGTGGCACCCAGAGCTCTCCCCGCGAGTACGCCAGCCATTGCCCTAGCCCAGCTCCACCCAGCTAGTAGCAGTAGCAGTAAGACTTATATACCGCTTCATAGGGCTTTCAGCCCTCTCTAAGCGGTTTACAGAATCAGCATATTGCCCCCACAGTCTGGGTCCTCATTTTACCCACCTCGGAAGGATGGAAGGCTGAGTCAACCTTGAGCCGGTGAGATTTGAACCGCCGAACTGCAGCTAGCAGTCAGCTGAAGTGGCTGCAGTACTGCGACTCTAACCACTGCGCCACCTCGGCTCCGTTCACGGCACTCGTTTTGAGCCTGGAAAGCCTCCTGCACCAACTTGGAAGCCAAAAATGGGTGAGGGGAGGCGGGACGCATGCGCCAGGACCACATTGCATTTTGGGATTTCAGGCACACGCAGCGCATCTGTGCGCGCTTTGGGAACTCGGCACCAAAAAGGTTAACCATCACTGTCCTAGTTAGTCCAATACATTAAGGAATGAACCAAATTGGCTGTCATGATTTTCTGCTCTATGTATAATGTAGAGGCATTTGTGCATGTGTTGTGTGTGTGTGGAGGGGGGGGGGGAATGCTGTTGTTTACAGCAGAGTCAAACGTTGCCTGGGAAGAGAGTAGTTGGAAAGCTGCACAGGGTGATGGACAGCAATCTCATCCAATTGCCTTCTGACAACTGGGTGTTTTTGTCTTTCACAAACATCCTTCACAGGGCCAGATTAGTGTACTTTGGAAGAAAATGGAAGCATTCAGATGTGTAACAGATGGCAGGACTAAGCGACTTGGGCTGATGTTGAAAACCTAAACAGGTGAAGCCCAGGAAAGATGGCTGAGCTACAATGTAGACTGGATAGTTGAAAAAAAAGTATTATTGGAAGGCCTAAGTTTCAGATGATTTCTGTTATTGTTAAAACGCAACTCTACGTGTGTCCATGCAATCATTAGGATTTGAGGCTGAAGACATCATCTAGTCAATTTTAACTTATCTTTAAAAAAGAAAAAGTAAATAAGCAAGGTGAATATTAAAATATGGTTCTTATTTGAGACAACCTTTTTTTAACACCCCCCCCCCAAAAAAAAAGACTTACCATATTTTTCGGAGTATAAGACGCACGGAGTATAAGATGCACCAAAATTTTGAAGAGGCAAATTTTTTTAAAAAAAGTTTCTGCAATCTGCATACCTCCCAAAAAAGGCCCATTTTTTGTGAAAACGGCCCCATTCCCCCCCCCCCCAAAGGGCACAAATAGCCTTTAGGAGGCTTTTAGAGTGCTCCTGGGGACTGGGAGGCAAAATTGAACAAAAAATGAACCGTTTTTTTGCTCATTTTTGACCTCACCAACTCCCTGGAAGCCTCCTAAAGGCTATGCACGGCCATTTTGGTGAAGGGACGGGATTTCGGGAGGCAAAAAATGCTGTATTTGGTGTATAAGACGCATTCAGATTTTCAGCTTCTTTTTTGAGAGGAAAAGGTGCATCTTATACTCCAAAAAATACAGTATTGGGTGTTCAGGAATGTATTTTAAGTGTTCTGATAATCTAATTTTCCATTGCCAAGCAGAGTTGTTGTTAAGTGACTTGAGCCGCATTTTATGACCTTTTTACTACAGCTGTTAAACAAATCCCTGCTTCCCCCATTGACTCTCCTTGTCAGAGCCGGCTGGGAAGGTTAGAAATGGCAATCACATGACCCCTGGACAGTGCAACTATCATAGAGACATGCCAGTTGCCAAGCATCAGAATGTTGATCATGTGACCACGGGGGCATGCGGCTATGGTAGTGTGAAAGCCAGTCATAAGTCACTTCTTTCAGTACCGTTGTAACTTTGATCCCTAAAGAAATGGTTGTAAGTTGAGGACCTCCCATAGTTATTTTTCCACGAATTAATTTATTCTGTGCTTTAAATCTCATTTTTATTTTGAAATCTTGCCTTGGGATCCTTTGTCATGGAAAGTGGTATTGCAGTATTTTAATACATAAAATTCTAGCTTTATTTGAACAGAAAAATACATGATTTACATAAGTGTGCTCCAACTTTTCCAATAGCCCAATGCAGTAAATGACATTCAGAACCTTAAAATCGTAGTTGCATTTGCTTTCTTTTATTAGAAAAAATACTCCAGCGAAGTCTACAATCATCTGTCAATTATGAATGGCATACAAGAGATTCATAAAACAATAAGATTTAAAAAAAAATACAAATACAAACTATATCTGAAAACACCTAATTTGGCAATGTTATACTTCTTAAAGAAAGGGAACCCAAGCAATTAAGAGATGAACATTTAATGAAGATAAAGCAGTAACGGAAGTGCTTAAGCAAAATTAAAGAGACAAAACAAAACGGCATCTGTTTTAAATAGTTAACATTGCCACAGATCTTTATGAAATACCATTGTCAAACAACTACAGTATTCCAGAACCATTCCATGTCAGCAGTGCTTCTAAATCTGCACAATAATAAAATTTAAATGTTTGTGGAAACATTCTAAATCCACCAGGAACCAAACAAGCAAATTTACCTTCGTTAAGGCAGCTTTCCTTATACGATTTGACCAAAAACAAAAAACCTTTCATCTCCCAAAACTTTAGACTTTAATTTATTTGCTGTTTAATTAAAAAAAATAGTGTAAAAAAAAAAAGTCACTGTAGTAATAATGCAAAATAAAATAAAATAAAAAATCCTCCTAAACAGGAAGGGTTAACCATGCAGTTTGACTGCATATAGCTACCTTATTAAGTCTTTTATTTTACATTTGTTCCTTCCAACAAGCAAGGAAAAAGATTGATTTCATATCCATGTTCAGCAGTGAGGTGTTATAAACCTTCTATGGATATTATGCATCCTTCAGAGATTTCTCAAAGGACACCTAATGTGTTTTGTTCTTATTAACAGTAGTATAGAGTCCCTTGGAAATCCAAGAGATATAGTATTGTTAAGAAAGGTGCTTGCTTTAAACAAATTCTGGCAGCGCTAATGACGTACAATATCCTTCAATATTATTTCTACCATAATATATACATTTTAACTTCCATGCCTCTAGGAAAAAACATCTACATTTTGTGATATAAAAATATATTACAAATCTGCAAAACTATTTACAAGCAACGTCCCGTTCTCTATATGCAACTTTTTTTTTGTCTCAATAGAAGACAAACAAGGTACACTAGTTTTCTATTTCCTGTAGGGTTAAAAAAAAAACCACCGTAATTCCTTGCTTAATAAAGTGAGGAAGCAATTTAATTCTTTTTATAGCCAACTTTGGTGCATAAAACGATTGTATCTTTAAATGCTTCTTTTTAAAAAATACTTTTTTCTTTTTCTTTTTGGACAAACAGAAACATTTAGGCCAAAAGGAGGGAAAGGGAGGCAATATAATCTTTAAAAGCAAGCTGGAGTTTTAAAAGCCAAATAGAATATAAAACCAATGCTTCTTCTTCTTCCTTTTTTGTATAGATATTATTAAAAGTCTGATTAAAATACAGTAATATCTTATGAAGAGGATCGGATATATAGCAACACCTAACACTGATCAACCTCCAATGAATATATATATATATATTCTGCTAAAATTCAAAGTATGCCACCACCATTTTGCTTAAACATGATACCACCACTTAAGGATGTGATTGGACACCACAAATTCACTAAAGTGACAACGGAGACGGTCCACCAAGAATTCTCTCTAGCTGTTGCTTACCAATGATGAGATTTCAAGAGTTTGCTTACCAAAAATAAAATTAAAAATGTGAGTAACTACGGCCAGGATGGGTTTCACTTGGCAATTCAGCAAATTGCCAGTTCATCCAATACAAGTTTCAAAAAGAGTCCACTGAAAACAAAAAACATGGGTGAGCATGCCGGAGAAGCTTCACCATTGTACCGTCCCATTAAAGGTATGTTAGACATTTATATATAATATATTCCATAGGTGCTTCAACTTCATTCACAGAATGGTTAGACCAATCATAGGCTGGCAGCAGTTGGGCACAGAGCGGGTGGGTGTGCCCTGTGTGTGCGTGTGTGTGTGTGTGAATGAAGGTAAAGGACTCAAGGAATGTGCAATTCTAATTCCAAGGTCAATGACTAAGATGGTAGGTTGGGTGCTCCCACCGAGTCGATTTTTACCTCTTCAACCTCTTCTGTGGCATTGTTCTGGAAGGAAAAGGAAACACAGCATTGGTGGCTTCTCAAAGGAAATTTAACTTGCCCTGGTTAACAGGTCCTTCCTGTTGGGAATTAAGACGGCATTACGGAAAAATACTTCTACTGTCAGGGAAGAGACTGGTGTGCTTTCTGAAGGTGGCAACCATGCTGAAATCAGTGGGAAAAAATGTAAGTATTCGAAACATCTAGAAGCAGAAGGAATGACATATTTCTGTTTATTCTTCAGACATTGATATGAATTGCAGCTATGTGGATATTATCTTTCAGAAAAAGGAGTAAAGGACCCCACAGAAAATATTCACACTAATCAAAAACAGACTCACACCTCTCACTTCGCCCCCCCCCCCAAAAGGATTAATTAATAAGCTTTTTATCTTTCTCATACTTAGCAAGCTGAGGCCGGTATGGAGTTTCAAAGCTGTATTTATCACAATGTTTTCCATTATTTCTAATGGGAACATCTGCCTTGCTCCTACTGTATCTCTGGACAAAGATTGCAATTGCCAAAAGGTCTTTTGTGTATATCCTTCAAAGCTTCATATATTTAATTAAGAAGCAGACTAAAAATGAGAGGATTTCAGAAACTAGTGCCAGGTCTGAACTATGACTTTACATTATGGCACTGTGCATAATTGAAACCCAAAAAAATGTTAAAAGCCATACAGCTGTGCTTATAATACTGCAAATTTAGCCACTATGATTACTTCCGATAAATAATACGTTTAACGTCATATATTTTCCCCAAGGCAAAAATTTAATAGATTAATCTTGAGTATGAGAAATAAAAGGTAAGCTAAAAAGTTTCTAGGACTCAAATGAGCCTATAGTATGCATTTCTTTTATTTTTTTAAAAATTTTAGACGTACAAATACAAAGATATAGGCTACATTTATACAACACACTGGAACTTCATGTTCCTTCTTAATATAGCAGTTTTAAATCGGTACATTCTTCTTTACAATGTTTTCCCTCCTAATATATTTCACTTAAATTTCACATTTTTTTTAATCCTTTTGATTCATTCATCTTTTATTTGTCTATGCATTTCTATAAACATACTGCTGTGTATAGAATTTGTCAGGATGAGGGTAACTGGCCTCCATTCACTTGACAACAATTCCGCAATGTTTCGGGCCAATATTTTTCCCATCTCTGCAACCTGAGATTGGCTATAGAGGAAGGAGGTCCTTGACTTACAACCAGAACTGGGACTAGAAATTCTGCTGCTAAGCAAGGGAGTGGCTTTTATAACCGATTACAACTGATTTTAATAAGCTTTCTTTTGCCATGGTTGCTAAGCAAATCACTGCAAGTTATTAAACGGATCATGCGGTTGTTAAACGAATCTGACTTCCCCCATTGACTTTGCTGGTTGGAAGCAAAGGTCAAAAATGGTGATTGTGTGACACCAGGAAGCTGCAACTGTCATAGATACACGCCAGTTGCCAAGTGGCTGAATTCTGGTCACATGATTGTGGGAATGTCGCGATGGTTGTAAATGCAAGGACTTGTCATACGTCACTTTTTTCAATGCTGTTCTAAGGTCAAATGGTCGCTAAATGAATGGTTGTAAGTCAAGGACTACTGGTAATAACGCTTGCTAGGCATTAGAAACCTGGAGCTTCTAACATTTAAGAGACCCAATGGCAGCAAAATATCAGCTTTATCTTTGATGCTAAATCAGTTCTTTTCAGATTACCTTTGGAGGAAAAAAGCACAGGAGAGATAGTTATGGACACTTGTGGTGCCTATCGAGAGTTTCAATCATCCAAGTTACGGTTGTCCCAAAAGGGCTTTTCCACAAGGCAACTAGACTTTCTTGGATTTTTCCCCCCCTTGAAAATGTTTCCCTTCTCATCCAAGAAGCTTCTTCAGTTCTCTGAAGTTTCTTGGGTGAGAAGTGAAATGCTTGCAAGGAAAAAAAGACCCAAGAAACTTCAGTTGCCTTTTGAAAATCAACTTTGGGGTGACATTTATAGTGTTTTCACAAAATCATACCCGTGTTTCCCCCCAAAATAAGACCTGGTCTTATTTTCTTTTTGGGCTCCCAAATAAGCACTAGGGCTTATTTTTGGGGGTGTCTTTTCCTCCCATGTACGGGAGGCCCACTTCTTCTACTGGTTTGTTGTTGGGTGAAGTGGGGCAGTGCCACTACCATGAGGGGGGGGGGGAAGCTGAGCTGCCCCATGCGCCCCGCGCTGGCCTTTCTCAGCCCCACAAAGCCAGGCCATCCACGTTCTGACTCTTGCTTCGCCTCGCGGCCATGACACAAACACGCCCGCTTGGCTTCCTGCTCCGTTGAAGCTGTGAGCAAGCAGAAGTGGGCTGGCGGCCACATGGGCTCCTGCCGCTTATGGCCGTGAGGCAGGTGCCGGGGCGTGGATGACCTGGCTGCGGGGGCCCTGAGGTAAATTGGTGTGGGGTGCATGGGGCAGCTCCATCCCCGCAACATCTTGTGGCCGCGGCACCGTGAGCAAACAGATGCAATAGGTGGGCGCCCATCCGCGCTGGTTCTTAAGTAGGGCTTATTTTGGGGGTAGGGCTTCTATTAGGTGCACATGTAAAATATGCTAGGTTTATTTTTGGAATGGGTCTTATTTTCAGGGAAACGGAGTACTTATGAAAAAATATAGAATTTAATTGTATAGTAAAAGTTCAGTAGTAAATTATGATAGGTCTGTTCCCATCCTAACCCCAAAAAGAAAAGAAGAAAGGCATTTAATTCGTTTAAATTGCACGGATATTAAAGTAATACTATATGTATTACAGGCTGAACAGAATGTGATTTTTTTTTAAAAAAAGATAAATTTGGACTTTAAAAAATTGGTATACAAACCAGCATGTGATCTTAAGAGAAGTGATCTTTCAGGATTCCATTGAATGTACCTCCTTTACTAGACTTTCTGTACACCAAGCACAAAAAAGTAAAATACACTCGGTAAATACACATATTTACCAGCCAGAGTTTAAGTTCAAAAGCTGTCATGTGACCTCATGCCTTGAAAATTAACTTCTGGATGCTGTCAAAATAGTGAAATGTTTCTTTACTCTTAACATCTGCCCAAAATATTAGCGAAGGTGGAATGATCAAGGCGGAATAGTGCTGACTACTTTGGACTATCTGCATGGATAGCAGTTCTGGTACAGCTTCAAAAAGTTGCGCAAGGCGTCAAGTCACATTGAGCAAAGAGAACATCCAGAAATGCAGAGATTTACCTGTAAATGTTTGGGTCCAGAAGCAAAGCTGTATCTTTTGGTAGTTTTGATAAATGAACTACTTTAGTTTTTAATTGATGCCTTTCACTTTCATTGACCCACACATCAGGAAGACTATGAATAAAATAAAATATTCAAAAAAAAAAGGTCAGTGATTTGCTCTCCACCGTCGCTACTGGTAAAAGAGCTGCTGTCACTTTTCATGGGAAATAAAAATCCACACCAATGTTGCACTGCCAAAAAGATTTGGAAATCTACTTCTCTATGAGCATCACAGTCAGCTTAACTGTTATTGGGAGTGCAATTCCAAACCTTTTGTTATAGGACAAGGCTCTCTTCTCCCTCTACCTACAAAGGGCTCCACCTCTTTCAAGGAGCAACATTTTATTGCTACCATTTCAGCTGGTGATGATTGGGATAGGAGACTTGCCCAAATTAAGCATCTGTAGGCACAAAATTCTAGGCCACCTTCTGGAAGCTCTCTGTCAGTGATGGCTAACCCTTTTTGGTTCCCGTGCCAAAAGTGGGGGGAGCGCAGGGGGATCATGTGCAGGCGTGCCACACCCATAATGGCATGCATGCCACCAAAGCACCACCCCCTTTTTTTTAGTGTGGGTTTTTTGCTCTCCCCAGGCTCCAGAGGCTGGGGAGGGTGAAAACAGCCCCACCCCTGGGAAACCCTCCAGTTCGGGAATGGTGACTTCTGGTTTGTCCATAGGGCCGATTTTCAACTTCCGTAGCCTTCAGGGAAGCCTCCTGAAGGCTCCGGAGGGTGAAAAATGGCCCTATGAGCAAACTGGAAGTCGGTACCTGAACTTCCTGTTTGTCCGTAGCGCCAGTTTTTCACACTATAGAGGCTTCAAGGAAGCCTCCAGAGGGCGAAAAACGGCCTCAAAAGAAGGCTGAAGTCAGCTGGCCAGTGTGCACATAAGCACTGGAGCTGACAGGGCAACACCTCGCGTGCACTAACCAATGGTTATGTGGGCTACCTGTGGCATGCGAGCCATAGGTTCGCCATCACGGCTCTATATGATTTGACAATAGCTCTCTATGCGAAGGGATAACAAGAATATTAGTTTGGCTCCAAGGATAGTATTCTCTACAATGTAAATGAGCCTCTGTGGATTTCACTCTGCTAGTTGTAACTGACGTTAGGAGGGTGGTGGAGGCTCATCTCTGTTTCAAGGCCATTGAGCCGGTGCTAGCCAAAGTCATTTCTGTGGTTGTGTAGTCAGCATGACGTCATGGAGTGGTGCTACCTTCCCATCAAAATGGTGCCTATTTATGTGCTCACATTTGCATGCTTCCGAACCGCTAGGTAGGCAGGAACTGGGGGCAAGGACAGAAGCTCACCCAGTTACTGGTGCTAAGGTTTCGAACCTGGGCTATCGGCTCTCCAGCTGACAAGTCCAGGGTCTTAGTCGTTGAGCATAATGTCTACCTATTGGGAGCTTTTCAAAATCCCACATAAGTAGCATTAATGACAATGATTAATATTATTATTCAAAATAATAGCACCCCCTCCCCGGGTGGTGACTTTATTTAAATCTCCATGCATTATTTCTTCAACGCTAACTAAAAGGTAAGTTTCAAGTACACTTTGGTTAGTGAAATACATAGAACCTGTTTCAATTTGAGAAACTGAACTACAATTACTTTTGAAAAGCAATGGCAAATATTTTGAAAGACATTTTCCACAAATTTATTTTGGCCCATTTTAAGGAGCTTTCCAAAAGTTAATTGAAAATGGACATTTCATCCTGTCCACTGTCAACTGAGTTAAATTGAATTAAAATTAACAGAATTGTGCCTCTCTTGAAAAAAAATAGGAAAAAGGGATATATATGTTCTATATGTGAACATATCATTTAGAAATTGCTAATTTCTGATATCCTGTACTTTTTGCTTACTGAAAAAGCTAATTATAGTTCAAATGGGCTTTGCCAATTTTAATATTGGTAATGAACGTATCTTTTCATAATGATTTCAAAGCCCTTTTAGCAACTGTGTCTGTGTTGTTAACAAGGTAACAAAAATGCTTGCAGCCTTTAGAAAAGCTGATGCATCATATGCGTCTTTAATGAAAAAAACTGAAGAAAATTCAACAATATATACTGTATTTACTGATTAAAGAGTAAGGATATCTCTGCTACTGGCTACCTTTTCTGTTTAGTTTTGGAAAAGTGCTAATTAACACAGGGCTAAGGCATATACCTTCTTTCCAATAGGTTCAAAAACCTCAAATAAAATTTAACTCAGGCAATTGATGTCTTCAGCACTGTAGTAAGAGTAAAAGTCCCTTTCCATTTTATCACCCTAATGAATATTACTTTTTCTTAATGTAGACTCAAATGCATGAATTAACTTGGTAATTTTTATTCTCCACCAGAGCTGTATAACAGTGCTATAAGTCAGTCACCGTTCAGTATGTTGTAAATTCTGTCTACACTTGTGTAAAATATAGAAAATATCTTATTTTTTGCAGGTGCCAAAATTATGTACCACTGAGTATAAATACTTACATATCTTCTGGAGTCCAGTGAAGTAGCAACTTAACTTTTCCAGAGTCCTCTTTCCTTTTAGCCATTACCTAAAAGCAAACACGAGAAAAGCGACTTGAAATATTTATGCTCTTTCTGGAATTCCCTGCTCTTAAAAATATTTGGTCCAAATATTATATGTCAATAAGTGTTTTTGGTTACAGGTTGTTTTTTTTTAATGGATTCTGACAGCCATTGAAGCAGCTTTCTTCTTCTCTAAAAGCAGTTTACTTTTGAGATGAGGTTCAAATCCATGTGAGATGATGTTAATACACACATGCATTCCCTTTTTAATGTCTGTCCTCATTTTCTGTAACAAATGTAAACATGTTGACTAGGGATTTCTGGGAGTTGAAGTCCACTCATTGAGAACATTGACATGCACTGGCTGCCTTTCTCAAAGCTGCCACCCATACTGTCATGTTGCTACCCCAAAACAGCCAGAGTGTATCCCATGGGGGAAAGATTTCACACATTATATTTTGCATCCTGCGGAAAAAAGCAGTAGGTTTCTTAGCTTGACCCATGTAAGACATATCAAATTGGTTGTTTGCCTTCAACGTCATGAATGGACTGCATAAAGAGGAAGCTCAAGCCCAAAAGTGGAAACGTCTTGATGTTCTGCAGAAATATTAACCACAGGATAAAAGCAACACAGACAAACAAGCTTGTAATTGCAAGTTTCAGACATGTTTCTAGAATTCTGTATCTGGTTAACAGGGACTGGAGCCGTTTTCAAAGTTAATGGGTCCCTGGGAAATTTAGAAGCACAAGCGATAAGGAGTTGTGGATAAGGCTGCTTGAAGAAATGTAGAAACAGGACTTAAAATGCCATGGCGTAAGAGGGAATCGTTCAGGCAGACTCCCAACTTCTGATTGCTCAAACATTTTCCAGTCTGGCTTTTTTCCTCCAAGTATTAAGGCCGCATTGTTAGTGGAGCCCAGCATAGGCAAGTCTGGGGATTGAGAATGATATATGAAGTGCCTCAGATTTTCTATTTTCTATGTTTATTTTTAAAGTGTATTTTTGTGTTATATTGTGAGTTGCCCAGAGTTGTTTGGTTAAGGTGGGCAACCATATATATTTTCTAAATGAATAGAAAAAGCAAGCCTGCCTCAAGCATGGGAACCCTGGTAAGAAAATCAGGTAAGGAACTGATTAGAGAAAACAGCAAAGAACTGTAAACCCCACTGTGTAAAACCAATGGAAATGTTGCATATTTACTCCTGCTTTGGGAAGGCGCCGTGTGCATTAAACTCATAAGCTACACAATAGAGGTTCTCAAAGATAATCAAGAGCTCCTCGTAATCAGTTCAAGTGATTAGGGTCACAGAGGGTTTTCAGAGGAGTGCCCACCTTCTAAGTTATGTTTGAACATTAGCATCTAATTGGAAAAGTAACAACGATGGTACATTACTATTTCCTTACTCTGCATCCTAGCTTCTTGTATTCGCTCAAAAAGAAACCCCCAAAAGCCTTTTAATGCAGCATTATTAGCAAAGATACATGGATCTATAAAAGTGTGTTTTTAAAGGCAATCTTTCAAAGAAAGTATAAGTATTGTTAAATGCTAGCCAGGTATTCTAGCCGTCATCAGCAAAAAAACATATATAAAACAAGAAATAAAAGGCTGATCATAAAACAATTTCTAGAAACTTGGAAATTACAACCGATGTAAAACATGCCTGAAATAGTTTTTACCTGATTCCATGTTATTTTCTGAAAATTAAGATAGATGTAAGATGTCTGGATTTACCGTAACTCTATTTGCAGGCCTATGGAAAGCACTTGATATATAATATAAAAGTCAAAAGAGAGGGGGGACCCAACTGGCCAGATAATAGATTTTATGTATCAATCAAGATATCAAAAGACAATGGTAGAAGAATTTAACTCATAGCTACATTGCAGGTAAATAACTTGGTGTCATTTAAACCTTCTAGACTAGACAGACATTCCAATAACAATGGAGAGTAAATAGGTCAATGGTGAGGTATTAAGAAAACTCTAGTTCAGAACATCTGGAGGGCACTAATTTCAATATCCTTTTTTGGGGATTCAGAAGATCCCTCAGAAGGTGTTTCACCACGAGCAACAATGAAAGTTGGAAGGGACCTTGGAGGTCTTCTAGTCCACCCTCCTGCTTAGGCAAGAAACCCTACACCACCTTCAGACAAATGGTTGTCCAAACTCTTCTTAAAAACTTCCAGTGTTGGAGCATTCACAACTTCTGGAGACAAGTTGTTCCACTGATTAATGGGTTCTCAGTGACAGGAAATTTCTCCTTAGTTCTAAGTTGCTTCTCCCCTTGATTAGTTTCCATCCATTGCTTCTTGTTCTACCCTCAGGTGCCTTGGAGAATAGTTTGACTCCCTCTTCTTTGTGGCAACCCCTGAGATATTGGAACACTGCTATCATGTCACCCCTGGTCCTTCTTTTCATTAGACTAGATATATCCAGTTCCTGCAACTGTTCTTCATATGTTTTGCTCAAGACTTTCAAAGTAGAAGCAAATAGCCAGATATTAAGCAATCAAGAGTATTGCTCGATTTGTCTTCAAAGGAACATTCATACGACTGCGAAGATTCTGACAAAAGAAATTAAACCTTCCGCACCACACACTTTCCCATTTCTATTGCAGACTTTTTGAAAAGTCAATCTTTACCAGAAATGAGGGTTACATACATGCAAATGGAGTTCTGCTGACCTCTCGTGGAGGACCACAGAAATAACTCTAAGATGTTAGTTACTCTTCCATATTCCACTGGTTTCAGCCACTAAATAGTTTGGAATGTGTAGCAAACTCACATAAGCATCTGCCTGCCACTGCTTAAAGCAGCTGTGCCTTCTCCCAGAATTTTATTGCAGAATGTTGCTACAATTCTCGTTCTCAAATCTGCAAAATCTTCACTTTTATATCGATCATCAGATATTGCATTTAGATCTCCAGAACCACAGACTTAAGATTTGAAAAGGCTGGTGATTCGTGTGCTTCTTTCTTCTCAAGCTACATAAATGATCAAATTTATATAGCTGCCAATCTCACCATAAGTGACTCTTATGGATTTGGTGGCGCCTAAATTAGACATGGGTGAATAACAGGTGAATAACTTTTCACAGGAGAAAAACTTCCAAGCTTTGATTTGGATCCATGTTCTCAAGTAGAGTGGTAAGAAATTTCAAGCTAATTATAATCAGTCGGATGTCAATATCCTTAGCAGCTATTTCTCTACTGGGGACTTCTGCCCCAGTGTAGCCAGATGGACCTCATCTCCTTCCCAGATAACCAATTCACAGTCATTCTTAATTTTGCAATAGGAGATTGGAGTAGGGTTGTGAGGTACTTTGGAGCCAACTGCGAAAAAAGGTGTGTAATAACTTGTGGATGAAGAAAATTTACGTAAGTAATTTACGTAAAGTAATTAATAAAATTAAGTAAAAAAAGGATGGGACAATGGGCCATCCCATAGGTAGTCAAATGCTAAGAATCATTCTCTCTTTCTATGACAATCTTGTAAGTGGGTTAATAAGTGATGGTGACTAAAATTAATATAAAAATGAATCAACATCAAGTCCTGGCCTGAACAAAACAAATCGAATTATTGATTACTGTTAATTTTAATTTGAATTCTTTTTTTAAAAAAATGTGTCATTTTCAATTTTAATTGGGTTTGGGATATCCTGTTTAATTTCTTCTTAACTTTTGTATTATATGTTTCTTTTAATGTTGTATGCCGCCCTGAGTCCTTGGGAGAAGGGCAGCATGTAAATCAAATAAACCTAAACCTTCAGATATCCTGAGCAATAACTTGCACAAGCCTCACCAATACCCTGGGTAGTTAGGGCAAAGAGGAACATCAATTAAAATGTCGGGGAAAATTCTAGTAACGCTGGAGAAACATTTGCATAAAGGTAAAGGTTCCCCTTGCACATATGTGCTTGCTAGTCGTTCCTGACTCTAGAGGGCGATGCTCATCTCCATTTTAAAACTGAAGAGCCAGCACTGTCCAAAGATGTCTCTGTGGTCATGTGGCCAACATGACTAAATGCTGAGGGTGCACAGAACACTGTTACCTTCCCACCAAAGGTGGGTCCCATTTTTCTTCTTCCATTTTTACGTGCTTTCGAACAGCTAGGTTGGCACAAGCTGGGACAAGTAACGGGAGCTCACTCCGTTGCACGGCGCTAGGGATTCGAACCGCCGACCTTTCTGATTGACAAGCTCAGCGTCTTAGCCACTCCTTAACATTTATTTATCATGCTATATGCAAATGTTATTTATTTATTTATAACATTTGCATATAGCTGGATAAAATACACTTGGACCTAAGCAGGGAAGAATAGTCAAATGACTGACAGAGTCATAGCACAATTTCTGTCATTTTTTCAAAACTTACAAAAAAATAAAAGCTATTTTGTCTCATAACTGCTTTCAGGCAAGTTAGGGAATTCTTTCCAATCTCTTTATTAGCTCTGGCTGTTTGTATTGTCTTATCTGCAGTTACCTCCTCTCGTCCCGAAGTCCTGCTCTGCTGCCTTATTGTGGTGATGGAAGGGGATTCCCGAGAGTGATGGGCGAATACAGACCAAAAGTATATATGTCAAACAGGGTCACCTAAACCATGAACGTCATGTATAGGACCTAGCTAAAGCAAGCAGGCATTTACATCAGGAAGCAGAGATAGAGGGCAGTATAGAGGTAGATGATCACTTTAATGATGACAGCAACGGTTTATACGATGCGATAAGCCGTAAATTCCTGTGCCTTACCAAGAAACCACACGGATAGATAAGATAATACACTGTCAGATAATGAATGCTTCACATGCCATTAAGGAACCATCTGAAGTATCTTCTGGAGCACTAATGATACTCATGACACTAAAACCCTTCAGGAGGTTCAACCGCTGAGGTTGCTGTAAAAGGAGAAAGAAAATCCAGAGCGGCAAAGAGGGAATTACAATGGGGGCGCAGAACGTAAAAACCAGAAATATGGGACGCTCCCTGCAGAAAAAGCAAGACCAAGTGATGATAGATTGACATCTTAAGCATTAGAGAATTGAAAACGGATTGGAACTGGACGCTTTTGAGTCAGAAAATCGTACTGTTTACTACTCAAGACACAAAACCGAAAAAGAAACAGTACCGCTTTCAGCGAGGAAGGATAGAGGATTGGACAGGACTAGTGCACACAATGCAACTGAGGATCAAATATTATCGATTAGAATTTGCAGACAACGTCCTTTAAAAAGATGCTCATCTAAGTTTCTGCTCCAACCACTGATGCAAGGTGACGTTTTTTATGGTCAAGGTCAATCTGAAAATGACAGAACATGCAAACAAGAGTTGCTGCTTATGATTAGAGACTGGAATGTCAAAGTTAGAACACACAGGAGGAAAATATAGCTATGAACGGGCCAGGAAACAGAAATTAAGAACAACTTCCCTGAAGCATTTGGCCTTATTTTCGGGGTGGTCTTATTATTTTTGAGGTGCAGAAGGTGGCGAGTGTGGTCAACTCATGGCTGCTGCTATGTTGCAATATTTTGGGGAGGGGTTATTTTAGCGTATGCGCTCAAAAGCCTGTTTGGGCTTATTATCTAGGGAGGTCTTATTTTCAGGGTATCACCTTCTGGTTTCTTTAGTAACAGCACATTCTTCAAGCAGAACAATTTCCAAATACATAGATAGCATCAGCTGGAGAATGCAGAAGATTATTGGTACAAAGAATTGTAACAGATCAACACACACAACACAATAGTAGAGTTGGAAGGGACCTTGGAGGTCTTCTAGTCCAACCCCCTGCCTAGGAAGGAAACCCTATACCAGCGATGGCGAACCTTTTTTGGCTCGCGTGCCATAAGTGGGGGGAGCGCAGAGGGGTCATATACAGGCGTGCCACACCCATAATGCAAGGTGCAACCCCCCAGTGCGCATGCACGCACTACAGGCGCGATCCCCCATTTTTTCCATGCTTTTTTCACCCTCCCCAGGCTCCAGAGGCTTTATAGGAGCCTGGGGAGGGCGAAAATAGGCTCCCCGCCCCCCCCCCCGGGAGACTTCAGGGATCTTCAGGAGGCTTCCCTGAAGCCTTTGGAGCAGTCAAAACGAGCCTCCGAGCAAATCGGAAGTCCGTTCCTGATCTTTCGGTTTGCCCGTAGGGGCAGTTTTTGCACTCCGGAGGCTTCAGGGAAGCTCATGAAGCCTCTGGACGACCCCCAGTGGGGTGTGGGAGGCCCTTTTTGCCCTCCCCAGGCTCCTATAAAGCCTCTGGAACCTGGGAAGGGCGAAAAATGGCTTTAAAAAAGGGTGAACTCAGCTGGCCAAGCTGACAGTGCAACACCTCGCGTGCCCTGACAAATACCTCTGTGTGCCACCTATGGCATGTGTACCATAGGTTCGCCATCACTGACCTATACCGTTTCAGACAAATGGCTATCCAACATCTTAAAGACTTCCAGTGTTGGCACATTCACAACTTCTGGAGGCAACTTCTGTTCCACTGATTAATTGTTCTAACTGTCAGGAAATTTCTCCTCAGTTCTAAGTTAGTTCTCTTCTTGATTAGTTTCCACCCATTGCTTCTTGTTCTACCCTCAGGTAGCCTTGGAGAATAGTTAGACTCCCTCTTCTTTGTGGCAACCCCTGAGATATTGAAACACTGCTATCATGTCTCCCCTAGTCCTTCTTTTCATTAAACTAGACATACCCAGTTCCTGCAACCATTCTTCATATGTTTTAGTCTCCAGTCCCCTAATCATCTTTGTTGCTCTTCTCTGCACTCTTTCTAGAGTCTCAACATCTTTTCTACATCGTGGTGACGATCAATTATCCAGCAAAGACGTGGTCAGGAGCTGATTGTAAGGGGGGGGGGAGAGAACTGATTATGTGCAGGCTCCATACCAAGCTAAAGAGGAAGATCAAAGCCAAATGTTTCCACAATGTAATCTTGAATGTATACCTACCATTTTCAAGAAGAATATTAAGAATTGCTGTGAAATCCTGGACCTCCCTGAGACAGAACTAGAGAAATTATGGAATGAAATCAGAGAGACTATAAAAGGTAAATGTAGAACAAGACAAAGACCAAGAAATAGAAGACACCTAACTGGATGTCACAACAGATGGTAGAAATTATGAAGATGAAGCAACCAAGAAACCAAAGATTTCAGGAAGAACTTAACCAATAGAGGGGGGGGGGAGGGAGGGAGAGTTGTTAGGTGAGACAAGGAACAGCATTAGAGAGCATCTGTATCTAGATAGGAAATATAAATAAATACAAAATAGAAACAGAAGGGGAAAATGCAGATAAATTTCCAAAAGATCACAAAACCTAGGAGATTCTACTCTCAAATCAACCTGATAAAAGACGCCAATGAACAGGTAGTTCATTCAGAAAAGATCGAATAGAAACGAGGGGAGTATATTGAAGTACCGCACAATAAAGATTTCAAAATCTAAGATGCTTTTCGAGATATTCCCTACTTAGAAGCGTGAGCAGCCCAGGTAGGACGGCTACAAGAAGTGACGGAGCATCTACAGAAATAGAAGAGGAAGCAAAAGAAGAATCTAATGATTCTAATCATGAGAGCAGCAAATCTGGAATGACCCAGTGGCTAGTTGACAGATTGGAAGAGGTCAATCTCCATGCCAATATCAAGGAGAGGAGGCTTAACAGATTGCACAAACTAATGCACTATATCCTTAATTTCACATGTTAGCAAAATTGATGTTCAGTGTCATTTAATGCAGATTATAGGCCTAAACGGAAAAAAATAGATGCCAGATGTTTAAGCTGGCTTTAGAAAAAGCTACAGAGCAAAAGGCTTTGTCTGGGTAACTGGATAACTGTCCCAGAATACCAAAAAGAAGTGAAAGCATTTGATTGACTAGAAAAAGCCCATGTTGACCATAATAATCTGCAAAATGTCTTTAGGGAATAACAATCCAGATCATCATTGTCTCCATTGAAAGCCACAGTCTGGATGGAACCTGGAAAGTTAACATTGGCTCCAGGTTGAAAAGGGAGTGGGACAAAGCTATACTGCCTCATTTATTTATTATGCTGGGCATATTTTGAGGAAAGATGGACTGGAAGAAAATGATTGTGTGATTTTAAAATTGGACAAAGAAACATCAATAACCTGCTCTCTGCTGATGAGACTTCTCTGATAGATGAAAATGCAAATGATCTGCAAACTCCAACAATAAATATCAAGGAACAGCTTAAAAAAATAAGACAACTCCATTAATTAAAATCAAGGAGCATGTGGGAAAAAGAGAGATTAGGATTAAAGATAAAGAGATCCAACCTAAGGCCAACAAACTCTGTGTCAGAACTGACAGTGTAAGGTGGTATGTAATTTATGTGCCACACAATAACACTTGACAGAATAGCAAGGAAAGTCTTGGAGCAGTTATTCAGATGCCATCACTTCTATTGACAAAGAGTAGAATCACATTGACGATAGTTTCCTCTGTAACACTCTGCGGGAGTAAAAGTCAGACTCTGGAGAAGGTGGACTGAAAGAGTACGGGTAGTTTTCGACTTACAACACAGTTCATTTAGTGACCATTCTAAGTTACAATGGCACTGAAAAAAGTGACTTATCACCATTTTCCACACCTATGCCCATTGCAGCATCCCCATGGTCATTGATTTACATTCAGATGGTTGACAACCGGTTCATATTGTGTCCAAAGTTCACGGGGTCATCTTTTGTGAGCTTCTCTGACTAGCAAAGTCAATGGGGAAGCCAGGTTCACTGAACAACGGTGTCACTAATTTAACATCTGCAGTGATTCACTTAAAAATGTGGCAAGAAAAGTCGCAAAGTGGAGCAAAAACTCACTTAACACATTTCTCTCTTAGCAACATAAATTCTGGGCTCGATTATGATCGTAAGTCAAAGACTATACGTGCATTCCTCTTTCAACAACCCCATGATCCCTTGCGGGTTGGGAGTCTGGGTAACTGAATGGAGCAGAGTGTTTACTGGCCGGATGCCCATCCTATCACCAATGCGGAGTTTTTTCAGCAGAGATGTTCTCAGTGTGCCCAGAGAAAGAAATACCTGCCTCTACCTAGGATTGAACTCACCGCCACCTGATTGTGAGGTGAGAGCTCCACCTCTAGGCCACCGCACCACTCTCAAGGACTACATACATTAACACTTTTATATGTTGCATTGGAAAAGATTATTGAACATATCATGACTAGCTATGAAACCAACAAATCAATCCCAGAGTTCTCACTTGCAACACAAATGACCAAGCTCAAATTATCATATTTTAGACACGTTATACAAAGGCCTCACTGTTTTGAGAAGTTTATAATGCTAAGAAAAGTGGAAGGAAAGGGGGGGGGGGAGGAAGCGGTGACCACCAGCAAGGTGGATAGATTCAATTGCCAATTACTACGAATGCTGCTTTAAGAGACCTAAAAGGACAGATCATCTGGAGAATATCTGCACACAGTCAATAAGAGTCAACTTAGACTGGGTATGAAGTAACAAGTGTATCTGCATCTCTTTGTGCTGTGTTTGTGTGTCTGTATGAACAGGGAAACACGGGGGTAGGTTGCATTCTCCGGTTCACGTGATGGAAAAAAGGCAGGCCTAGAACGTAGGAGCCGGCAGCTTTCTGAAGTACTGCTCTATTACCTACCTCTCTCACAGGGGGTAGGCAGCCCCTGGCCAAATCATGACAATTTCATACCTCCATCTTCTTATCAATTTCTCTGCCCCACAAGATTTGTCACTTTATGTTCTATTATGATAGGGATGTCACGTCGTCACATGATGTGTCGTGACATTTCCCCCCTTCACTAAACCGGGTGCGGGTGTGGCCAGCATGTGATTCACCTGACCCGTGGGCCGCAGGTTTGACACCCCCGTATTATGAGCAGTCATCATATTTATGGACAGAGTTCTGAGGCTCTTTACTTAATTTCTTTCCAACTTTCCACAAAGTTGGAAAGAATAAATATTTTTTAGCCGGGAGAGCTATTCGAAGTGCTAGGATAGTGTTTCTGAGAGCAGAATTCAAATGGTCATGTATCCATGGCTGGGACTAAGGTGCTGGATGAGCCTCTGGGAGACCAAGGTTCTCATCCTTTCACAGCCATGGATTACTTTCAGCTGGTCACTCTCAAAGCAACCTGTCTCAGAATTATAACAGAGAGAAATTGAATGCAGGGAGGCTCTATAGACCAGAAGGTCCTGGGTGAAGGACAGGAAATAAATTTAACCAATTAAAATATGAAAATTGCTGAGTAAATAGCCTTAAGCAACTTTAAAGGGCTGCTGTTGTTATTCTATGTTCTATAGCAGGGATGTCACATTCGATATAATTGAGGGCCACATCAGGATTGTGTTTGACCCGGGGGGGGGGAGGGCGTGGCCAGCTTAATACCACTCATGTCAGGGGCACCTGTGGTGGCCCAAGCACTCTGCCAGTGAAAACGGGCTCCGTTTTTGGCTACAATGGCCTCCTGCAACCCTCTGCCAACAAAAACGGAGCTTGGGAGGCCACACACCGAGCTCCATTTTCGCTAGCAGAGGCACCATGGGCTGGTCCTTTGCTGTTTCCCTGGCGGCCCTGCGGGCCAGAACTAAACACCCTGCAGGTCAGATCCGGCCCCTGAGTTTGACACCCCTGTGCTATAGGATAAAAAGAGAGGAACATGAACTGCATATATTTTTGGAAGAAAAACACAGAAGTCTTTGCAGAAGACTTTTCAAGCAACATTGTCTGTATTAAATCTGCGATAACAATGCACAATTATGTAAATCAGTGTAGAAAGGCTGTTCGAAAATATTGAAGATATTAGAAATATACCAAGCATGGTAGATAATCATACTTACAGTACTGTGAAATACAACACTGTGGCCTTTTCCCAAACTTTCTATGTGAGCAGAAAGGTTAAAGCAAATAGCTCGATGCCGTATGGCGTCCAAGGTCTGTGCATCAAAGAAGTCATGAGGTCTTGCTAAGGAAGGGGGGGAAAAACAAAGCAAGCCTTCAACTACAATACAAGAGTGTATGCAACATATTTAAATGTTCAGCTTTTCTGATCTTACTTAAGAAAGATTACACCTTCATGGCCCAGGCTGTAAAGCTGTGTATACCTACAATGATCCTATTTTTAAAATCATCAAACTGTTCTTACTATGGGGAAGTCTTCTGCTAATGTTTCATTCGAATTTCCCTTTTGTAAATTAAATGCAATATTCCAAAGTCTGCATTTGGGTGAGAAAACGACAGCTTTAGCAGGGCTTTTTTCTTCTGAAAAACCCTTTTTAAGCATTTGAAAACTGGAATCATATTTCCCGTCCTCTTTTCAAAATTAATTCTTTCCCAGGGTTAATTCAGGGTTAATTTTTCCAGTCTCCAAATCAATGTCTTTGATCTTCCCTGGACCAATTTTTCTGATGATTTCTTTCTTTGAAGAACTAGACACAACATTCAAGGAAGGATCTGATAAAAGGAAGATAAAGTGAAACTATGACTTCCTGTGATTTGAAAAAAAGTTACACTTTGTAATATTATTAACAAAACTACATTTGTTTTATTTGGCAACCACATCACACTGCCATCTTACTTTCATTTGCAAGCAACGAGTATTACGAGATCATTATTGCAAAAATAGCAAAAACTTCCACTTAGCAGGTTTTGAAGCAATAGGTTTTGGACTTAATATCAGTCCCAACCTCTCCCAGATTACACAAATCCATCGTTTAGGAAATATGTTGCCTATGTGTGCATTAACATACCTTCTTGGGCAACTGTTTCGCTGTTACTTATTTTGTTCCTGTATTGCGCCTCAGAAATATATTAGTTGGTGATTTCTGGCTTCCAGCTTTTTAGCATTTAAGGCCGGACACTAATTGATAACTTGATTCAGCTTTTGGCACTGCCTTTTTTTAATAACTTTTTCTTTTTGCTGCTCACTGATTCCTTGGGTTGTTTATTTTTAGTTTCAGCTCCTTGTTAAACTCAGACCACTTGCCCACTATAGTTAGATATATCTCACACAGAACAACAGAACAAGGATAACACTTCAGCTGATTATGCACCAAAATCATCTGGCATCAGTGAACTAAATCCAGCAATGCTAAACTTTGGTTTTGTGAAGAATACCTTCATGCAAGATCAAATCACTGAAGATACGGATCAGTTCATAATTCTCAACAAACAACATTATATTTGAACAGGCAGTGGGAATAAGGAAAAACCTATTTGTGATATCAATCAAGTGATATGTATTCATATATGACATCTGCCTCTAGAACTAAAAGATGAAGTTAGTCATTATCAAGTCAGAAGGCTGTGGGAAACTAGTCGGATACTCACCGAAATATGGCAAACAGAAGAAGAATAAAAAAAGGTTCTAACTAAGCTTATATGAGGAGATCTGGAAAGTGGCACAGTGGCAACACATTGGAAGAGGTACATATAATACAGTGCTTATTCATACAAAGGAAAAGACACTTTAACAGAATGAACAAACTATCGTGCAAATAACCTTGATTTCAGAAGCTAGTAAAATGATGTTTAGGCTCACCCAATGCAGATTAGACACCTACACAGAAAAAGAGATGCCAGGTGTTCAAGCTGGCTTTATAAAAGGCGAAGGAACATGAGACCTAATTGCTGATGAATGCTAGATAATTGAGAAAGCTAAAGAATATCAAAAAGAAGCCACTATGTCCTTCATTTATTATAGAAAGTCTTTTGATTGTGTCCATCACGAACGTGCTTAGAAAAATGGGGATCCCAGAATATCCCATTCTCCTCAAGAGACACCAATATACAAGTGAGGAAGCCACAATGTGGACAGAACACGGTGAAACAGAGAGCTCCAGATTGACACAGGAGTGCAACAAGGCTGAATATTCTCCCCTTATCTACATGCTGAATGTATATTAAGGGAAAGCTGAACTGGAAGAAGATCAATGCAATTTTAAAACTGGAGGAAGAAAAATCAATACCCTGGGTGTTATTCTCAAGAGACTGCTCTGATAGCAAAAATGCAAAGGATCTGCAAGCTCCAGTAATAAAAGTTAAGGAGAAAAGTGAAACAAAATTATATTGCCTAACACAGAGGCGTCCAATTTTGGCGACTTTAAGACTTGTGGACTTCAACTCCCAGTATTCTGGGAGTTGAAGTCCACAGGGAGTGGTAGTCCACAGGTCTTAAAGTTGCCAAGATTGGACACTCCTGGTCTAAAGTGATATTAGGAAGAACAATCACTCTTAGAATTGACAATGAAGATACTGAAGTAATGGATAATTTCTGCCTTTTAGGATCAACCATCGATAGTAACAGAAGAAACAGTCAAGAAACACAACACGGATTGGCACTTGATAGAGCACCCATGGAAGCCTTGGAAAATATATTCAAATGCTGAGGTCTGTCCATTACCTACAAAGATCAGAACAGTGCAAACTAGGGTAATCCCTGTGAAAGCTGGAATTTGAAGAAACAGGAAGGAACACTACTGACATTTTTGAACTTTGGGATTGGAGAAAATATATAAGAATACCGTAGATTGCCAAGAAAACAACCAAACAGATCTCTAAGCAACTGGGCAGGCTCAAATTATCCTAGTTTGGATTCATTTTGGGAAGATTTGGCTCTCTGGAGAAGGCTCTAATGCTGGTAAAGTTGGAAGAAAAGAGGACAATCAGCAGCAGGATGGATGGATTCATTTATGGCAATGGATGTGCCATTAGAAGACTTGAAATGGGGGGGAGGGGGATTTCCATGAACAAAAAAATCTACATAGCTGATAAGAGTTGCTGGCAACTTGATGGCACATAATCGAACCATATATTCCACACTAAAGTCAGGGAGAAATGAAAATGCATTCGTGAATCAGCATGCAACAATGACTTGGGTTTATGTATCGGATATACATAATGTATATAATGTTTTTGACTTAATGCTTTGCGTGAATTTAGTCCCTGTGGCCTTGGAAACCATTTTTCATATATACTACTACAAATCTAGGCAATAGTGTTCGTAAGATAAAACATGACTTTCAACCAAACCAGTGGAATCAAGTCAAACTACCAGAATATCATAGCTTGAATCAGGAGAGGTAACTACCGTATTTTTCGGAGTATAAGACGCACCGGAGTATAAGACGCACCAAGATTTTGAAGAGGCAAATTTTAAAAAAATGTTTTTGTACTCTGCAGACCTCCCAAAAATGCCCCGTTTTTTGCAAAAACGGGCCTGATTTAGGAGATTTATAGAGTGCTTCTGGAGGCGGGGGGGGGGGGCAAAAATGAGCAAAAAAGCCCTGTTTTTTGCTCATTTCTGCCCTCCCCAGTCCCCAGGAGCACCCTGGAAGCCTGCTAAAGACTATGCACGGCCATTTTTGCAAAGGGGTCGGGGTTTCAGGAGGCAAAAAAATGCTGTACTCAGTGTATAAGACGCACCCAGATTAAAAGGTGCATCTTATACTCCGAAAAGTACGGTAGATACAGAAGAAAATTCTCATCCAAACATCCCATGAAGTTCCAGAGGAGTCAATGACTTACAGAACATAATGAAGATGTCAGGATTCCTGGAAGGGGAAGACACTTTGAGGAGCATAATTCAGCTCTACGTTCTATGACTTCAATTCCAAAGCTTATTTATGCTTTATTATTTTGACTTAAAACCATGTAAATATCTGCCAAGCACAATTTAGGTTCAGGAGGATTATGACTATTCTCAGTGACACAACCATTCCATGATTGACATTTTTTATTACTGTCCTGGAGAAATTTCATATTTTTTGTTTATGAAAATTTTGATTAATTAACAGAAGTGCCGGCAGGGTGAATACCACTGAGTTACCAAGAATTGCAGATCTAATTCTATACTCAGGAATTAGGAATGTGCATTTGTATTCTATTATTTTCTTCTTTAATTCAAGATGTTTACTGTCTTTTTACTTCTTTTGTTTTCATACTTTTTTTTTTACAATTTTAAGCCACCCACAATCAGTTTAGCAGTTGGGTGGTCATACCAAATAAAACCAATCCTTCTCCCATCCAAAATATTCTAACTGAAACAGATTATCTGGATTCAGGCTTGGCCTGGAAAATGCTGCTGTGATGGCCGACCTTTCTGGGACCTAACCATGGGAGTTTGGTCCTCTAGTCCCTTCCAGACCTTTCAGTGGCATTTCTTACCATTGCGACCTGCATCTTTCTGGCCCACCTGCATGGATTAAGAATTAGACACTAGAACCAGGTGGCGAGCCTATGACACATGTGCCAAAGATGCAGTGGTGGGTCCCGGATCCCGGTGCAACCAGTACGGTGCAACGAGGCCCGGCGTCTCCCACATGCACGCGTGCAGCACGCACACGCATGCATGCAGTACACATGCACACGCATGCAGCATGCACATGCATCCTTATCTCAGCGACGCCTCCGCGATGCTCCAGCTGCTCGGCGGAGTGTCGCACGGGTGCCGTACGCTCCATGTGTGGAAGCGTCGAAGAGCTCAAATACAGTTAAGGAGCTCGGGCAGGCAGATGGGCCCTCAGGAGCACCGTACCAGAATGGTACCCGATGCTCCCAGCAGGCACAGGTATGCCCATACCAGCGCGTACCGCCTACAACCCACCACTGCAAGGATGGCATGTAGAGCCCTCTCTGTGGGCACATGTGCCATTGCTGGCTGTTCTTTGCAAACGCCGTAGCACTGGAAACCCAAAGACCAGGAGGCTGGGGCGTATGCATATGCCGGCCAACTGGACTTTGGGTTGCAGGCGCACGCAAAAACCAGCTGGCCAGTGCGCATGCATGTGTTGGAAACCTGAAGGCCAGCTGGTCTTTGGGTTTCTGGCGCTCCGGTGAATGCATTCACATGCATGTGTGTTCCGGTATGGGCACTCGGTGCTGAAAAAGTTCGCTAACACTGCACTAGAATGTATTTGATGGTAGCTCCACTCTTACATGAATGGTGATATCAATCACAAATGAAGGAGGAGAAGCATTCAAGTCCTTGGTTATTATGTGTGGTTCCTCAGGACTCTCCCTTATACTATTTAATATCTACATATAATCACCGTGGGAGGTTGCCTGTCTCTCCATAATGCGGTATCTCTGCTATGCAAATAACACCCAATTGTATATTGCCACCCCAGGCCAAGCGGGAGCTTACATCCTGGGAGGATCTGAATGGGATAAAGTAACTTTGTCTGAGACAAAGCTGCTATTTTGCAATAGAGCATGGGGTATCCAAACATCGGTTCTCAGTAGTCATACGGAAGGGAGTTTGTTTCCAATGAAGGAATTGATCTTTCAACAGCAGGAAGTACTGTTGTCAGGATGGGGCAGGGAGGTGGGGCATTGCTCAGCTTCAGATGTTAAATTAGTTACGGCCCTGCGTGGACCCAGATGCCCTAGCAAGTAAATCACATCTTTCTAACCACTCAATTAGACTACTGCGACATGGGAAACTGCAACTGGAAACTACTTAGAACAGTGGTCCCCAACCTTTGAGGTCTGGCAGTCCCACTGGGGAAAGAAGAGGGGAAATGGGCTGTATGAGTGGCAGACTGGCACATACGCACACAGGCCTTGCATGAATGGTGGGCCAGCGCACCTGTGCCCGCCAGCCCACCGCTCCTGCAAGTTGATCTGTGTGCATGTGCATGTTCCGGCCAGGCACTCACATGGCCCAATTCCGAATAGGCCATGGCCTGGTAGTGGATCATGGGGTTGAGGACCCCTGACTTAGAAGCTACAGATGGTACAAAATAGAGCAGCTAAAGTGCTAATAATCTACTCCTAACAGTGCATAAACATATTCTGTTTTGGTTATGGTTCAGAGTCTAACCAATTTCGTTGTATTTAAGTACAACGACAATAAAGATTATACTTATACCATTAAAAAAACCTGAAAGTTACCTTTCAAAGTTCAACACAGCACTGTATCCAGTTATCTCAAGCAATTCTTTGCTAGGACAGAATCTGCTTACCTAGTTTGATCATTACTAGAGGATTTCAGAATTCCTCCACTTTTTGAGATAGCTAGGTGTGGACAAGGCAGCACATCAATGGTAACCCCCCCCCCCTTTATAGAATTCTTTTTCCAAGAGGAACACTCATCTCTTGGCTTTTCAAAACCAAATGATAACCCTTTCATTTCATGAAATAGAATGGGGGCATCGTGACATTTTTGTTTTTTACTAGAAATGTTATTGTTATTAGTTATTTGGCCCATTGTTATTTTAATGCTTCCAACATTAGAAATGTTGTAAAATATATATATATATATATATATATATATATATATATATATATATATATATATATATATATATATATATATATATATATATATATATATATATATATATATATATATATATATATATATATATATATTCCCATTTAAATTGAAACATTTTAAAAAAAACTAAGGGAAGGGAAGCCATCCTGCTTTAAGACGAAATATCCGCCTTTGCCATCATCTTTCTAAAAAGTCCTTTGAGCCCAACATAGGCTCCAAAGGATTAATAGGCAATTTGAACAGGACTTTGTTTTGAAGTCTGTATAAGAAAGAAAAAAAAAACCAAACACAATCAGGGATATTAAAAAATATCCTGGAGGCTGGAAAAAGATGTCCATAAAATCCTACAATATTTATATCCTTTCTTTTGTAATAAATAAATGCACAAGAAAAAGCCATTCTTGCTATCAACACATGTGAATCATCAACAAGGGCCAACATGAAGTTGTGGAATCTCCTAAGATTATTTTATTGCAATGTGGGAAGCAGGAGGGTTGACTCCGCCACCCCCAAAGCCATGGTTTGTTCTAATCCTGGCTTGCCTGGGAAAGACAAGCCAAATAGTTTGTGTGTCACAATAAGCAAACCTCAGAAAGAGCATTCCTTGGTTTGCTTAGCAAGTCCCGCTAACAGAAGCTAAGTGGGAGCTATTGAGCAGCGTTCACTAAGCTCACTTGCTCTTTCACAGCGAGTCAGAATTCTGGCTTACCATGACGTGTGACCACTCCTATTCTCTTGTCAGTGGTTAAGAGTTCCCCAGCACAGTCTGGCACCAGCCCTATAGAGGACAGCAGAGTCAAGGCCTTTATATATCCAGTACCCTAAAACCTTAAACGTTTTGTGAAACGAGTGGCTGATTCAATACAGTGCAGTTCTCAGCTATGGAACTGCACAAGTCAGTTTTGAACTCAAGACCACAGCAGCATTAACGTCCATCATGAAAAAACTGGAATGTGCCAATATAGATTTCCCCCTCCATTTTTTCCCCCATGGGTCTTATCTTTACGGGAGCTTCCCTCTTTGAAGCATCCCAATTGGTAATGGACGACTTGTCAAATTGTAGAAGGAGAAAGCAGGAGGGCAGAAAGGGCTCTGGGCTCGAAGGGGAAAAAGATTCTTTAGAGTCTGAGCACAAAGAATCTGTTAGGAGGGCAGCCAGGAGAAAAGGTAAGATAATTCTAGCAACAACAACAAAAATACTATTCAAATCTTTGCTAGCTGGGACAGTCTGATTTCCAAACAAACAGCCTCTGACTGTACTTATTAATACATCCCTCACTTCATCTTTACAACTACTTAGTAATGTAAGACTGAACTCAGAGATAGCAACCAGTTCAGTCTTTTGTGAATTCTACGGCTGAATGAGAACTGAAATAGGTTTTTCCAGTCCAGATCTATCATATGGACTCTATGCCAAGTAATCAATTCAAGCAAGAATTTTTTTCTAACACGGATCCTTTTAGAGAAGGGTTTCCCAACCATAGCAATTTGAAGATGTGCGGACATCAACTCTCAGAATTCCCCCATGGTGGGAATTGAAATATACACATCTTTAAGTTGCCAAGCTTGGAAACTACTATTTTAATACTATTGTTCAACTAAACTGAAACATTAAAAGCAGTCTGAATATGAAATTTCAGTTAGATTACTGAGGGTCTTTTTTTATTTCTGGTAGGGTTACATTAAGCTTGTTTCAAAAACTATTTTTCATTATTGTCTACAAAAATATAACTACAATATCACAATCCTCCCCCCCCCCCCCAAAAAAATGTGATTCCTGAGAAGTACAACCCTTCAAAGTATCACCCAAATTGATGCTGGGGAACACAGAGTTCCGTGTAGACCCCTTATGCTACTCTTCAAGTAACCATTCACATCTTTGGGCTTTTGACAGTCAGGTGCAATACTAACAGCATATTTTTTTTAAAAAAAATTTTTTTAACTTCTTGGCCTAATACAGGATTCCAGAGAGGATGACAAAAATGACGGTAATCATTGTCCTCTGAATGCCAATGAATTAGGTATTCTGTTCAGTAAAAAAAAATCCTATCGGACTTCCCTCTGTTCTACCTGCTGTAATTCTGAAGCCTACAACTTCAGAGCTGAGGATAAGAAGGTACATTCCTACTAAGTATAATGGTTTCTCTCTGACTTTTCCATGGAGCAAGATCTTAAATTCAAAGCTACTAATCAGAGGATTTGCAAGAGGGTGGTAAACAGGCAAGAAGCTACAGAGAGCAAGCCAGCCACCAGGGGTCAGATGCAGGGTTATACGAAGCTTATCCCAGAACTAAAACATGCACAAAAGCTTACGTAAGGAGCGTCTCCGCTTGTTCTTTAGCTTCTTTCTTTTGTTCATTCCAGCTTTAGAAGGAGACTCTTCTTTTGCCTTTGGCTGGTTGGTAACTTTTGAAGAATTCTGCTGACTGAAGTGCGTTGGTACATGCCGAGCCAGTCCACTCTGGGAAGCAAAACTAGCATTGCATCCTCCCACAACACACTAAAGAAAGGAAAAAAAGTTAGAGGTACTCACTGAACCCAGAAGGAATAGGCTGGTGTGGTCTTGCTCTGCTATAATCCTTTCATGAAAAGTACAACTGAGCAATCTCAGTCAACGTATTGAGAAGTGCTCACTTCAAACAGGACATCAATTATTAAAGATTACCTTCCCTTCGTTGTTCTTAGCGCAACACAGCAGGCAATCAAGAAATGACAGTAGACAAAAGTGATTTCTGAACACCAGAGCAGTAACTCAGTTCCAGTGATATGAAAACATAGCCAACAATATGAAATCATGCCAACTGCAACAGCTTTTTTGCATAGTTAACAGCAGATATTAATGGGTTTTTGTTTGTGTGAATGAATACATTCTTTTATACAGAAACACATCTAACAAGAAGATTAAGTCAATAAGATTAGCAAAGTTAGTTGAAATATTACCATTTCCTCAAATATTGTGATTAAAGTAGATGTAACATTCTATGACAACAATTCCTGCTGTCAAGAAGTATCTATCTATCTATCTATCTATCTATCTATCTATCTATCTATCTATCTATCTATCTATCTATCTATCTATCTATCTATCATCTATCTATCTATCTATCTATCTATCTATCTATCTATCTATCTATCTATCTATCTATCTATCTATCTATCTATCTATTTTAGCTATCTACCTACCAGGGGTGGGTTTCAACCGGTTCGCGGCGGTGCCTGCGAACCGGTTGGTCGGTGAACCCGGAATTAAGTAACTTCTGGGAACGGCGAAGGGCCTGCCCGCGCTCCTTACCGGTCTTTGAAGGCTTCTGCGCTTCCACGCAGGTGCATGGCACATACAGCGCCTGCGTGATTCTCCACGAGCAGCTGGAGCATCGCGCAGGCGCTAAGACGCATGCGTGAACTGCGTGCGTGCACGAGGACGCCGCCGGCCCCGTTCCAACCGAACCGGTTGGAATGGGATAAGCAACCCACCACTGCTACCTACCTACTGACCATCCTTTCCTCTCTAACATCAGAAAGATTAACCAAGAGGATATGTACAAAACCATGCCATTACAAATTGTACCAAATGGCCTTCCACTTGATTTTTCAATTAGGTGGGATGTAAGTTCTCTCTGGCACAGAAAGCCTTTCATAGGGCGGAGGTATAAATAAAATTAGCAAAATGTTCCAAAATCAACACTAGAACCATAATTTTTTCTGTTGAACTGCCAAGAATAAAGTATGTGTATAAAGAAATAATGTATAATTTCTCTCTCTTACCACCTGTGTTTGATTTGCACCTATGAAGACTGCCTGGTTAATGATTTGGCCACGAGGATCTCTACTTTGAAATTCCCAAGTGTGAAGTTTTCGCTGTCATAGGAAAATGTCCACTGATGCATATACTGACTAAGGGAACATTGACAGACGTGGCTATGTGAGATCAAATGCCAATGAAAGGTAAAGGTTTCCCCTGTCCATTCATATCTGACTCTAGGGAGAGATGTTTACCTCCACTTCTTAGCCTAGGGAGCCAGCGTTGTCCAAAGACCTTTCCATGGTCATGTAAGCAGCATGACTATATGCCGAGGCTCACAGAACAGTTACCTTCCCCATTGAAATGGTACCTACTTATCTACTCGCATTTGCATGCTTTTGAACTGTTAGGTGGGCAGGAGCTGGGGCAAGTAAGGGGAGCTCAGCCATCATGTAGTACTCGGGTCTTGAACTCAGGATGTTGGCTTTTCAGCTGACAAGCTCAGTGTCTTTAGCCTCCGAGTCATTGTGTCCCCTGCATGGGAGCTATGCCTACTGCCTTATTTGTTTCCAGGCCCAATTCAAAGTGCTAGCCTTCCTTTGGTTTAATCCAGTGGTGGGTTACGACCAGTACGCCCCGGTACGGGCATACCAGTGCCTGCCGGGAACACCAGATACCGTTCCGGTACAGTACTCTGGAGGGCCCACCTGCCCATCCTCCTTATCGGTATTTGAAGTTTTCAGGGCTTCCGTGCACGGAGAGTACGGTGCCTGCGTGACACAGGCACACAGCGGAGCATCGGGGCGGTAAGTACACATGTGTGTGCTGCATGCATGTGTGCTGTGTGCGTTCATGTGGTAGACACCCGGCCCCGTTGCACGGTACCAGTTGCAACAGGATCCGGAATCCACCACTGGTTTAATGTCCCAAATGCATGAACCTGCTTTTCTAGATATGTGATGGAGAGGATTTCTCAAAGTTTCTTCTACTCGTCATGAGCCAAGCCAAAAGCAAACAAACAAACCTTTTACTTAGCTTTTCCAGAGTGATTAAGCAGGCACCAACCTTAAAGTATTATTTGTTTCCCAATTTTTTTCAAGCTACTCAGTTTGTCATATTGTATATTTTTATTCCTTTTTGAATCTGCTAATTTAGACAGTCATATTTTATAGGAAGTTATTTTAGGGAGTAAGGGCAATGCCAGATAAATGAATAAATATTGTAATATTGAATACAAAGATAAAAGAAAACAAAAATACCTTAAAAGGTTTGTCCCCACTATGTGTCAACATATGCCGCTGTAACCAACTCTGACTTGTTGATGGTGTGTTATACACTTTGCAGCCTTTCCATAAGCAAACAAATACCTAGAAAGAGAAAACACAAATTAGGCAGAAGCTCTGCTTACACATATTTTTAACATTCAACATATTATTTTAACTCAATAGATTACCCCAAAATACGTATTTCTGTAAAGAACTTTTGCTTTTAGCACATTTAATGCATTTCCTTGACTGGCTCTCACTATTGGTAGCAATAACTTAGCACGTTAAGAGAAGTCATCTAGTTTTCTTCTAAACAGAATCAACTGTTCAAAAAAAAAGAAGAGAGAAATGAAAAGGTGTTTCTAAATTCACAGACAAGAAACAGTAATTGCCAAGAATCATCACACAATGAATATACAACTGAAATAGCTAACTTAGTTCTGTGAAGTTCCCAATCTAAGAGGATCACTTGAAACATTAAATAAATTCAGCAAGGAGGCATTGATTCATGACCATTTAAGAACCTAGCCAAAATACTTATCTCTGTCCCTAGAAAATTCTGCCAGCATCCCCAGATTGCCGCCTGTTGGCAAAGTTACTTGGGCACTGTCCAAATGATCTGACTTGGCATTTCATGTATCCTAGATACTTTGAAGAATTTAGGGACTTTTTGAGGTTTTTTTTCTCTAGCATTGGCCTACTTAATCTATCACAGATACCATGGGAAGCCGTTATCCTAATAGCTGTGCAGCTGTAGGTGGTTCCCATCAGTTGATCATCAGAAGTGTCTCTTTTGTCACTTTTCTAACTTATTCCAGAATGTAGGAAATAGTTTGCCTCGTGACTGATAATAGACCAAAACCCTAGACAATTTTGGAAATGTATGGAAGGAGCAAATTAAATTTCACTTTACAAAATATGCATTTAAAATATGTTTAAATCATAAAATGACTTTTTGCCTTAACTGTATCAGTAGCTCAAATAATGAGATATGTTAAATTAACCATAGACACCCTCAGTGGCCTCAAATGCTGATCTCTCACTTTCAGTTGAAGTGGTTTTGAGAAGGTAACACAGATTTCCCCCCTATATTGTAATGAAAAGAGAGGCTCACCACTTTCCCAAGCCCTAAAAGGACACTTGGAAAGATCCAATGAAAATCTGGTTAGTAAATCAAGATGAAGCTTGTGGGCTTATGATAAAAATGCACATTTTTTCTGGGTAAGACAGTTATTAATAAAACATCTCTTTAAAATAATCAGCAAGGAATTTGCTGAATACAAATTGTGTTATATAAAAGAGAGCAAGGAAAATCTGACAAAAGGCAAATAAAATATATGAACTATTCTCCTGGTTACCTATCAGGTGGTGTTTCTCTATATATCTTTTAATTGTTATTATTTTCAGTCATATACTGTGTAAAAATCTTACTTATACCCTGAAAGCTTCATTTAAATGACTGAAACAATTTATTTTTAAGTGCCAATGAACACAAGGGCAAATGTGTTTCATTAATGGATCAGACATATACCTGGTGTAATATGTCTACTTCAATAAAGCATACAATTCTTCTCCACATACTACTGTATTTTTTGGAGTAAAACGCTCTGAAGTATAAGACGCACCTAGCTTTTGGGGAGGAAAACAAGCGAAAAATATCTGCCTGCCTCCCAGGAATTTGCTCCTTGCAACAAACAGCAAACAGTACAGACAATATACATTGTTTGTAGTGTTATATTTCAGATTATACTTAAACAGATGCTGTTAAAATTGATGTGTTTTCTGGAAGTATAGTTATTCCCTGCTGTCTAAAAGAATAGCACTTTTTAAAACAATAGCACTGGGCCTCTTCAAATCAAGCATTTATTTTAAAAACCTTCATTTTGTTAAGTTGTCTAGAATAACAATAAAGCAGTCTTAAAAAAAATAAGTGTAATAATGTGAACATTCTATGGGCTTTTATAGTTGTTGACTTACCTGGTTGCAGCAAACAGCCAGATTAGCACAAGAAAAAAAAATCTGTCTCTGCCTCCCAGCAATTTGCCTGGAGCAAATAGTAAGTTTCACTTTCAATTTATCCTGATCCTCAGCTGTTTCAGGCTGCAGGGATTGCTATAGCCCCCTGATGGTGAACCTACGGCACATGTGCCTAAAGTGGCACGCGGAGCCATGTTGCGTGGCACGTGCAGTATCACCCATTTTCTTCCGGGTTTCTGGCAGGTATGCATGTGTGACAATCAGCTGGCCTTTGTGCATGTGGCAATGCAGGAAACTGGAAGAGCTGGTTTTCCATTTTCCAGCATGAGCTCACGGGGGGTCAACTGATTATTGCTTGCGCGCCAGTAACTGGAAGAATAGCGTGCCAGAAACCAGAAGTTCATTTTTCAGTGCGTGCATGCCCCCTGGGCAGCTCCTCTTCCGGGTTGCAGCTGAGAGGAGTGCGTGCCTGTGCTCCCTTTTCAGCACTTGGTGCCAAAAAGGTTCACCATCACTGCTATAGCCTTTTTGAAGCCTCGGCAAGCCCCATTTGCTGCAAAGAGATAAATTGCTGGGAAGCAGAGGCGGAAGGGTTGGGGCTGGTAGGTGGGTGGGTGGGGCTACGCTCAGTGTATAAGACGCATCCAAATTTTCACCCTCTTTTGGGGGGAGGTGCGTCTTATACTCCAAAAATACGGTATCACTTTAAAAACTTCAGTAGTACTTCAGTATGAGCAAAATATTTTTGCACTGATAAAACCAATGAATTCTGCATTCCTGTTCGACTTACATGTTAGAATCCAATTTATGCACATGTTATAATGGTGTAAGAATGCAGATGCAGGTAATCCTTGACTTACACCCTTCAAAGGAGCCAAAATTTCTGCTGCTAAGCAAGATAGTTTTTGAGCTGTGCCCCATTTTATGACCCCTTTTCCGGTTGTTAAGAGAATCACTGTAAGTGTTAAGGGAATCTGGATTCCTCTATTGACTTTGCTTGTGGGAAGCTGGCTGGGAAGATTGCACAAGGCAATCACATGAGCCCAAGACACTGCAATTGCCATAAATACATGCCAGTTGCCAAGCACCTGGATTTTGATCACATGGCCATGGGAATGCTGCAACAGTGGGAAAAGTAGTCATGTCACTTTTTTCGGTGTCGTCGTAACTTCAGTCATTAAGTGAAAATCAGAACTTTTCCTTTTAGGCCTAATGGAAAAAGAACTGGAGAATAGAATTGGAACCTTGTTATTATATATGTTGATGGCAGCAAGACACAAAATTGTGTCCTTCCATTTATTCGATTCCTACTATGGACAAATGGCTGTAGCAGTTGATGATGGAGCTGGCTGAAATGGCAAAATTGACTACTTTGATTGAAGAAAAGAACTTATATAAGTACTTTGGTTTCCACATGGAGACTGCTTCTTAACTTCATGCTTGAAGTGGAAAAGAATGAAACTTTGATTTTGGGTTTTGCCAAGTAGATCTTGCTAGATCTTTACAGAAATGGCTTGTTCACATGATTATGAAAAAGCAAAAGGTTGCGATTTGATGTTAATGCCTTATTTTACTGCAACAGAGAGAGAGTCACAAGATAATGTTTCCTTTTCTTTTCTTTATCCTTCCTCGCTTCTCTATTTTTTATTTTACAATGTTTTATAATAAAATAAAATGTTAAAGCAGTAAACAGTCACCAAGTGAATGATTGCAGGACAAGGACTTCCTCTATATGCAGCTAACAAAACTATAATAGTTCCATTAATTAGGTGAATTGTATCATTCAGGTAGAGCAATGCCGAAAGGAATCATGATGTTATCCCTACTTTTGGTCAGGGGACTAAGCACAAATAAACCAGGGGTGTCCAAACTTGGGAACTTTAAGACTTGTGGACTTCAACTCCCAGAATTCCCCAGCCAGCCATGGGAGTTGAAGTCCACAAGTCTTAAGGTTCCCAAGTTTGGACACCCCTGGAATAAACTTACAAGGGAACAAGCATCAGCCCCATTCACCAGCCATGATGGTGATCTTCTTTCAGAAACCACAATCTGGCTGTTGCGCTAAGGATTATTTTACAAGGACACCACAACGTGATGACTTCAAGAATTTGTCCCTACGTGTGTTTTGCAACAGGTTTTATTAGCTTACTTTTATTTACTTATAGATTTACGGCCTGCTTTAGCCAAAGTGATTCAAAGAAGTATATAAAAGCAGTAACTGCAGCCCATGGAACAAAGGAAGAAACAAAACAAATAATAATACTCCTGGCACTGAGAATTGTATGATGCTCAAATCCCCCCAAACCTTCCACAATAGCCAAGCTTTTAAGAACTTCCAGAAGGTCATGGGAGCGGTAGCAATCAATTCAAAAAAAGGTCCCACAGGGAATGCCCACCACCAGGCTCTTTCACATTCTCTTTGGAGCTTTTATTCCCTACATTGGGAACTCCAATACGTCTTTGGTAAATAATGCCCTGAAGGATAGAATGTTATTTGTCGTTTGAAAATCTGTATGACCATCCTTTCAATAAGCAATTCTTGGATTAAAAAAATATGATAACAATAAAAAGACAACGGAAATTATTAAAATGCTGGAAGCAAGTCATGTTTAGAACATTTAAAATGAATCAGAGAATGTCCTTACTCTTGAACTGAATCTTCAAGGCCTTTCTAAAGGCTGGCAGGATTAGGACCTTATGATTTATGTGGGGAAATCATTCCATCGGGCAGGTTTAGTAGCAGAGATGGACTATAGAAGTGAGTACCCAAAATGACCTGGATGGAATTATGCAGGTGCTGTAGGCCAGGCTAAAGGGACTGAAACATTTTAAGTCCAGAAGATCCAGATACCATTCCGAAGTAGCTCAGACAGACACCCCACCCCCCAAATTCAATGAAGGAAGAGGAGATATAGCATAATCCGACTTGCAAAGTTCTCCTGTTATAGCTAACTTCAATAAAAGTAATTTTATCTTTTCTTCCTAAGTACCGTATTTTTCGGAGTATAAGACGCACCGGAGTATAAGACGCACCAAGGTTTTGAAGAGGCAAATTGGAAAAAAAGTTTTTGCACTCTGCAGACCTCCCAAAAATGGCCCATTTTTCATAAAAACGGACCCAGTTTTTTTTTCTCCAAAAAAAGGGCATGAATAGCCTTTAGGAGGCTTGTAGAGTGCTTGGGGGGAGCAAAAAATTGCCATTTTTTAAAATAAAAATGGGGCGTGCATAGCCATTAAGGGGCTTATAGAGTGCTCCTGGGGGGGGGGGGAAACTGAGCAAAAATGGTCCATTTTTTGGTAATTTCTGCCCTCCCCAGCCCCCAGGAGCATTCTGCAAGGCTCCTAAAGGCTATGCACGGCCATTTTGGTGAAGGGGGCGGGGTTTCAGGAGGGAAAAATGCTGTATTCAGTGTATAAGACGCCTCTTTTTTGAGGGAGAAAGGTGTGTTTTATACTCCGAAAAATACGGTAGTTACATTTCTTGGTCTGATTGTCCAAGTGGGGAGTCTTGCTTCCTAGGTCCTATACTGCAATACTGCCTAACTGATGGGATCCATAGCATATAATCTGGTCACCGCCGACACATTCTGGATCAATTCTACAGTCGTTGATCTGAATTTTAAACTATTATTTCATTTAATTCAACCGTATGAGTCTGTTTCAATTTTTACCCTTGAGCAAACCCAATCAAGGCCAAGGGAGCCTATTTTGGAGACGGCGTGCGACGTTAAAGCAGGGCAAGAATTCCATTAGATACATCCCCAAAGGCAGCATCTTTATGCCTTTAAAAACAATGATTAGAAAGGGTACACATGAGATTATTTGCTAAGTCAAACAAGGACAGAGGAGGAATGGCAGAAACGGCACATTCCCACCGCTTGCTCCTAGAACAGTACTTGGCATGGCCATATAGCTTTGGCTGTCATACGCCAAAACTGTAAAGAATTTTAATTTGCTTTGGAATGAACAGTATTGTTTAGTAGCTGTTGCTCCAACTGAAGTACAACAAATCAAAGCAGCTCCTCATAAATTACAGACAAGTGTGACCTGTCCCCCCCCCCCCTTTAACAAGTTGAAGGCCACTGTTAGATCATAGTCATGATTCTAGCTGTGCTGAACGAATCAGATACTCAAATTGATATAATGTGTATTTTCAATGAAAAAAAAGTATTGCTACCAATTAGAAGGGAAAAAATACCAGGATGTCAATTCTATCCTAACTTATGGAAAACGCACAATAATATTAGCAATTTAAATCTGAAATGTATCAAATGAAGCCCCTGACATATATCACATCTTTTTAAAATTATACTTGATTTGGGTAACCAAGTAATTCAAAAGAAAGTGTTAAATTGATGTTTGAGGTAACACTATATTGCATAAGACCTCAAAAATGTGATGTGCTCTTTCACTGATGTAAGGAGAGGATCTAGAAAATCACCAGATGAGACCTTCATAACTCATTCCTTCTTCCCTAATTTTCCAACTCCTCCAAACCAATTTATTTCAAAGCTTCAGCTTACTCCTCCAAACCAATTACTTCAAAAACAAAAAGTACAGGTAGTCCTTCATTTACAACAATTGAGCCCAAAATTTCTGTTGCGAGATAGTTGTTAAGTGAGTTTTGCCCCATTTTAGAACGTTTCTCACCACAGTTAAGTGAATCACTTAATAACATCCACTTTCATAGGCAGATGAATTCGTATCTCTAATCTTGACTCATCCTATTTTACCACTAAATCTATCTGTCAGCTCTATTTGGAAACGTGCACCAAATGTTTGTTTTGGCTTTGCTTTGGCATTATCTCAAAGCCTATTTTTTCTATCAAGTCTTTGGGACAACCATGTATTTCCCAATATTCTACTAAATTAAGAACTGTATCTGTCTCCGTAATTTCACCTGTTCCACCTATGGTTCACCCTTTCTTCTTCTTCAGCTCATTTTTTTCTATGATAGTAAATCTGGAGTACAACGCATTATTTCATACATGGGGTATCATTGTCCCATCATTCAGTATTCCTTATAATTCCCATTTCAAGTCTATTTTAGTTCCCGCTCTTGAAATAACTTGGTTGTAACAGTTTTAAGCTTTTTTGATTGGTTTTTAAAGTGCAACATTATAACACTGTATCTTTTCCTTTTAAACGTGTTTAGTTTGTGGTTGAACACACCGATGTTAAAAAAGACAATTAAAAAATAAATAAACAACACCAACCCCTCCTCGCTGACCATCTACATGTATGGACCGAATGTGATCTGCTAGATCCGGACTGGAGTTGAAGCAAGAGTGGCACTGGTCCCAGCAGCAATTATAAGCAATACTTTTTGCAGATGAAGTTGTCACTCCCTGTCCATTCATCATGACTGGAGTTGAACGTCCACTGGAAATTGTGCTGTCTACATCCATTATGGTACTGCTTATGCTGCAAGAAGAGGGGGAAAAATAATTAATATATTTTCAATAGAGGCACAATTTTGCCAAATACATGGTTAAATACATTTATATCTTGTCCAATCAATGAGTTAGAGCGTTCAAAGCGACCAGGCTAAAAACCAGAAACCATAAATTCTAGTTCTTCATTAGGCATGATGTCAGTTGGATGACTTGAGCCAGTTGCTCTCTCTGAGCCCTAGGAAAAGCAAAAAAAAGCTGCCAAGATAATTACATGGATCTCCAATGCACTCCTCCAAAAAGAGGCACAGAATTTTAATATCACTGATAAACTTTACAAAATAAATATTTATGAATCAATTATACTGATGTTATGTTTAAAGGAAGCAGAAACTTTCTCATGGGGCCTTTAACTGGTCTGGAAGATATTATTTAAAATCTTCGGTGCCAATGAAACTGAAGAATTCCTAAAGTACTGTATTTTTCGGAGTATAAGACGCACTAAAATTCTGAAGAGGCAAATTTTTTAAAAAAAGGTTTTGCACTCTGCAGACCTCCCAAACACGGCCCGTTTTTTGCAAAAAAAAAAAGGGGGGGGGCATGAATAGCCTTTAGGAAGGCTTGTAGAGTGCTCCTGGGAGCTGGGGGGGGGGGAACAAAACCAGCAAAAAACGGCCCATTTTTCGCAAAAATGGACCCTTTTTTGTTAAAAAAAAAAGTGCACATACATAACCTTTAGGAAGCTTATAGAGTGCTCCACGGGGCTGGTGGGGGGCAAAAACGAGCAAAAAAGAGCACATTTTTCGCTCATGTTTGCCCTGCCCCGCTATGCACGGCCATTTTTGCAAAGGGGGCAGAGTTTCAGGAGGCCAAAAATGCTGTATTCAGTGTATAAGCAGTACCCAGATTTTCACCCTTTTTTTTTGAGGGGGAAAAGGTGCATCTTATACTCTAAAAAATACGGTAAGTAGAAAAGATAGTATTCTTATGCTTCATTCATTCCTATTCAATCTATTTTGGTGTTTACAAGTAGGGTTTAATTTACCTTTAAAATCTACACTTTTATCTCATAATGACCATTTTTTCTCAGTAGCCTTTTACAATCCATCAAAAGATTGCAGAAGTGCATGAGGAAAAACCTTACCAAGCTTCTATATTAACATTTTACAGCTGGCCTGGTCCAACAAGTTAATCACATGCTCCAAAGACCTAAAGACAGAATAAAAATAACGAACAAAACAGAGGACCTTATAGCCCTCTGTAGCAAAAAGCCAATGAAGCTACTCAATACTCTCCAGACACAAGGAAACTTGAGGAAGCAATAGAAGTGCTTCTGAATTAAAATTGTTCCAGCATTGGGAACATATAGCAGAATGACAGACACTCGGTGATGTTGAGAGAACAAGATTTTCTCTATCTTGACTTAAATTATTAAGAGATATGCTAAGGTTCAAAGTTGAAGCCTCATTCAACCAAAACAAGGATTCTAAAATAAGAGTTGTGGGGTGTCCCAATGGACTTCCATTCTTTGATGGAATAAGCTGTCTTCTTCAACAGAAGTGGCGATATACACTGGTACTATTTGTTTAAGCGGTTTAGAGTGTCAGCATATTGCCCCAACAATCTAGGTCCTCATTTTACCAACTCAGAATCAAACTGCTGACAGTCGGCAGAATTAGCCTGTAATATTGCATTCCAATCACTGCGCCACCATGGCTCTAGATTGCCCTGTTGGACTTCTACTGGATTTAATGATGTTAAATACAGTACTATTTCATTTACAATGCCGAATTTTAAATACCTTTTTTTTATAAATGATCTTGTTATTCTAATTCTGGAAATCATGAATTTTTGAAATATATGCATTACCTTTTTAGTAAAACTGTAAGTGAAATAGACAATTGTGTATTAATCATAATTTCTAGCTGTTTCAGTTTTATCAGTATTTATGGAGATTTATCATATCTTTTGTAAAAATCAATTTTTCCTTCAACATCTCTTAAGTCCTTCTTTTAGCTGAACCTTATGATCCTCAAATGTTTCTTTACCTAACTTCAAAGACCAGAGAAATCACATTCAATTTTAACAATGTCAAGGTTTCTTTTGAATTGAGCTTGATTGCTTATGGCTTCATGGAAATATCTGGGTAGAGTTCTTGGCAACAATTTAGAGTGTTTTGCCACTGTCTCCTTCTCATGCATCTCATAAACATATATGCATGCTCATCTATTGGGGTATGTAGGGTTGGGGTTTCCAGTCAACGCTATGGCCCTGGTGTATTTCCTGGAGGTCTCATATCAAAGTACTAACCAGGGCCCAATCCTGTTATTACTTGATGGGTCTTTCCAATTTACAATCTTAGAAATTAATCATGGAATTTGTGCAGCGCTTCTGAAGAATATTGGTAATTACTTAAGGTAAGACAGTAAGCAGGAAACTAGATTCTCATCAATCAGCAAAAAATCCCTGGTGACCTTGGGGTGACTGTCAAAGATTTTCTAATTCTTAACAGTGTTAATAATGAGAAGATCTTATAAACAATGATATGATGCTACTGAAATGAAGGCCTAGTGAGAAGTTACTGCAACCTCCTTTCATTTTTGGTGTTCTGAAAGAACTGCTAGACTGTAAATTCTCAAAAGCATGTAATTTTCCTTTACATCTAGCTCTGAATTCTATACTCTAGAAGTAGAAGTCTACACTTTATCAAAAGTTGTAATAAGAAACACTCAGCCATAAAATATTTTTACTATAACTTAAGCTGATATGGAAGCAATAACGAAGGAAATAGCATTTGTCAGATCAGAGGCTCAGAACGTAGGAGGTTTAACAGATTTCCAAGCTGCACTTCACTTTGATTAGGACATCAGCATAACATACCATGCTGAACACATCTGAGACACATGTGTGCAGTGCAGTAATAAATCAGCTGCAAAGAAAAACATCCATGTCTTTGCAGAATGAACACAATAGTTTTGAGCCAAATTTGCCACTTCACTTCTAGTCCCCAAATGATTCTCAGATTTATGTCAGGTTAGCCTTCCTGTTGCAAATCCCTATTACATTCCATGCCAATGCAAACTTTCCCATCATTTCAGAAGCAGGATTTTGGGTTAAAACGGCTGTAGTGGAAGCAAAATGCAGAGAGAGCTTCTGTTGCATTCTGAGGAAGCTTGGCCTATCTATCCTCCAATTTTAGGGTTTCTCAAAATAAATTCATAATGATTGCTTTAAGAAAAGCATCACTCAGTTAACGTTTATGAGCCACAATGTCATCCGTAGTTAATCTGGACACCTGTTTATTTATTAGCTTTCTAAACTCTTGTAACTCTCAGCAGTATACAAAATTAAAATAAACATAAAACGGCCACAAAACACAAATTATAACAACAACCCCAAAATTAAAACCAGCAACCTAATCAAGACAATATAAACATTCCTATGTTCTCTCAACTAGTTGGCGGGGAGAGCTCGGTTGGGATTGTCTGCCTAACAACTAATCCATCTGCTAATGAACATTCTTGCTTGCCAGATTAATCTTTGTGAATGCAACCCGCTCCACCCCCCAAAAAAAGCTCTGGGATGTACAAGCATGCCAAGCTCAAAACAAATTTCTGCATTCCAACTTCAGAACAAAAGTTGGCTGTCTTGAGTGGCAGCATCTCAAGTTTTCCAGTCAAAGAAAGCAAACCTGAAATACGCCATTTTGCTCCTGAAAGAGGCTTTTTCAAGTGTTCTCCACTTGAAAAAAAAAAGTGCATGTTCCAAGAGGTTTGTTTTGAAGCGGGAAAATCTCTGAGGTACTTCAGGCTTTGTTCCAACAGACCACAGCCATCTTGATTGTCGCACGCATTGTTTTGTTCAATTTGTTGTGAATTCAGAATTAGTTCTCCTTACATGTATTCACATTTCTTTTAAGCAAAGGGCAAAACTTTCTGTAAAAAGACATTTAATCGATTCATATCCAAGAAAACTATGTTCAAACTTCATCCAATGTTCAGTTTATAACCAATGGCTGAAAAAAACCATGAAAAGGTCTAAAAACAACAATTATTAATGGTATCTTTCTCACCTTACAAAATATCTTATAAGCTAGTATGCACCAATATGCATGTGCTCATATCCCCACTCTCCACTCTCTTGATCCCCCTTTTCCTTTTTCCTAATGTGTGTTTATCTAAAACTGGAAACTTTCAGGGAAGAGCTCCCAACAGTTTGAGATTTGTATTTTTGTATTGTGCCGTGTTTGCTTTAAATGCTTGAAATAAGACTATTGCAAGACTTTTACGTTAAGTGTTACACCTAGGGAGTCACTTTCATCATTCCTGCTCAAAATCTCTTTTAGCAAATTTAATGAATAGTCCAGAAATCCACTTCAGTAAAAACTTCACAGCAAATTAAGCAGAATATACAGAAAATAATTTTGGCAGCCAATGGCTAAGACTGGTTACACAACATAGATTTAATTCCCCCCCCCACCCAAAGATTAGCAATTACATCAATGGTTATGGAATTCAGTATATCATACATACAATACAACCAATAGAAACACATTTCAGATACAAACCTTACACTAATTTACACAACACAGCATGCAAACCAGTTTTCCCCAATTCATGACTCAGCTCATCTGCTGCTAGTTCTAGAGCAGGTCTCCAAACTTGGCAACTTTAAAACTTGTGGACTTCAACTCCCAGAATTCCTCAGCCATAAGTCTTTTAAAGTTGCCAGATTTGGAGACCCCTGTTTTAGGGAACCGGCATTGGGAGTCATAAAATAAGTGTGTCTTTCGACAGATGTAACTGGGTTTTCATTGCTGCATGACAAACAGGTTTTTAATTTTGAAAAGTAAACATGAAATTATAAAATGTTTTTAAAGATCTCCTCTTAACTTTTCTTGCTCCATTAATTCTAACATGGAAGCTAAAAAAATTGATTTGTAACCCACTAGAAAGCAATAAATCCAAGATCTTTATACGTGCACATAATTCACCATGCTGGAAGTTTCCCATAAGCTGTCAAAAAAGGAACAAGTCTGTTAATTTGTCAAAAAAAATAAAATTCCTATAGACAATCTATTTTCCAGAAATCTAGAAAAAATGAAAGTTTCTTGGAATAATTTATATTCATGCCTTTAGTAATCAAGACTGCTAGCACTTTAAAAAACACACCACCAAATAACCAAATAATAAATTGCCACCCTGAACATGAAAAAAATCATATAATCTGAGTAATAAATGATTCTTCTTTAAAAATGCCAAGAAGAGCCTATCAAATCTCAGAATATAGATGGTAGACCTTAGGACACAAGCCATTTAGCTAACGGCAGCTTTAAATTATATCCTACATTTTAAACTATAATGGGAATAAGGCAGATGTTTTGAAATGAGCATATGTTAATATAATCCAGATGGCTATGAAAACTCTAGCTGCATCTTATTACATTTCTAACCTGTAAAAATCATCAAACTTTCCGTAATATACATAAAGCATAAAATGTCTATAGTGAAACCTACCCTATGAACAATATGAATCAAAAGAATTAGTGTTCTGTAGATTTTTTTTTAAAAAAAACACATCAATTATTGTATTTTGTTTGTGTCAGAGCAAGCCCAATTTGCAAGAGAAGCCTGTTCCATGGGAGCTATAATAGAGACATCTCTCTTTCTGAGCCTAGTCTTCTTGGCTTTATGAAAATGCCGTATCACAAGTGATTTTTTTCTTGGGATATTAATATTGGATGATTCATTCCAGATTAAAGAGAAAGTCCTAAAAGTACCTGGGCACCAAGACATATAGATAGACCTTTATAGATTAAAAACAGTATTTTAACTATAACCAGAATTGTACCCAATCGGCAACAAATACAAAACCATACCACATTTTGCTGGTTAACAAGTGAGCCACTGTCTTTTATTCCAACTGAAGTGGTGCTTAGGGCAGCTTCATGTGAAATAGGCTGGAGTACAGGTAGTCCTTAACTTCTAACCATTCATTTAGTGACCGTTTAAAGTTACAACAGCACTGAAAAAAGTAACTTATGATGGTTTTTCGCCCTTCCGACCATTGCAACATCCCCCCCCGTTTGGGCATTTGGCACCAAGCATGTATCTAGGAAGCTGCATTGTCCCAGGGTCATGTGATCAACGTTTATACTCTCCCAGCGAGCCTCCAACAAGCAAAGTCAGTGGGGGATTTGTTTAATGACCGCATTATTCACTTAACAACTGCAGCAATTTGCTTAACATCTGTGACAAAAGAGGTTGTAAAATGGGGCAGAACTCACTTAACAACTGCCTTGCAATGGAATGGAAATGTTAGTCTCAGTTGTGGTTGTAAATCAAGGACTACCTGTAATCCAAGTTATGGTCATGAGAAAACCAATTTTCATTGCGAGATCCTGCAACATCTGAGATTCTGAAATTGTTTCAAACGTAGCCTTCTGTGGAGTCCATTAAATAATTGTACTTTCAGCATATCCAGAAGTAATACCAGAGTTGTAACTGGAATTAGAACTCAGAAGTCAAAATGCTTTCGTTGGGGGTGATAATCCTTCCCCCCCCCAAAAAAAGCAGTTAAAATCTGTATTAAAAGAGGCAAACGTTCACCCAACCAAATGCGACTGCACCCAGACTGGAGCAAACTTCCATTTATTTATGCTCTTATTACCCCTGAACCAAGAATACAGCATCTTCCCACAGAAACAAACATTATTTCTACATTTTTTTCCCCACGACGTTAGCAAAACTTCAGAAGACTCCCCACTAGTTTACATACAAGACAATAACTTGTAGAATAGTGTAGGCTGCAAGCCAAGGTATCTAACAGAAACCTCTTGATGTCACAGCTTTAAACTAAACTTCTCAGAAGGAAACGAGCAATTGTAAGATAATGCCCTCAAGCAGCATCTCTTCAAAGACTGATTCGCAAGGCTCTAAAGCACTTGCAATGGCATTCAGAGCACACTACACAGTGAACTCTTAAAACCTGCATGGTTCCCCCTCTTTATAATCACGTGACTCCAGAATTCTTTAACTGAAATTAAGCCTAGGTAGAATTTTATACTATTTTCTTCAGCTCAATAGACCAGGAAAATCTGTTATTCGCTTTATAGCTGGGGAGTGGGGTGTTTATAAAGAACATATGGAAAATGCTACTTGAAAATCCAGACCTTGAATGAAAAACAGATGACGTTTCCAAGGAGGCAATAAAATGTGCAGCGAAGTACACATTTTCACAAAGAGCAAAAGAAATGGAGTAAGACTATTTTAGCTGAGCCCTAGAGCCCCATAAAAACTACAGTACTATTCAGCTGCATTAGGTCTACCCTTCAATGATTCTGCCAAAAGAGCTCACTGAATTTTCAATCATGCACTTTAAGCTACAATTACGCAATGTAGTTTATCTGCAACACTGTAGACAAAACAACTTTCAGGAAAGCCAACCTTAACCTTATTAACCACCATCTACTCAAGCACATGCAGTCAAGCTTAATAAAACTGTGAGAAACTATCAAGAGGGTTTCAAGTTAGCTGGAATGAAATCTCAGAATTGATACCATGTGATTGACTAAAACAGCCAGGTATTTGGGGGGGGGGGGGGTGGAAATATCGGGTGCATTTGCCCCAAACACTGAATTACAATTAGCTAACCCAAACTTAGGTAGCTTACTGTGTGAATCACACCAATGGGTTTTTATTCATTTGGCAGTTAGGATAACTGAATGAATCACAAATAAATGAAGTGCGAACCTAACGATCAACCACAGTGTTAGTTAGCAAAGACTACCTCAAAATACAACACTGCCACATATGAAAAAGTAAAATTTATCATTACCTAAATAAATATTGGAACAAGATTTCTACAGTAGAGCAATAAGAAATAAGTGATGTTTATTAAGATGCAGAGTTGCTGAAATGCAATAAGGTCACTCTTAAAAGTCCTTGCATGTGCTGTCTGTTTGAGATCAATAATTCAATTTAAAACTAAAGACTTCAAGCAAAGGCGGGGAAACATTCCAAAACCAGCATTAGGAATCTCATAGAAAATGTTACTCTTATTTTTGCCAAAAGAAAAAAAAAATACATAGAAAAGAGTGATCAAACTTTTGCACCTGTCATATTCCTGGCTTTATCTTGAATCTGTATATAAATATTAAATAGATGTTCAAATCTGAAGATGTTATGCTTAACTTTGAATTATGTAGATGTCAAGCCTCACTGAAACATACAATTTGACCAAGGGTGCCTATACAATTTTTGTGCATCTGTTTATCTTTTTCACTTCAGAACGAAAGGTTGGGCATTATGTTTGAAGGAATGAAGCTGAACTGTTAGAGAATGAAGAACATTAGAATCCTTTTTTACATTTTAAAAAAAATATGCATGTAATCCAATTACTAAAATGCACAGTATTCATGGGCGCAGTGCTTCCTACAGTCAGCACATCAAGGACTTCAGTGATACAACCGGTGTCCTCCACCTGATTTTGGAGAATTTATAAGACTTCTAAGCCAACATGGTAGTTTCTAGTCCAAAACTAGAGAATGCCAGCGGGGGACAGCTCCATAATCCCTCCCATACAATCTCCTTGCTCTCGAGTAAAGATTTTGTTAGAACATTCAATGCTTCAGAAGCGCCATCCTATCTATCTCTTAGAAAGCAAAAGCTCAAAGCAATCATTCTATTCTTCCCTATTCAGGAATTGTAAACCAATGCAAAGACAAATATCCAAACAGACATCTATATAATAAAGTAGCTGTGGTTTTTTTTAAAAATACAACTAGGGGAATCTTTTTTATCCTATATTGTTAAATGTTTTATTTTTATATTTTGGGGAGCATGTAGGAATACTTCCTGAAGATGACATCAAAAGAGCTTCCCCCCCATCTGTTCCTATGCATTAGCCTATATATCATAAATGCATATGGCAAATATTTGTCACTCTCAAACTTTACTCTTACTGGTCGATGACTCATTAACATTTAAAACGAAGTCATATAATGCTATGATTATCGCAAGTTTGCAAACAAGAACAGTCCAACCCCCCTGTTCTAATAAGAAATTTTACCCACAATCTTTTTCCATATTCATTCTCTGGCACCTGGTATTTGGAAGCATGCTGGCTGACCCTGGAGGTAATCACAATTGACAGCTATTATAACCAATGGCGTCCATCTGCCAACTTCACCAAAATCTCTGCTGGAGAATTCTCTTGAGCAAAGGTTTTTTTTTGTTTTTTGTTTAAAGGGGGGAAGGGAGAGATTCTCTTGCATGATCAGAAAATCCTTTTGTAGAAAACTGATTCCAGTCCTCTAAACCTTCCATGAATTGGTTTAATCCTTTGCTAAAGTCATTATACCTCAAAGAAGTAAATTCTATATTTTCACTATAAGCAGAGAAAATAAAATGTCCAATCCGTCAAATTCAAGTGTCATGTGTGATTAAACTGATCTACAACTGTGAAATGCTTCTTTAAGTGTATAATAACCTTCAATCTTTTAACTAACTTGTTTATAAAGGACTGATTAGCACAGACACTGGAATACATTTGCTTCACATAAATAATCATGACCTTACACCGCATTAAGATATATTGAAGATGTGTGTGATTTTTCTTGATAAAAACAATCTTGATCATGTTTTTTTAAAAAAACTCTGAACAAACAATCCATGTCCTTCATTACAGAAAGCTGTGGCGCTAATTATCAAGAGAGGCTCAGAAATCACCTTAAATGAATTGTACTGGCATATTTGAAATAATTCCTTTCACAATCTCAACTCCTGACCTTTTAAATTTTATTTTCCTTTACTTGAAAAAGTGCTGAAATTTAACTGAAAGTATCTGCTCAGGTCACTAACACAGAAGATAATCAGGAATAGGAGAATGACATTCCTGTTTACGTATAGCTAATGCCTTTTATAATTACCTAGGAGTTGGGATGGACAAAAGAGCTGTCTCCTGTTCTGGCTGCATCTTGTGAAACCTGAGCTTAAGGTTTGAAAGCTAAATTGAAGCTACATTTTGCATAAAGAAAATTAAGAGAAAAGCTCCTTTCACAGTTCTGCCATCCGGATTTCCAAGTATTAATATACAGATTAAAGTTTCTATCCCATCTTGGTCACAAACTAAAGAAATTGGGGTGTTTTTTTTAAAGTAAATGACACTGGCAAGTCATAGTCATTTCAGTCTCAGTTCTGCATTTTTGTAATATTTGCGTCTTGTAAGAAAATATATAAGTCAAACCAAAAATTCAAGGCAGTTCCTGAGACAAAGGGACATGGTAAGAACAATCATTTCAGAGAAAAAGCTTCATTTCTACTACCTACAATTTTCTTTTATCCTGCCTAAAAGCAATTAATGTTAAGGATTGACAAAGAATGAAGCTTTAGTTGTTAGCCTGTATATATGCAGTCTCATTAGTATCAAAACAGAAGCGTGTCCATGATGCTGTGTCTACATGAAATATGAAAATAAAAATTGTTAGATAAAAGCAAAGCAAAGAATAGGTCATAATGGTGGTTTTTTTTAGTTATGTTAAGCTTTATCTAACTATCTGTTATATTTAAAACACTTTTTAAGTAGGACATTACATGGAGTGAAGCAGGTCAGGTTAATCTGGGGACAATTTCCATACATTATATAATTTAAACATTCACTCTGTGATTTTTTATCCCAGGCTTCCCTATGCTTGCATGACCAGATGCAGGGGTCCTGTAATTTTCAGAATACCTAGAAAAGTCTAAGAGATAGAACTGATAAGTGCAACACTGTGAAGGTTAGTTTGCTTTCTCTAGCACTTGTCAAAGCATTTAATCAAAAGCACATTAACTAAACCATTTTTCTCAGATCCATTGCCCATTCAGTACTTGCTCTGCATTTACGAATATTTACCTTAATTTTAATAGGTGAATCTATATAAATTTAGCATAACTGACTCCCTATCTTCCAAAAAGAATGTAACATCATATTGGGAAATAGCTTTCAATATTAATGTAAATCGAAGTGAAAAAGTAATAAAGATATTTAACTTGGCTGTTTTTTCTCATCTAAAAGCAATGATTAATAATGGCAAGAAAATGTAACAGACCTTCAAATCACTAGTTGCATCACTCGTAAAATAATAATAGTGTCACTGACACACCTGATGCTTTAATTATCCTCTACAGAAAACTTTTATTATGCCAGAATGAACGTGTTCAAAACTAATCAGGAAGATTAATCAAAGTCATTTGTAGAGATGGGTACTATAGAAATCAAATACACAACCCTTTATTTCAAAATAAAATGTAGTTAATTATTAATTCCATGATACCATATATGTGATGAAAATTTCCCAACACAGTTCCTTTAATCAAACCACCCTCGGATATGGAAAGTGAAAGCTTTCAGGTTTTTCCAGGGGCTTTTATCTGATTCACTAATAAACATAAGAGACAGAAAAAAGTCTCTGAAGTTGAAGTCACACAAGGAGAGGTGGGAAGAGGCTGTCAATTTACAGCCTTTTCCAAAGTATTTGAAGTGGCAAAAAATTTAGAGGACAAGATTTTATCCTTCCCACCATATATTTTATACACTGCAGAAAAAATTACATTCCTGTATTTCTATGGGAAAGCAATTTATATGGGAAAGTAACTTTGGGAGGGGAGGGGTAATCTACCCTAAATAAATTTAAATATTAAGAAATTTGGCTTACTACTTTCTCAAAACTAAGCACAATGTAGGTATATTATCTCTGAACTTTCCCAGAAGCTACATATTCACTATGATTTTCTATATGATGGTATGGCAAGACGCAAAACCAGAAATAGCCAAGCAATTTTTTAGGATGAACTACATCTATCTTTAAGTTGGATGTTTGATCGTAACCTGTATGTTACACATGCAGCAGGGCAATTAAGTAGTAATTTTATATTTTGCACTGACGTTCCCCTTCTATTGAACCACTTTTGAGGAACCACAGCAGCAGTAAAACTTTTGCAATTTCTGCTGAAATCCAACTCCCACTGGATAATGTGCTATTGTTTTAGTAACTAAAGGGAGAACAGGTTTAAGTTAAAACAACAGTATGAATCATCCAGATGACTTTTTCCTGTAATATTTACATCAGTTCTACTCGAATACAAATACCATTAAAAACTAAGAACATATGTACTAAAAAGACTTTTAGTGATACTTTTTTTTAAAAAAGAAGCTACTATTCCTGTAAAAGGCCCACAAAACCAAAAGGCTTAAACCTAAAAACATTACCTACCCTTTTGTTCAGAAACAAAACTGACACACAAACTCACTTCTATGAGTAAATCCAGCACATATGCATTTGAAGGTGTTTTAATGGGACCTCGGTGGGAAAGGAGGGCAGGCTATGAATTACCTCATTCAACTGTGATTTTTTGGGGTGTGTGGATTTTGACTTTCATCAAAAACCTTTCAAACCTAACAAATCCAAGTTTGAAACGGGGTGCAAGAGGAAGATCAACGAAAAGCCATTTTTGGGGGGTGTTGTTGTTGTATGTTTGTAAAAAGGGAAAGAGAAGGGGGGCATTTAAAAAAAGGAGTTTTAAAGCCTGTTGAGGGACGCCCAATAACCCTACAGTCCCTGTCCTAATATTCCCTTATATTCGTATCCATTTCATGTATTCATAATCATGTTTATTATTTACATCTGTTATCTAATTCATGCTTGATGAAATAAATAAATAAATAAAAGTGCAACCCCCCTCCCCCCAAAAAGCGGGGAAAGGGGGGGGGGAGACCACAACCCCGGAGGGGGAGCCAGGATACCGACCTGTCCTCCGAGTCCATGCGGCTGAGCGGCTCCCCGTCGGAAGAGATTTCCAGGCTGCCCCTGCGGCCGCCCGACGTGGCACTGCAGGAGCTGCTGCCGCCCCCGCTGCCGCTTCCCGTGCCGTAGCCCTCGTCAGCCCCGGCCGCCGCTCCTCCGCTGCTGCTGCTGCCGCCGCCCCCCGCGTCCCCCTCGGACACCAACGCCGCCGCTTGTGGGGCCGCCCCCGCCGCAGTGGAGTCCCCGCCGCTGCCGCCGGAGCAGTCAGGCCCTCCGCCCGCGCCGACGCCGGCCCCGCCCGAACCGCCCTTGACGTCGGCCTCGCTGCCGCCGGGGCTGAGCGAGCGGGCGTCGTCGGTGCAGCAACCGCTGGAGGAGCCGGAGCTGCTGCCGGCCTCGGCCTCTTCCTCCTCGTCCTCCTCTTCGTCCTCGGCGTCGTCGCCGTCCTCCTCCTCGTCTTCTTCCTCCTCCTCGTCGTCGCCGTCTTCCTCCTCTTCGTCGTCGCCGTCTCCGGCCTGGCTGGCGCTCTCCGGGCTGGGCTCCGACATGCTTTCCGCCCCTTCGCCGTTCAGCGCCGCTGGGGGCGGCTCGGCCTCCGCTCCCGCTGCGGAGGAGGAAGAGGAGGAGGAAGAAGAAGAAGAAGAAGAAGCGGCTTCGCTCTCGGCCGCCTCTTCGGCAGCGCCTCCGCCTGAGGGCGACGCCGAGGAAGAGGAAGGCGGCGGCGGGACCGCGGGCGGCTCTGTCATGTCGCTCAGCTCGGCCGCCATGACGCCTGGGAGTCGCCGCGCCGCTCCTGCCCTGCGAGGCTCAGCCCAGCGCAGCGCGCGCACGTGTACGTGCGGGCGGGGAGGGGAGGAGCCCGGGCCGACGGGGGGCGTGGTTTTCTCTGCGCCGGCGGTTTGCAGCGCTGTTTCTGTGTATGTGTGTGTGTCTGTGCGGTATGGAGTCCGCCTGCAGACAAAAGGGTTAGAAAGAGACTCGCGGACCGAAAGGAAGGCAAGGCGCACGCGTGCCTTTTTATCCGGTCGCTTAAACCCCAGTGCTTTCTCAATCTCGGAAACTTCAATCGAGGTGGACTTCAGTTCCCAGAATTCCTTTAGACCGCCGTTGGGGAGTTGAGGTCCACACCTTTTAAAGTGGCCCGGGTTGATCAACGGTGGCCTAAGCCAGGAGCTTTCAACCTTGGTCATTTTAGGACTTGTGGACTTCAATTCCCAGAATTCCCCAGGCGATATAGTTAGGCCTGGAGGGCTACCTGTCTATTGACTGAGGAATTCTGGGAAATGAGAGTCACAAATCTTAGAATGGAAAGAAAGATTGGTATAAATCATGCCAGAAGATTAAACATATCACAAATATGTCTTTTTGAGGTATCTTGGTCATAAATAAAAAGCTTGTGTAGGAACTGAGATGGAGGAAATAGTGAAGCAGAATAGAAAGGGAGGGAGATAAGAATATACCGTTATAAGAAGAGAAGACATTGGAGGCTGGAATGCTAACTGAAAAATGCTGATGATACTATTTGTAACTGGAAGAAAATTATGTAGTAGATTTCATTTTAGTAAATATGAAAAATAAAGTCTGAGAAGTAAAAGAAACAAGCATTTATTTTAATTTTCTTAGAGCTAATAACTAAAAAGGGACAGCGGGTGAAGAAGTTAAAAAAGTAAACTTTAGCCAAGAAAACAATGACAATTTTAGAGAAGACTATGAAGGATAAAAAGGCGCAGTGGCTAAGACGCTGAGCTTGTCGATCAGAAAGGTTGGCAGTTCGGCGGTTCGAATCCCTAGCGCCGGGTAATGGAGTGAGCTCCCGTTACTTGCCCCAGCTTCTGCCATCCTAGCAGTTTGAAAGCATGTAAAAAAATGCAAGTAGAAAAATAGGAACCGCCTTTGGTTGGAAGGTAACAGCATTCCATGCACATTCGGCGTCTAGTCATGCCAGCCACATGACCACGGAGACATCTTCGGACAGCGCTGGCTCTTCGGCTTTGAAACGGAGATGAGCACCGACCTGTAGAGTTGGGAACGACTGGCACATATGTATTACCTATGGAGGATAAATGGTCAAAATGGTCCTATCGCTGCTAAAATAAGGCTGCGAGGGCTCAACACTGAGAAATACTGAAAGAAAGGGAAAAAATCATTTGAATTAGGAAATTAATGACATTACCAAGAGTTTCATGGACTGGGGAAGAGCCAATCAGTCAGTCTTCAAATAAGTAAAAATTGATTGCTCTCTTCAAGTTGTTATACAAAGCAGAAACTCGTGGTTTGGATATGTGATACAAGCAGTTGATAAGACTATCAAGTGATGGCTAACCTTTTTTGGTTCCTCTGCCAAAAGCGGAGGGAGTGCAGGGGGGGGGGTCATGCGTGGGTGTGCCACATCCATAATGCTATGCGCATGACCCACCACACACACACACACACACTAGACCAGTGTTTCTCAACCTTGGCTACTTGAAGATGTCCGGACTTCAACTCCCAGAATTCCCCAGCCAGCGAATGCTGGCTGGGGGATTCTGGGAGTTGAAGTCCAGACATCTTCAAGTAGCCAAGGTTGAGAAACACTGCACTAGACCAAAGGACTATGCTTGGTAAAGATGAAACGAAGCAGAACACAATGGATATTTTGATGGATGTGATCAGGGTAGTTATAGGAGATAGAGTAATTATAGAAGGAAATTATGGAAGGGAAGACCTACAATCTATTATTAGAAAAAGAGCAAGATGACAAATGTTTGACAGTGAAATCTAGCTCCCCAAAGCCCATTTGGATATCTAAGAGGTTTAAATTAGCATGAAAAGCCCATGAGAAGATGTGAAGAAGCAAGGACAAAAAGTAGGGGTGGGGGGAATCAAAGACAGAGAGGCTTGTATATTTGTTGGTTTATAACTTAGGTTTCTAAAGCTTCCCGACTCAACAAAGTCTAGGAAACGTATAATTAAAAACAACATCACAGTACGTTAGACCAGAAAACAGATTACAAGTAATCCACGCCTTACAACCATTCATTTAGCAAATGTTCAAAGTTCTAGTGGCACTAAAAAAAAAAAGAGAGAGACTTACAAACAGTCCTCGCATTTACAGCTGTCACCATGATGGTTGCTTGGCAACTGACATGTATTTACATGGATGCATCATCCCTGGGTCATGTGATCATCATGTTCAGCCTTCCCAGCTAGTTTCCAACAAGCAAAGTCAATGGAGGAAACCAGATTCGCTTACCCACTGCATGATTCACTTAATAACTGTGGCAAAAAGGTCCTCAAATCAGGCATGAGTCAGTTAACAATGGCCTTGCTTAGGAATGGAAATGTTGGTCCCAATTATTTCCTGTAAGCAGTGTAAATTCTCTTTTGTTCATGTCTTTTCTTTTTGCTATTCCTATTTTTGCTTGTTTATTATAAGTGCACCAGATTGCTGTTTTATTTTTGAAGTTTTCTAAGTTTGCTTGTGGAGCCCTTGTGGAATCCAGGGCAATTCTTGGAAATAAAGATATTAGACCCCTTCCTATGTAATATCAGGCAGAGGAAAAGGGGCTTTTAGCCAATAAAAAACTGTCTAAAGCCACAGCAGCACCCAGAGAAACTATATTGGAGAGCACAAAGCAGGTTTTTCCCACAAATTGTCATATTTTTGCTCCTGAGAAGGAAAAAGCACTTGTAGAAGGAACCTGGAAAATCCACATCTCATCTGGTTTTCTGCACAAACGTGAAGCAACTTCTGTTGGCAGTTTTCAGCTGAGCCGAAGAAGCTTCTTGGATGAGAAGCAAAACATCTTCAAAGAAAAAAACAGAAAGCCCAGTTACCTCTTCAAAAAGCACCTTTGGGGTGTTCTATCTTTAGGATTTAAGAGCCAGTTTGGTCTAGTGGTTGAGGCACCATGTCAGAAAGCAGGAGACCTTGAATTCAAGTCCCGCCTTAGCCATGAAAAACAACTGGGCCAATCCCCCCCCCTCTCTCAGCCCACCCCACCCCACAGGGTGGTGGTTGTAAGAAAAACAGGAGGACAAAGGTGTGTTGGATATGCTTGCCACCTTGAGTTATTTGTAAAAATAAAATAAAGGCAAGATACAGTATGTATGCATGTATGTACTGTATGTATGTATGTATGTATGTATGTATGTATGTATGTATGTATGTATGTATATGCAAGCCAGGGGTGGGTTTCTCGCCCCATTCCAACCGGTTCGGTTGGAACGGGGGTGGTGGCGTCCTCGTGCACACGCGTAGCGCACGCATGCATACTAGCATCTGTGCGATGCTCCAGCTGCTCCTGGAGGATCATGCAGGCGCTGTATGCGTCCTGCGCATGCGTGGAAGCGCAGAACTCGTCAAAACCGGGTAAGGAACGCGGGTGGGTGGATGGGCCCTTCACCGTTCCCGGAAGTTACTTACTTCCGGGTTCGCCGACCAACCGGTTTGCGGGGACCGCCGCGAACCGGTTGAAACCCACCCCTGATGCAAGCAAGCAAGCATAGGTTAAGAAAGATGAGGGCTTAAGACGACAACTGCTTTTCTTCCTGGGTCAACGGTGCTCTGCAGTTCCCAGGCATAGTCAGCAAATACCCCGAGTCCCTCTCTGCTGGAGTTAATGTGGGATCTGTGACAGAACTCTTTCGTCAGCTCCTGATGCTCCTGGCTGAAGTTAGCGTCCCAAAACACACACACACACACACACACACACACACACACACACACACTCCTTTCTATTGTGCCTTTTCCCAAAGCTTTTGCAAAGCGCCCCTTCTAGGACCCCATCTGCATTCCTATGCCATCAAGGCATGCCAGCTTTCATTTCTCAAACTCTGGGGGACAATCGTTAAACCCCGCAGGAGAACAAAAGCTGTAGGGGGGGAGGGGGGAAAACTGCTGGAAAGCAGCAGCTGCCTTAGCTTTTTTTTTTTTTTAAAAAAAAACCAAACCCAGAGCTTAGGGCCCCTCTGTGCACTTTCTACCCCCCCCCCCTTTTTTTTTTTAAACTTCCAGAGTTTTTCCAGCCTTTGCTTCAAACTCCCTAATCCACTTGGTGCACAAACTGGAAATGAGCTCAGATTGAATTACTTCTGGGTGACAGCAACCAGCAGTAATTTAAATAAGTCCCCCCCCCCCACTTACATACGCACACTTTTTTCCTCTCTGGTTTTCCATAGGCCAAAGCTAGAACTTTCTGGAGAGATGATTTAGAAAGCCGGGATTTTTCAGCCTGGAATGCTCTTTCCCTCCCAATATTTCTATACGGAGGAAATTCATTTGACTTGGTGAGAAAGGGCAAGGTTTTGTGGTTTAGGGCCTTGGTAAGAACAAAGCTGACAAATGAAACAGTCTGGGGGTATCGTCTCTGTTTCTCGCCTGGCAGAAGGAACCAAATGCTCCTTTTGCCACGGGGCTCTGTTTTAAACTAAGGATTTGTTCCCAACAGACAAAAATGAAATCTTATTCCAGTTCATAGCCCAATCCTGTCCAGAATCCTGACCTCTGTCTTTGTCTCTCTCTTTCTTTCTCTCTCTCAATATTTTTATTAGTCTTCTAAGCTTTGTGGGGAACAAGGTTTCCGGGAGATGCTGAAATTGAATTTAGACACAGGTCTAAAAGTGTAGCAGATTTCTGAAGTAAGTGAAGCCCCTGCATTAAATGAATTAAGTGAACCCACCTGCATTAAATGCCCTTTCCCATTCTATGAATCCGTCCCAGGCAAGTCAGGCAATGAGCAGCTTGCACAATGACACCACAATTGTAGCCCTTAGTGTTCTCTTAGTGCACTGATGATGTTACCTAATGAAACATTTAGGTAGGCGTGGTATGTCAAACTAGTGTCGTCATGGCAGCGTCACGTAACATATTGGGACTGTCCCCCCCTTCACTAAACCAGGCGTGGGTGTGGGAGTGGGCAGCATGTGACACATCTGGCCCATGGGCCCTGAGTTTGACACCCCTGAGATGGGCCGTGGAACATCTGCCACCAAACAACCAAGCTCAGAGAACATCAAGAACCCTACATTTAATTGGTGTCAAACTCACTGCGTTATGTTGCTGTTAGGTGCCGTTTCGTGACAGTTTTCCCGTTCGCAGAGCTGGCCTGGGCGTGGCCTGCCACTTTGAAACCCCTGCATACATAGATTCTGCATACATCCCCCCCAATTACATAAATTCTCTTCTACCGGTAAGCCACAAGTTTTTAAATTTTGGTTAACTAAGTCAATGTACTCTTGAAAAACATTTCAACAAGTGACATGGGAACATGTTGAACTTGATATTGACTTTACAACCAGTCTAAATCTAGGTTCCAATCAAAATCTTGAGTTTGGAGAAGGAATATTAGTGCAAAACAACTGTTTTACTCCTGCTTTAATCCTTTGGAATCCTTTATTTATTGCCCTCTTCTCTCTTTCACACAGTACTATCTGCCTTGCTAAGTGGCTGTTATACGAAATCCAGGTGTTTGCCGAGCAGGTGTAAACCATAACTGTTAATGTCACAGGATTACGTGAAATACATTTATTTTCCAGATAATTTTTGTGTCTCATTTTTCTTATCCAACACTCAAGTCGTTGAGTGTTACCAAATTCTATGCAAGATCAGATCAGACAAGAGATCACAAGGAATTTTTTAATAATGTCCTTACAAAGTATTGGAACTTTTTAGTTCTGTGATAGTATGCTATATTTTATCTGGGTTTTGTCTGACCCATATTAGAGGTTGCTGGCATTAAAGAGCAATTGCAGACTAGGAAATAAAATAAAATGAAATTTTAACTTCTGGACTTGGGAAAAGTATGGTGCAAGCATCTCATAAGTGAAACAAGAGAAATGAGGCTTTTTTAAAAAGTAAAAATCAATAGTTGAACAGGGTGAAGACATAGAGACATAAATCATTATCACACTGGATTCATTCAGCAGTGCATCTTTCTGGATGAATTAGTCTAGGGTAAAGTGGACTTTACTACTTTGTGTGAACTTAGCCATAGGGGAGTACAGGAGAAATCCTTGCACTATCCTGGACTCCAAATTTTCATGTCAAGCTCTTGGCAAACAATTTCAATCAAAATCAAGGTTTTCTAAAGATTTTTCTTTAACAAGATTTATTGAAAGGGAGAGTTTACAGAAATCCTAGCAATTTGACCTTGGTTTCTGAGGAAGGATTCAAGCCAGAGATGTCTACAGAAGTTGGAAGAGAAGACCACAGCGATAATGGTAACCCCCCAACTCTTTTCATGGGTCCCCCTTGTAGACTCCCTCATTTAAATCAATCTCCCCAATCTTGGGTGGATTAAGTATAATTCTGTTCTCATAGCTGAACCTTAAAATTAAGGAAAAAATGCTTTGGGTCATGTGGACAGAACTAAATTATTTGAGAAGACTTTGTTATCATTTGGGAAGCACCTTGCTTAGCAACATAAATTCTGGTCCCGATTGTGGATTACGTGCACAGCTAATGTGCTCTACAGCTGCATTCTCCAGATGCTTTTGGATTATTGAAACAATAAAACCCACATCTACTACTAGTAAGCAGCTGTGTGGGATAAATCGAAGAAGCTGAAAAGTTGAACAAGCAAGCTCTTTTTTAGTCGTTGCAGATGTTAATAATTTAATGCTGGTCTGCCAAAACTATCAAATGAAAAAGGTCGATTTCTTACAATTCTATCCTCAGTAGATAACTGTCCCATCTTTCCTGCTAAGGAATTGAAGCTACGGAAAGGAGAGAGAGAGAGAGAGAGAGAATCAACAGGTTACATATTTGAGTAGCTGTCATGATGGCTGGGACTTTAGCTATCCCGGTGCCAAGTTGACCTGGGTATCAGACGGATTGATGAAGTCCATCGTCACGCCAAAGATATTTTTGATCCAATCACAATTTCTACTTTATAATCCTTGTTTTGGGGAAGGGGGAACTCCTGGAAAATGACTGCTATGAACGCATACCACCTTCAGTTCTTGAAGATACAAATAGATCCGATAAATAAATTACTAATGGATTCCCCTTCCCCCCCACTTTTTTAAAAAGAACTATTGAACTAACTTATACCGATGTCAAGATTTGGTGGGAAACGCAAAGTTGAGTCTGTGTTCTCAGATGGCCAAATGATGATTAAATCTGAGAATGATTTTCCAGTTATTAATAAGAACACACAATGCAGCTTTGTGTGTCCTGTAACTGAAGCGGCACCATTGTGGACCTGAATAATTCCCGGGTGCATAATGAGCGAAAGTAATTTTTTTCTCCCCATCTCTAAATGGGGCTGGCTTGCGTGAGGGATATGAAAGGAAGGCGCTTGCCAGTCCTTTCAGAACAATGGCTCCAGATGGAAGGAGATGTAATTGGTTTCGAACGGCGTGAACATCTGTACAGTGTGTGTCCTATCCCAACGGGCCTTTCTCGGTGGGGGGGCTGATCCCTTTCTCCTTGTGTGTACAGCAATCAGCCATGTTACGTAAGAACAGCCAGGCCCTTTTGGCTTCATCAGTGATCTGTTTTTAAGCACTTGCTCTCCAAAGACTAAATTCAACCATCATAAATGCATTCAGGAAAGACACAGGTCTTGACAAGGCAAAAGGTGGAAGATCAAAAGGCCCAGTGAATTAAAAAAAAACAATTACTACCAACCTTCCTTCCATTGATGCCTGTACGAGTCAGAAAAGAGGGCTGTGAAAATATCTACAGACCCCTCACATCCTGGATTGAAACTGTTTCAACTCCTGCCCTCAGGACATTTCTATAGGGCCTTGCATGCCAAAACAACTAGACACAAAGACAGTTTCTTCCTGAATGCCATCACTCTGCTAAACAAATAATTCCCTCAACACTAAAGTCTGCACTACTATTAATCTTCTCATCGTTCCCATCACCCATCTCCTTATGACTGCATGATTGTAACTTTGTTGCTTGTTTCCTAATATGATTTGATTGCTTATTTGTACCCTATGACTATCATTAAGTGCTGCACCTTATGATTCTTGACGAATGTATCTTTTCTTTTATGTACACTAAGAGCATATGCAGCAAATTCCTTGTGTCTCCAATCACACTTGGCCAATAAAGAATTCTATTCTGTTCTGTTCTGCTCTCTCCCCTGTTCTGTTCTATTCTATAAAGCCCACTCTCGGGTGGATTAGCTGGATTTCAACAGCCACCAAAAGCATTGTCAAAACTCTGTCTTGCTTTATGAACCTAGTTGAGCTTCTGGTTCAGTGTTTCATTCTTTTCTTCAGTTTAGGTTTCCTTCACACATTCAGAAGCATCATATTTTCATAGCCGCTCTCATGTTAGATCTTCATACCCTGAAGTCGTGTTCTCCGATCTTGCTGAGACTATGATTTTTAATTTGGATATTAATATGGTTTTCCTATTTGGTAAGGAATTATGGGTGTGTGTGTGTGTGTGTGTGTGTGGTTAAGAAGCTGGGAAGGTGGATAGGAAGGCTGGCAGTTTGAGGCCCAAGCACTGCATGACGGGGTGAGCTCCTGTTACATGCTCCCGCTCCAGCCAACCTAGCAGCTCGAAAGCATGCAAATGCAAGTAGATAAATAGGTACCACTTTGGTGGGAAGATAAGAGAGTTCTGTGCAGCTCAGTATATAGTCATGCCAGGTACATAACCATGGAAGCATCTTTGGACATCACCAAGACCCTTGTCTAGGAAACAGATGAACATCTCCCCCTAGAGCTGGACACGATTTTACCTTTAAGGAATTGTAACCGGTTTCTCTGCTTAGAGAAAGTAGAAAAGTAAAGAGGCGAATGGTGGAAACTTAAAATCTCCAGAAGACTTTCCTTCTCGGTTTTTTTTTAAACCATGATTTTATTCCATGACCTTGAACAAATCATGTTTTTTTTTGAGTCACCCAGTGCTGTAATGGAACAGTATTGTTCTACCTTTTAAAAAAAATATCCCACATTTTTCCATATAGAACTCAAGGCAGCAAACGTACTTAATATTCCTTCCTTCTCCTATTCCCCCTCCCCCCACAACAACGACAATCTTGGGAGGTCAGTTGAGCTTAGTGAGTGAGTCACCTAGCCATTTTTTTCAAGGCAGCGCTAGAACTCATGTCTCCTGGCTTCTGGGTCAGCATCTTAATCATTACACTGCAAGTTGACTGGCAGGATGGCTTGAAATCATGTATGTAAACCTTATATAATAAGCACCTCAGCATCTTCCAGTTGTCCACCAATCTTATGCTGCTGTTCCTGTTCCATATTTCATTCAACAGCACAGCAGTTGGCTTAGACAGGCCTTGCAGCATCATGGCTTGGGCAATTGTGAAGAGAATTTATTTGTTTAGATTTATAAGCTAAACGTAGGCTGACTTAGGAGGAGTTGTGAGCATTGTGTAGCTCTTCATTAAATCTTCACAAAAGCAGTCCAAAAGTTCTGGACAATTCTCATCCGTAGGACCAGTGGTTGGAATTAAGACCTGATTCCAACTCTGGATAGGATCTCTAAACGTTAGCCATGTGCATTTGTTCCTCCTTCTAAATCCCTCAGAGAATCTTTCTTTGCTTTCAAAGGTTCATTTTTACAACATTTCATGAATTGCTTCTTAGCCTTACATTGGTTCCTTTCTGTTGTGGCCCAGCAGGCGCCGTTGGAGCTGCCGATGGACTCCGATAGCGAGGGACCCTATGAGTCGGCTCTGGAAGATGTGGAGGACCCTGGGCAGGGTTCAGACTCCGAGCAGGACCAGAGAGGCTGGTTGACCACCAGGAGGCGCCCGAGGCATGGAGCAGTGGTGAAGATCAAAGGGAGTTTGTCCCTGACGCCAGGCGGAGGAGGGTGGAGAAACGAAGGCAGCAATTATGGAGACAGACTCATAGGAGATAATCAGGCCCAGGTGGTTGTGGTTTGGCTCCTCGCAAGAGAATATATAAGAAGAGACTTTGGGAGGAGACCTTTTGCAGGACACAACTGTTTATACCAAGCTGGAGAAGCTCTTGTGTGTATTGTATCTCTTATCTGTGGGAGTCTGGGTTGCTGCCAACGTCTTGTCTGTGAGTAATTACTGTGAATAAAGCGTGGCTAACCGTAAGCTTGTGTTGGCGTTACTCACCGGACGGAGGTGGGTCAGAACACTTTGTCAATCAGAATCTTATTATCCACATCATATGCAAATGCTCCTTGGATGCTGCAAGAGCAGGAAGTGACTGACCTAAAATAGATTTTATAGTTGAGGGATGGATTAAACTAAGACCGTGATGGTGAACCTATGGCACGGGTGCCCAAAGTGGCACGTGGAGCCATGTTGCCTGGCGTGTGTGGCGTTGCCCGTTCCTCTTCTGAGTTTCTGGTGCGTATGCGCACACGATGGTCAGCCGGCCTTCGTGTGTGCGGCAATGCTGGAAACTGAAAGAGCTGGCCTTCCGTTTTCCTGCGTGAGCATGCGTGCCGGCCAGCTGATCGTCGCGCATGCCAGAAACCTGGAAGACTATCTGGCTGGTGCGCGTTGCGTACCGGAAACCGGAAGTTCATTTTCAGGTCCGCGCATGCACCCTGGTGCCGAAAAGGTTTGCCATCACTGAACGAAGATGTCCCTGATTTTTCATCATAACTCCCACACCATTTCCCTCTCCTCTAAGATGGGATTAAATTAAATCATATTGGACTTTGGCCTCATCCATCAGGACTCTTATTTTTTTAATTAATTGTGCAATACACAAGATAATGAGATCAAGAAAAGGAGCACATTCAAACGTAGATTCTTATCTAAAGTTAAACAGGTGAATGACACAACGGAAAACAATTCCAGAAAGGTGTTCTGAACCTAATTAGGAATTAATTAATTTGAATATCATAGTCAGCTGTTCAGGCCATACATGTGTTTGAAAAGCCTCACAGAAGCAGCCAGTTTTCTTACCTACATGAATAGTAAGGGATGAATTGCTGCTCCTTTAAAAATAAGACCCTTCTTATAACAGTTTGACACCAAGAGCTGTGGTGGTGTAGTGGTTAGAGTGCAGTATTGCAGGTTAACTCTGCCCACAGCCAGGAGTTCGATCTTGACTGGCTAAAGGTTGACTCAGCCTTCCATCCTTCTGAGGTCGGTAAAATGAGGACTCAGATTGTTGGGAGCAACATGCTGACTCTGTAAACCACTTATGAGAGGGCTGTAAAGCACCACGAAGCGGTATATAAGTCTAAGTGCTATTGCCATTGAATATGTATGATTCTTTTACAGTTTCCTTGTTTTGCCTTGAAATCTTTCCATTATTTTCAATTGCTTAATTCTGCTGTTTCATAAGTATTTATCCATCAAGAAATGAGAGGAACCAAGTACCTCTGTCCCAGGGGTGGGTTTCTCGCCCTGTTCCAACCGGTTCGGTTGGAACGGGGCTGGCGGCGTCCTCGTGCACGCGCGCAGCGCACGCATGCGTACTAGCGTCTGTGCGATGCTCCAGATGCTCCTGGAGGATCGCGCAGGCGCTGTATGCATCATACGCATGCGTGGAAGCGCAGAACTCGTCAAAACCGGGTAAGGAGCGCGGGCGGGCGGGTGGGCCCTTTGCTGTTCCCGGAGGTTACTTACTTCCGGGTTCGCCGACCAACCGGTTCGCGGGGACCGCCGCGAACCGGTTGAAACCCACCCCTGCTCTGTCCTCATTAAGGAGCTAATTTAACAGATTAAAGGATAAAGGCTCTCATAAAAAGGAAATAAAATTCCACAGCCATGTGATCAGAATTGTGACCAATTTGGAAGGGGCCATCTTGAGGATTTCATACTGCTTATGGATATTGGAATAGATCCAATAGGCAGGGACATCCTTTGCACCTCTTCCCGTTCTTACATTTTTTAAATCCTATTTTGATTTTGTTTTCACTACTTGGATTGTGTGCAGTTTTAATTCTGTACTTTTTTTAAAAAAAATAAATAAAACTGGCCAGAAGTAATGAGATCATAGCACGATTAAAACAAAAGGAGTCAAACAATAATTCCCGTTAAGATTCTCACTGCTAGATATATAATATCCACACACCACAGCTTAAGAACATCAACATTTATTTATAACATGATATAAAAGAAATGAGATATGAACATTTTGCCTTTGAACAATAATAAGGGGTTTCTTATACTTACATTAGTTGTGCTCATTGTATAATATATACACAATGAACATAATTACATTTGTACACAGACTTAACTGGAGATTGAATATACCTGCTTCTTGATATTTACACCCTATTTCAACACAGGAAGAGCCCAGACCATCCAGTTCCATTTCTTTTTGTAAAAAAAAAGAAGGCCAAAAAAAAAAAAAGGTGGGGTGGGGGGAGTAAATACTAGCATTTGTGAGTATGCGGATAGCAGAATGGCGGTAACTAACTTTGCAATCTGACTGGGGATGTACTTACAGAATAACAACAACAACAAAAAAATGACACATCTTAACTTTGCAATGATATTTTTGTTTTATATTAAAAAATGACACATCTTAAATAGAGGGTGGCATCGATCAATCAAAAAAGTGAAAATGAGACATGATCGGCTTTGGAAAGAAACCAGGTTTTAGTGTTGACCGCAAAACAAATCAGTAAGGAAAGAACTCCCACAGGAAGCCATTGTAACCGAATCCTTCCAAATTCAAACCCATTCAGGAGGGGACGATTCTGATTGTAGGCCGCGAGGAGGAGGGGGAGGAGGAGGAGGAGGAGGAGGAGGAGGAGGAGGAGGAGGAGGAGGACTCTCAATTGTGTGGATGGAATGAATACAGAGCAGCGATAGCAGGAAGCTGGTGACGGCGGGAAGAACTCTTGAGTTGGTTGAGGGTACGGTGGGGATATTTAAAGCTCTCTTGGAATAAATGTTTTCCACAACGTGATAAAATGATGCTCTATGGACAAAAGCATCGGAACTATGAATTTCATAGATTTCATAAAAGTGACTGTACAAGCAACCTTGTTTCTCCGCAGGCGGGTTTGGGAGGTCAGCCGTGGATGGTCTCAGCAGAAGCCAGCAGGGCTGAAAAAAGAAGTTTTTAACAGATTAACAAGAGTTGGAAGGGACCCTAGAGGGCATCTAGTCCAACCCACCCGCTCAAGCAGGAGACCCTACAGAAAGAAGTCTCTGCTGACCTCCAAGAATCCAAGGGAAGAAAAGCATTTTTATTTTTTGAAATAGGGCAGGTCAGAATGAAACATCTCCAAAATGACAAATTGGGCGGGGGGAAAGAAGGATTTTCCATACTTAGTCAAGGCAAAAGCAGGCTGAGAGAAAAAGCATCTCTTCCTGATAAATACGGTTTTAACCGAATGTTGAAACTGATGACAAATTCTCCTGAAGATTACCAAATTATGAGGGGAAATTACTTATCATTTAAAGAGAACTGAACTCACTTGGAAGAAAATGACTTGCAGCAACTGTACAACAGCACTGGGAAAAGTGTCTTATGTCCAGTCCTCGTACTTATGACCTCACAACCATCCCAGCATCCCTCCCTGCAGTCACGTGATCAAAATTCAGGTGCTTGGCAACCGGCATGTGTTCATGTGTTTAAGAAAGTTGCAGCATCCCGGGGTCATATGATCCCCATTTATGACCTTCCTGAGCTGGCTTCCAATAAGCAAAGTCAAGGGGGAGAAGCTGGGTTTACTTCTACCCCCAAGATTCACTTAACAATTATGATTTTTTTTAAAAAGAGTCATAAACTTGGGCATGACCCACTTAAAAACTGCCTTGCTTAAGAACCAAAATTCTGGTTCCAATTATGGTCATATGTTGAGGACGACCCGTACAGCCGATTTTCTAGGTTTGAGCAGATATGTGGACCAGTTCCCAGAATTTTCAACCCACCCAGAAGGTGCCTGGGTTGGCAATGACTTCATTGTCCTTTTCCCACTGAAGTGGGGTTTAAAAAAGATCCTTTAGACTCAGGAATGCAGCACTGAATCTGGTAACGCAGAGGAGGTTTGCAACTGCTTTACACCAGCTAGCTCAGAGTGCTTCTCATTGAGCTTATATAAACTTCGGCTTACTGTTACCAATAGGAGCTTAGGAGCTTCCTTGAATTGTTCTTTCATTTATGTTTTAGTTTAGTTTAGTTTAGTTTAGTTTAATAAGATTTGTATGCCGCCCACTCCCTTGGGACTCTGGGCGGCTTACAAGCAAGGTAAAAAGAAACATTTAAAAATTAAAAATTAAAAAGATACAATTATTAAAATTCCACATCATGCATTCCGTCTACGTGTGGGGCTGGATATTGATCAACAGCCCCAGGCCTGCCGGAACAGCCAGGTCTTGGTGGCTTTACGAAAGGCCGGGAGAGTGGTAATGACCATTTACTTCAAGATGACACAATTAAAAACAACAACAACATAAAGCTGTGCCAAAAAATGTGAGGGGAATGGTAAGAGACCTTTCAAGGTAGCCAACTAGTTCCTGGCTAAGAGTGCAATGGGAGCTTAGGGCTTCCTTGAATTGTTCTTTCATTTATGATTGTTTACTTCAAGGTGGCACCATTAAAAACAACATGACACAATTAAAGACAACAACAACAACAACAAGATAAAGCTATGCCAAAAAATGTGGGGGAAATGGTAAGAGACCAATTAGTTCCCAGATAAGTCTTGGGCATCTCCAATTAAAGGAACAGACAACAGACAACGTCGGAGTCTTCTTACAGCATATGCGTCTGGGAAACAATTTACTTGCAGCGTTTTAAGATTTCTTTGCCATGCCGACAAAGCTTTGGCTAAAATGCCAGGCACCCATCTGACATCCTCAGGCAGGGCTAGAAGCCTGTGAAGAAGACCTCGGTCCCTTCCCTTCTACTTTTGATTTTCAAAGTTATCCAGAAACTGGATAACTACGTGCAACACCGCCCCCCCCCCGCCCCCCCCGTTGGACATGTTTTGACAATCTACGGATAGGAAACCTAACCTGCTGCTGTGGAGTTTCCCTTTGAAGTCTGCGCTGGCATCTCGAACGGAGGGGAAGAAACCGTATCCTCCTGTGGCTCTTGGATTCTGCTTTTTTCACTCTCTTCCGAGCTGCTTTCAAGCTTGTGGTTCATTAGTGAGGCCTCCTTGTTGGGGCTGCTGGAGGTGGGGTGGGGAAGAGAACTAGGTTTAGAATTTCCTCTTAACTTTTAATTGGGTTAACCGATACTATATACCTTGTCAATAAAGTCTGTAGCACAAAATGGTGACTTGTGAAGTACGCCGGCTTAGGCTTTACAGGGCGGAGGAACGGGGAGGGCCCCCCCCCCAAACCCCGCAAACAAAGAAATCCCGCCTTTGCTTTGAACTCTGCCTGATGACCGGAGAAAGGTTTGAGGAGTTCAAAGAAATTGGCTGGCCTGGTCTCCCGCTCCTGTATCCCGAGTATAATCCAAACAGAAGAAGGAAAGGGGAAACAATTTATGTTCGGGAGACTAGGTACTACAGTTAGGCCTGGCTACTGGTTGGATGGGATCCCGTGAGGAATTACCTCCTCTGTAGGCCAGACGGAAAAGTTCAAAAACGCCCCCAACGAAGGCAGTTCCTAAACCAGGCCGCCCAACTATGAACTTGGTCAAAACATTCCACCCCTGTAGGTCACCAAAGTGGCTAATGACCCCAATAGAGAAACAATCAGAACAAAACAAAACAAAGGCCAGCGGGACATCATCCCAATCATGACCTCCATCACAAGGGTCCTTCTGCCCCCCAAAAATAAAATAAAGAAAAATCTCCCAAGAAAAAGGAATTAAAGTTGCCAAAATGGTAAGAAACATTGTGGACTTTCTTTTTCTTTTAGAAGATGTTCTGCAGCTTTAACATGATCAATGACAGGGATCTGTGGGTAGATTACCATGTTTTTCGGAGTATAAGACACACCAGAGTATAAGATGCACCAAGATTTTGAAGAAGTAAATTTAAAAAAAAGGTTTTTGCACTCTGCAGACCTTCCAAACCTTCGGTGCGCCTCATTTTTTAAAAAACAAAACAAAACAGGGCATGCAGAGAGTTTGAGAGGCCTCCAAAGTGCTCCTGGGAGCTGGGGCGCAAAAACAAGCAAAAAAATGGCCCATTTTTCACTTGTTTTTACCCTCCCCAGCCCTCAAGAACACTCTACAAGCCTCCTAAAGGCTATGCACGTCCATTTTTGAGAAGGGGCGGAGTTTTGGGTGGCCAAAAATGCTGTATTCAGTGTATAAGATTCCGAAAATACGGTAATCTGATTTTTAAAGGAAGGAATTTGAATGCAGGACAGATGGTGAGGAGAAGTCCACATGGGAGCAAATCCTCTCCAAGATGTTCTTATCTAGCCAGCTTCTCTCTTACATGTAGCAACCTAGGGTCTGTGGTTCAGTTGGGAAAAGTTTGGGGAAGAGATCCAAAGCCACTGTAAAAATCCCCCAAGATTTAGGCTTCTGTCTACTTCACATCTTAGTCTCGGGGACTACAGTCCTGGACTTGAAACAAATATTCCTGTAGATCAGTGTTTCTCAACCTTGTCAACTTGAAGATGTCCGGACTTCAACTCCCAGAATTCCCCAGCCAGCATTTGCATTCGCTGGCTGGGGAATTCTGGGAGTTGAAGTCCGGACATCTTCAAGTTGACAAGGTTGAGAAACACTGCTGTAGATCATGCAGATGGCAAGTGAAACTGCAACAGGAAAAGAATGATCTGCTCGTTTTGCAGTTAGATGACACCGCTACACAGCAAAAACTATTTCAAAACATTTCAGATTGGAAAAAATCTATATTTTCCATCCTCCGCACTGGAAATGGGCTCTGGTATATAATCGACAGGTCCTCCTAAAGATGCTTTTTTTTCAAAAGGCAACTGGACTTTATGTTTTCCTTGAAGACGTTTCGCTTCTCATCCAAGAAGCTTCTTCGGTTCAGAAGCTTCCTAGATGAGAAGCAAAACATCTTCAGGAAAAAAAAACAAAGTCCAGTTGCCTTAGGACAAAAGCATCTTTGGGACAATCATGACCTGGATGACCAAGAATCTCCATAGACAATCAACAGATCCCCGATTTAGCTGAAATCTGTCTATCTGTCTTGTGTTAAGTTGAAAATAAAATAAAATAAGGGAAAACAAACTGGAAAATACTAAAATGAGAGAAAAATAGGTATGTACATACAGGATGTCCTTCCTTAATAACCTGTAGCTTAACAACTGTTCTAAGCTACAATGGACTCCCCTCCTAATGGTTCCAATAGCTACTCCCACTGGATTGCATTTTGGATGCTTGGCCGCCAACTTCCATTTTTGGCCATTTGCAGCATCTTGTGGTCAGATGGCCACACTTTCTGGTTGTTGCCCGTTTCTGGTGTTTGCTTCCAGGTTCTGGCAAAACCTGGCCACTGAATAAAATGGATTTGCTTAATGACCACTGTGTTTGCTTAACAACTGTGGCGATCACTTAACAACGGCCACAAAAAGGGTCATAAAATCAGGCATGGTCATGGGGTAACCAGCTGACCAAGCACCACAATGTACAACCATAAATTTTGAGCTCAATTATGGCCTTAAGTTGAGGAACCCCACCCCCCTGTATATTTTTATGATTGTGTTGTGTAATCAATTTGTACAGTTGCCCGTCTCACCGATGCGACGGTGGGCAGTAAAAGCATAATCAGCATCACCTATCCTCCGCGAGCTGCACTGGTTACCGATCAGTCTCCGGATACGCTTCAAGGTGCTAGTCGTAACTTATAAAGCCCTTCATGGTATTGGATCTGGGTACTTGAGAGACCGCCTGCTGCCAATTACCTCCCACAGACCCATTAGATCTCACAGGGTTGGCCTCCTCCGGGTGCCATCTACTAGCCAATGCCATCTGGCTATTACCCGGGGGAGGGCCTTCTCTGTGGCAGCTCCGGCCCTCTGGAATGAACTCCCCGCAGGGATTCGGGCCCTCACCTCTCTCCAGGCCTTCCGAAAAGCCGTCAAAACCTGGCTTTGCCGGCAGGCCTGGGGGTGATGAGTTCCCTCCCCTCTCGACATGTATGGTTGTGCGACTGTTGTCCACTTTTATTATTTGTATTTTGTCTTTTATGTTCCCCCTTTTCTTCCCCTTGAATTGTTCGCCGCCCTGAGTCCTCCCGGAGAAGGGCGGCATACAAATAATAAAATACGAATACGAATACGAATAAAGAGCATTGACGAAGTACATGGTCAGTGAATGGTCACTGAGAATTAAAAAAAAATCCATCAAAACTAATATCTCAAAGGCCTTCTGATTGTTTGAAAATGCAATGCATTTTAGGCCTGCTTGGGGTCTGTTTTCAAGATTTCCCATGAGCAGCTACTCAACATAGCAAAGCAGAAGTCACATTGAAAAGATGCCACTGAGGTTGTCACCCAGAGATGGCCACCAAGTCAGAAGGAGTACTTTTTCAGAGGCAGTAGATACAGGAAAGGCATCCTCATCTTCTGCCTATGCAAAGACTGAAGCCACATTAGATTATTTGCAGGATTGCCTACAAATACCTTCTATCCCCTTTGCTTTACCTATCATCACTATCTCCCGTCTCTTCTTCTGACTTCTCAGGTGCTTCTTCGGGATTTCTCTCCTGTGGCTGTGAAAGATCTGGGAACAGCTGTTCTTCACCTTTTGGTAGCTGGAACAGTGAAATAAACATTAAAGAGCAAATGTTAATGGCACTAAATAGAAAAGTTTTGCCTTTCAAAACCATGATGGTGTGATCATAACCATGTGGCAAAACCTGGATTTGCTAGCCCTTAGATTAATGCAGTTTTTAATGAGAACGTGATTTAGTTTTGTGAAGAATTCAGAGTAAGAAAAGGAGAAACAATGTGAAGGATATTTAAAATTGGTATCATTCTTGTATTTGAGTGCATCCTTGTTAATTATTTTTTATCCCGTCTTTATTATTTTTACAAATAACCCAAGACAGTGAATATACCCAACACACCTTCATCCTCCTATTTTCCCCACAACAACCACTCTGTGAGTGGGTTGGGGTGAGAGAGTGCGACTGGGCCAAAGTTACCCATCTGGCTTTCATGGCTAAAGTGGGACTTGAACTCATGGTAGTCTGCTTTCTAGCCTGGTGCCTTAACCGTTAGACCAAACTGGCTCTTATTGTTACTATATGTTTTGTTTTCCTAACAGGCATCCAATTTTGAACAAAGAAAAATTTGCAGAGTATTTCTAAAACCATTAAAATAAAAAGAACACACTAATGCAGTGGTTCCCAAACTTGGCAACTTTAAGACTTGTGGACTTCAACTCCCAGAATTCTCCAGCCAGCTGGCTGGAGAATTCTGGGAGTTGAACTCCACAAGTCTCAAAGTTGCCAAGTTTGGGAACCACTGCACTAATGATATAAATTGATTAAAAAGTACCGAAATTATAACCAAGTCTTAACAAGCTACCTCTGTATTCATGTCTATGCACCACGTAGATGGAAGGAAACAGTACCTGTGTAATAAAAGTAGGGTTGTGTTCATTGGCACAATCATTTTCTTTCAACCAAGGTGTGTCTTCTACATCATTCGCATGGCTTTGGCTTATGTCACTCATTCGAATGTTATATTCGACTTCCTTGGGATTGCATACAAAGTCTTCTTTCCTTGGGCTCTGTGGAATATATATATATTTATATACTCTGTGTGTTTGTGTGTGTGTGTGTGTGTGTGTATGTGTGTGTGTGTGTATTAAATTAATTAAGCAATTCACACTCTAAAAATAGAAATTGTAGTTATAGAATAAACAACCAAGGAAAACATGCATGTTATGCGAGATTCCTTCAGTTCATATCATTACAAATATAAAACCACCACATGGGAGTGTGCAACAGTATCTTTCCCTGTGCAGGAAACAAATACGACTTTTTCAATACCTGGCAAAAGAATATTTGGAAGCACCTTAATTTTCACTGACAGCAGCACTATAAAATATTCTCCTGGCCTTTCAGAAATCAAAGAAGTAGAAAGGTGTAAATCAGGAGGAGGGAGATTGCTCCAAATTAACCTTCTCTAAAATGGTAACTTGCAGATGTCTTGAACTTTCAAGACTCATAAACCTCGACTGGGAGTTCCTGATCAGAAAGCTGAAATGTCATGCATGTTACACTTTCTGCCTCTTCTCAACTCTATAGAGTTTTCCTTGCCATTCATGGGAAGCAAAACTCCACTAACTTTACCTAACACTGTCAGATAAACAACATTTTCAATAGAAGAGAGTCTCTGGAGCTCAGGGGTGAGCTGTGGGATTCTTGATACTTTCTAAATTTGATTGTTTGCTTCCAGATGTTTTATTACCCAGCAGGTAAGCTTCATCAACAGAGGTGATATTCAGTCGGTTTGGGCCGGTTCATCAGAACTGGTAGTGGAAATCGCAGGTGGGCCCACCCACCCCCCCGCCTCGGCTCTATGCTGTCCTATTTAGGCTTGTTTTTGAGGCCAGGCGCATGCGTGGAAGGTGCGCTTGTGAGCAAAACGCATGGGTGGAAGGCTGGGTGCATGCGTGGAAGGGGTATGCATGCAAAGCGAGCTGATGCGTGTGGGGAGAACTGGTGGTAACAAAATGTGAAACCCACCGCTGTTCATCAATGTGCTGAGGGTATTATACCTAGTTGGATATCTCTGCAAGCAAACAACCAAATTCAGAGAGATCCCATAAACAACACTTCCTCTTACTGTAAGAAATAAAGGTCAAAACTCCTCTGGGTTGAACGTCTTGGTGGCTTCATGGACATGCCAATCTTGTCTTCCCAACCATGATGCAGAATTGGATGGGTGCTGCCCTTTTTCATTTTAGCTGATATTTGCCGGTGGCTCCACCAGAGCACAAACAAGACCTCAAATTGCTTAGCTGCTTGAAATCCACCAAGAGCAGATCAAATTCTATCTCCATGGCAGCACTTGGAAAGAACCTAAGTCCTTGAGATTATAATACCAACAAGAACATTGTTTTTGTCTGTTGGAAGAGCGTTCCACTGAAAGAACACCAGGGCCTACCTGCAATAATTTGAAAGGATTTTCTCTGACGGGGGCTGGGCTTTGTGACGGGGAGAGATCTGAAATGCCAATAAGGTTCAGGCCTTTCTTTTTCTCACGCAAACAGGCCTGTTGGTGCCTCCTTATTCTCTCCATCTGTTCCTCCAACGTCATTCGTGGGCGAGTACTTTCGGCCAAGCATAACTGCTCCACTGCGCTTCTCGGCCTTTCCTTGAAAGAAAGAAAAAGGGAGGAGAGTAAAATTATTTCCTCAAAGGATACCGTTTTGCCACCGATGCCACATGCTTCTGCAGCAAGGCCACTTCAAATCCTACCTAAACACTGTAACCATCAAGAGTTTCAGGTTCCTAATATATTGCTTCGTCGAGAAACTCTCTGCAGGCGCATCATCTAGAATAGGGGTGTCAATCTCAATTTCATTGAGGGACGCATCAGGGTTGTGTTTGACCTCAGGGCCATGGTGGGCATGGCCAACTCTACATTATTCATGTTGAGTGCACCTGTGGTGGCCCGAGCGCTCTGCCAGTGAAAACGTGCTCCCAAGCTCCATTTTTGGCTGTGATGGCCTCCTGCAACACTCTGCCCATAAAAAGAGAGCTTGGGAGGGCCACCTGTAGCCCTCGCAGGCTCCGTTTTCAGCTGTGGTGGCCTCCTACAACCCTCTGCCAGAGAAAACCGAGCCCCAAGCTCTGTTTTCACTGGCACAGGCACTGCGGGCCGGTCCTTCGCTGTTTGTAGGGCGGCCCCGCGGACCAGATCTAAACACCCTGTGTGCCGGATTCGGCCCCCACGTTTGGAATTTGACATCTCTGATCTAGAATATCAGTGGGTGAATTTTCAGCACTGTAATAATGCCTCAGTGACTCTGCCACCAATTGTCAGTTGGCCACAGAAGATGGGCTGCTCTGATAAAGTGATAAGCACTGTAATTTTCCTCTGCCAATTTGAATTTTCTCAACAGTTTATCAGTGGGGATCCTAATCAAAGGCTGCATGAGATGTCTAGGTTGTCAAATCCTGTGTGATGAAGCTAGATCCAGGAAACAGAAACCACACAGAGGTTGCAATTGTTCCTCAAGGTTATTCCTTGTACATCCGCATTGCCGCCGTGTTGCTAGCTGGAATGCCACATTGAAGAGAGGATTAGAGGAAGCCAAGACCACAATCTCTTTTCTTTTAAATACCGTTCTTAGGTCTATCTTCTTTGTTTTCCTTAAAGTCACATAGGAAGCGATGGTTGAAGATTCTGGGGTGGGTGACTTTGTTCTAGGTGGCACAACTCCAATGGGAAAATGTGATCCTATAAAACAAGGGAAAAGCATTTGAAGTCTGCCGCAATGTCAGAACCAGGCTTCATTCTGGTGAGAAGCATGTTAATCGGATACATTTCCAGATTTAACGTAACAGAACTTAGCAAGGATTTTGCAATGCAATCACCTTAGGTTTCCTAAAAGCTGCTTTCTGCCCAATATACAGGAATAGACTTTCAGAACTTCCAACTTTCCTTTGGCCAGCAAGGTTGGGAGTTCTATTCCAGCACACTGAGACAACCTCTGATTGCAGAAGGCTGGGTAAGGTCCAAAGAATTGGGACCACACATTAAGTTTCAATTAAGATCAGAGGTGGGTTCCTACCAGTTCGCACCTATTCGGTAGAACCGGTTCGTCAAATCTACCGAACCGGTTAGAAGAGGTTCCACCAGTGGACCCGGAAAGCAGGCCATACCTACAGAAGAGGTTCCAAAATTTTTGGAAACCCACCACTAGTCCTTGGATATGATTATTCTACACTATCATGCTCATATTTATAAAACGCAGTGCCTCTGTGAAAGGGAAGGACGACTACTGCATTTGTGGTGCAATCAGAACATTGCATGTGTTGAAGTTGTTTTAACGCAAACCAAAGATGCCTTTTAAAAAACAAGTTTACATCATATTCTTATGCATGCCAGTGCTGTGTGTGAGGTAATTTAAGGTGGTTCTGACAAATGTCGTCGGCATCTTCATATCTGGTCACATGGGTGGCAAGCCACTCCCATCTGGTCACATGGGCGGCAAGCCACCCCCACAAAGGAGGCCACACCCACAGAGTAGGTTCGAACAATTTTTGAAACCCACCACTGATTAAGATTATTTATCGCTCATACCCATGCACAAAAAAAACCCTAGCCAATTAATGGACAGCACTAAATTGGTGCTAGATAAAGGAACAGAAGAGGAATTGGACTTAGACGTTTGTGGGAATGTAATGACTCCAAGCTGATTACTCTCTTGATTCTGCTTGCTTTTCTTCTACAGGTTGTACTGTACTCAAATAAAATACCATTAGACTGAAATCAGAGAAATATAGAGTAAAACTGGAGCTAATCAAGATGCAAGATTCCTGGGACAATTGACCCCCAATGTGGTTATGACAAATTGTAGGTATTACCATTTTGGGATGCACGTGGTACATAATATTTTAATAAGCAGTCCTCATTTTGCAACCACATCTGACTGTTTAAAAAGTAGCTATAGCTCTCTTTTCTGAACACCATCTTCTCATCTTCTGCAATTTTTAGGAGAAGCATTTTATTAATGAGAGCCAGCTACATCCAGTTGTGTAATTCTTTGGATCCCAGCCACATTCTTAAAATAAAGCCTACCAATTATTCAATCAAATATCTTGCCTTAACAGAAAAAGGATATGGTAACCATATAGCAAGTTTTCACTAGCATTAAGATAAAGGTAAAGGTTCCCCTCGCACGTATGTTCTAGTTGTTCCCACCTCTAGGGGGCAGTGCTCATCTCGGTTTCAAAACCGAAGAGCCAGTGCTGTCCGAAGATGTCTCCGTGGTTATGTGGCCGGCATGACTAAACGGCGGCGCACAGAACGTTGTTACATTCCCACCAAAGGTGGTTCCTATTTTTCCACTTGTATTTTTACATGCTTTTGAACTGCTAGGTTGGCAGAAGCTGGGACAGGTAACGAGAGGTCACTCCGTTACGTGGTGCTAGGGATTCGAACTGCTGAACTGCCGATCTTTCGGATTGACAAGCTCAGCGTCTTAGCCACTGAGCCACTGCGTCCCTTCACTAGCAATAGTTTTGCTTCCCCCCCATCTCTAAATTAAAGAAACAAACCAATCTCAAACATGCCGTGAGACTAAACATTCCCTCTTTGGCTTTCTTCCTACGTTCACAATTTTGCAAGCAACTCTCTCTGAAAGGAAGTTCTATTATTGCTTATGTAAACGTAGAAACTGTTTTGCCAAGGGACCTGGACTACTGAAATTATGCTGTTCAAACTGTCTCTAGCTAATTCATTCCACTTATGCAAACAACAAGCATAAACTGGCCTTCAGAGACCATTGGCAAGGCAGTAGTAAAGTCCCAGTTTAAGGGGCTTTTAAATACAATGAAATGCTTTCTCCTCACTAGTGTCAATAATTTCTTTCAAAGTTTATAGACTTGCATTTTAGAAATTAATTGGTGTGCCTGCTACAAGAGAGGGCCATTGAGCTAAGGTTGGCAGGCAGGGGAAATGCAAAGGAACTCTCATTAAAGAAGAAATGATTGCCTAGCACAATCACAATGTTTCAAAGAAGAAGAAAAATGCAGTTTTTGGTACTACGTCCAGATTGAATCACATTATTATCAGACAGACAGAAACTTTATTTTGGTCATTGACCAACAACAGCAAAAAAATAATAATCATTCAGTAAAACAAATAAAGCAAAGTTAACCATTAACATCAACGATTACTGGAACCACGTGTAGGTGAAGCTTACCTATAATGTAGCAAAATTGGGTATAGAACAAATAACGCACACAACAATTATCTGATAAAAGGGATAATTAGTGGTGAATGTCCCTGTAGAATTGGCAGTATAAAAGAACATGTGGTTTCTATAGTACTCATGTCACAGGACAGTGTATGTTTTATAAGGGTGACCTAGGCTTCCTAAAGCAAACTCTTTGTCCGACAAAAGCCCCTTTCATTAATTTGCTGTGAATTCTGATCATTCACATCCAGCACAGTCTTTCGAGGGAGGATTTACAGTCACAGACCTTATCTGGCTTGGAGAGCTGACAGGCCGATATTTACAAAACTTGGCAAGGAGTTTCAGAGAGTCACGAACCAATTAAGCGAACTAATTGTCTCCTGCAAGCTCCACTCCTCCTTCGCTCCTCTTTCATTTCCCCTGGGAGGGGCCATTCATTGTCCACCTGTGGCTTTACTCCCAAGTCGACCCTTGTTTCTTAGTTGTTCCCTTCGTCTGGCAATTCTGCAAATGCACACACTGGGCACAGGCTCCAGCTGTTCGTCTGCCTCACTGATGTCTGCCTCTGAAGGAAGCTGATAACTGACATACGGCGCTGGCCCCCTCTCTGCCTCTGACGCAGAGCCCTCATCAGAGCCTTCCCCAGACTTCAGGACTGGCCCATCTTCCTCCCCAACCTCCTCACTGTCTGAATCTGCTGCCAGCTGTGCCACAACAAAAGCCTGATGGGGCTTATCCGGGGAGGTCTTATTTTCAGGGAAATAGGGTGAACAAATGACTGTAATCTGAGGACTATCTGTATATGTGTTGAAGGGCTATAAATATTATTTCAGAAAGATGGGGCTACCCATCTTCAGAAGATGATCCTTCCCCCCCCCATAGAGCAGCATTTATATATATAAATGCTATAATATATATATATATATATATATATATATATATATATATATATATATATATATATATATATATATATATATATATATATATATATATATATATATATATATATATATATATATATATATATATATATATATATATATTTAGAGTTACAACCCCCGGTATGCCCAAATATGGGAGGAAGATCACTACTTCCATTCTCTGTTCTTCGGCTCGTCACAAGAGACCATCCAGACAAAACCCAATATTTTTTACTGTTGCCTTTGTTACATTTGTGTATTTGTGCTGATAAATAAATAAAGGGAGACTAGTATAGATCTATTTCAAGCTATTTAGCTCTCATCAGCTAAAGCTCTCATTCCCAGTAAGGGTATGGCTAGCTGATGAGAGCTAAATAGCTTGAAATAGATCTATACTAGTCTCCCTTTATTTATTTATCAGCACAAATACACACACACACAAACACACATACACACACACACACACATATGAAAAAGAGACTGTTTTGATATTGTTCATAAAGCAAACAAGAAAGCAAGCTCACTTTATGTAGTCAAATGTACTTTCAAAAATTACAGCAATTTGTTGTATACTGGTTTTCTCACAGACAAAACAGTTTCAGAGTTTTGTTACAAAGGAGAAGCAAACATGTACCAATGCTCACAGCATCAATCCTCACTGGCCTTAACATTTTCTGCAGGCTTTGCGCTCTTATAATGATAGCGACCACGATCTAATGTCAGGAAACCTAGCTAAGTCATCCCATACCACTTGGAAGTACTTGCTAATTTCCCCCCAAATTAGTGATTTGGAAATGGCTATTTCCTGGAATAAGTAACATAACAGTGCAAAACCCCTCTTCTGGCATGCCAGCAGGAACCCCGAACTAAAGGCCTTCCAAATACCGTTAAATTACATGTTATAGCTCAGCTATTTCTAGATGGTTATAAGTTCTCCATCTGTTAACCACAGGACTTAAAGATCTTAATGTGCAACCACAAGCTATTTACATAGAAACAACCCACAAAGAGCCATTCAGATCTGGCTCAGACCTCTCCTCCCGCTGTTTAGAAGTGTAGATAGTTAAGCGTTTAAAGACAAATCCTTAAAACAGACTTGATTCCGGTTGATTCCGGTTTTACTATACATGCCTTATCCTGAGTAAGATTACTAGGTACACAGATGCATTATGTGTATTATTATAACGATGTTTCATGTACAGATAATCCTTGATTTACAACAGTTGATTTAGTGACCATTCAAAGGTACAACGGCACTGAAAAAAGTGACTTATGACCATTTTTTATGACAGACTTCAACGAATAATTAGATCTGCAGAAAAAACATTTGCTACCAATCTCCCTTCATTGAAGGACTTGTATAATGCACAAGTCAAAAAGAGGGCCGTGAAAATATCTACGGACCCCTCGCATACTGGACACAAAATGTTTCAACTTCTGCCCTCAAAACAACACTATAGGACACTGCGCACCAGAACAACTAGACACATGGACAGTTTTTCCCTGAATGCCATCACTCTGCTAAACAACGAATCCCCACAACACTGTCAAATTATTTACCAAGACTGTATTACTATTCTTCTTCTCATCCTTTCTAGTATCTACCTCTTCCCACTTATGACTATAACCATGTTGCTTGTATCTTTCACTTTATATTGTTTTATTTGTTCACTAATATGATTTGATAGCTTATTAGTAACCTTGACTATCACTAAGTGTTGTATCTTTTCATTCTTGATGAATATATTCTATTTTATTTTTCTTTATGTACACTGAGAGCATATGCACCAAAGACAAATTCTTTGTGTGTCCAATCACACTTGGCCAATATTCTATTCTATTCTATTCTATTCTATTCTATTCTATTCTATTCTATTCTTTATAGTTATGACCTTTGCTAAGCATTCACATGCTTAGCAACTGCTTCATATTTATGACTGTTGCTGTGTCCCAAAGCCATGTGATCACCTTTTGCGATTATCTGATACGCAAAGTCAATGGGGAAATCAGATTCACTTAACAAAAGTGTTACTAACTTAACTGCAGTGATTCACCTAACAATAGTGGCAAGAAAAGTTGTAAAATGGGGCAAAACTCACTTAACCACATAAATTTTGGGCTCCATTGTGGTTGTAAGTTGAGGACTACACTTTGAATTCAAAATTTCCTTTGCTAAGCAAGATAGTTGTTGAGTGAGTTTTGCTCCATTTTACAACCATTTTTGGCACAGTTGTTAACTGAATCACTGTAACTGTTAAGTGAATCATGTTGTCACTGTGAATCTAGTGTTGTAGCCCGCCAGTGGCCAGGGGATCTGGTGGCAGATTCAGACAGTGAGGAGGTTGGTTGGGCCAGTCCTGAAGTCTGGGGAAGGCTCTGATGAGGGCTCTGTGTTGGAGGCAGAGAGGGGGCCAGGGCCGTATGCTAGTTATTGGCTTCCTTCAGAGTCGGATATCAGTGGGGCAGAAGAACAGCTGGAGCCTGTCCCCAATGTGAGCATGCGCAGAGCTGCCAGGAGAAGGGAACAGCTAAGGAACAAGGACCGACTCAGGAGTAAAGGCACAGGTGGACGGTGAATGGCCCCTCCCATAGGGAATAAAGAGGAGCAAAAGGGGAGTGGAGTTTGCAGGAGACAATTAGTTCAATTCATTAGAGTGAAGATCCGTTCCTGACTTCTTGCCAAATAATTGCTGTTACAGCGTGGCATTTGGAAGATATCGGCTGGCAGCTCTCCAAGCCTGATAAAGGTCTGTAGTTGTGAAATATCATGAAAGACTGTTTGCCGGGACTTTGCTGGAGAGGAATTCCCTTTAACCTAAATAAATAAAAGAGGAGTCTGCTTCATGATCTTGGGAAGCCTAAGTCAGAACATCTAGCTTCCTGCACTTTTTTTTCGAAACTAGGTTGGGAAGATTACAAACAGTGATAACATGATTTCCCCAGACAGGGCAACTGTTCATAAGTACATATCGGTTGTTAAATGCCCGGATTTTGATCAGATGACAATGGGGATTCTGCAACAGTTGTCAAGTGTCAGAATTGGTCATAGTTATAATTTTTTTCCACTGCAGTTGTAACTTTGAACAGTCACTAAACAAACAGTTGTAAAATGAGGACTGCCTGTATTAGCCATCGGCCTCAATGAAAGACAATTTACCAATTAGGAAGATGTAGACGTGCCTTGTTTTCTTTTTTCTTTTACTGCTAAGGCTCAATTCCTTAATGTAAAAAAAAATTGACAGGGTAAAACCATTTTTCAGGCTATTTTGCTCTTGGCTCATTCTTTGATATGGAAGGTGTTTTTTTTCCCCCACTATGTGGAAGGACTGCTGTAGTCTGGAAATAAACATTAAACAATTAACGCTGATTATCTTGCAAGTCTCCGGGTCAAAGCCCTTATAAAATGCAAAGGCGTAATCTATCGATCGATATCGCTACAATGAATGCAAGCAGGCACACACAAATTAATGTCCCTCACCTAAGGACACTTAAATCGCTCAAACTAAATGAAGATTTATACTGAGTCTTAAATTTAACTCCCTATTTTCTTTACTATTAATGGAGGCAAGGACAATCATCTCACTGGGGGTCACTGATGGTTTATTCGACGGTTGAAAGAAGCTGTTACGTGTCTGTCCATATCTAAATAGAGAGAGGTAGGATGGGTGGTTTCAGAATATCTTGAGAGACCGCCTGCTGCCAATTATCTCCCATAGACCCGTTAGATCGCACAGGGTCGGCCTCCTCCGGGTTCCGTCTACCAGCCAATGCCATCTGGCTACCACCCGGGGGAGGGCCTTCTCTGTAGCAGCTCCGGCCCTTTGGAATGAACTCCCCGTGGAGATTCGGACCCTCACCTCTCTCCAGGCCTTCCGGAAAGCCGTCAAAACTTGGCTGTGCCGGCAGGCCTGGGGTTGATGAGTTCCCCTCCCCTCTCGACTTGTATGGCTGTATGACTTTTGTGTATTTTAATTATGTGTATTGTGTCTGTGTCCCCTTTTCCCCTTCGGAGTTGTTCGCCGCCCTGAGTCCCTCCTGGAGAAGGGCGGCATACAAATAAACTAAACCTGAAACCTGAATATCACCAAAAATATTAAAAGGATTTAAAAAAAAAAAAAAACTAGACACCATCCCTTCTCAAAGTAAAATTATATTCAATGTAATTCCTGCTCTGAGATAGGACATCGTAGCCTACATGTTCTTCAACTACTTTTTCAATGTTTCTGTTCTGATCCAGCTCTCCAAACATAACAAACCCTCTGTAGTTAAATCAATGTTTCCTTTATTAGGAGTGCCAGCAGCTCCGGCAAAAACTTTCTCTCTCAACACAGGCCAACAAGTCTGTCCGGTAGGGAGATGAATAGTTGTCTGCCACATCTATTCATCTCTGCCCCCTGCCTTTTATCCCCAGAGCTAGGGTGGAGCTTAGTTAGCAGCGGTGGCTCGTCCGTCCTAAGGACCAGCCCATAGATTTCCACTGCTCTCCTCTCCTCTGCCTTCTGTGCATCCGGCACTGGACCCAGCTGTTCCTCCTCTTCCTCATCAGCCACCTCCAGACCTGGGGGCTGTTGACTCTCCACATGAGGGCCCAGACTCTGCCTCTGTCTGTCTCTTTCTCTGCCAGCTCCATTCCCTCTTCCCCCTCGGAGCTCTCAGATTGCCTTGATGCTGATCCCAAGCCTCCTCCTCCTCTGATTTGGCTACTGGAAGAGCTGGCAGCCGACAGGCCACAACAGTTTCCTTCTATTCAGGTGAGCCCCCCAAGGAGATGATGCAATTGCATCTAAGGCTACTTATTTCATTGCTGAACTGTCATTATTATAATGGTATGGGACCAGGCTACCTATGGAACTGTCTTTGTCTCATTACATCAACCTGTCTCACCTGGTTCGGCAGAGAAAGGATAGAGGAAGCCCGGGACTTATAACAGTTCATTTAGTGACTATTCAAAGTTACAGCGGCACTGAAATAAATGACGTACGGCCATTTTTCACACTTATGCCCGTTGTAGTATCCCCATGGTCATGTGATTCACATTCGGATGCTTGACAACTGACTCACATGTATGACGGTTGCAGTGTCCCGGAGTCACCTTCTCACAAGCAAAGTCAACAGGGAAACCAGATTCCCTTAACAACTATATTACTAATTTAACAACTGCAGTGATTCACTTGACAAATGTGGCTAGAAAAGTCGTAAAATGGGACAAAACCCACTTAATCAATTTCTTACTTAACACCAGTGGTGGGTTCCTAGTGGTTCGGACTGATTAGGGTGAACCGGTGGGGGTTTGGCGGCCTCGGTCGCTGAAACTCGCAGCAGCGACCCAGGCCTGTCATGCCCCCGAACTGGTTCCCGGATGGCACCATAGGCGCTGCCATCTTGTTTTTCAGTTCTATGCATGCGCAGAACAATTTTAATAGCACTGCACACGTGTGTGAAGCGCGCATGTGAGCAAACCTGCAGTAGTGCTTGCCAGAACCCACCCCTGCTTAACACCGTCAATTTTGGCCTCAATTGTGGTTGTAAGTTGATGACTACCTGCATTGCGGACTCCAGAATTTTAACTGGCAGGGTCCAGGAAGCGAGCCTTGTCTGCCATCGCTCCTGCCCTGCAACATTCACCCCACCACCCTTGAGAGGTGAAGTGGGACCCCACTCTTCTGACCTTCCAGAAAAGCATGAAAACAAGGCTCTGTAAGCCTTGCTTGGATTGCACAGGGGAACACAGATCAGTGAGGCTGGATAATGTTGCAGGATCCAGTCTGGTCAGTCATCAAGACCAGAGGGTTAGTTTTCCTTTGAACCTGTGCTGGTTATAGAGTTGTTTTGTTTGAGTTAGCTGAGATAAGCTAACCATTTACAACCATTTGTGTAATGACTGAGTTACAATGGCATTGAGAAAAGTAACTGATGGCCGTCCATCACACTTCACATTGCAGCGTCCCTGTGGTCACGTGATCAAAATTTGGCTGCTTGACAACCGGCTCGTATTTATGATGATTGCCCTGTCCCAGGGTCACATGGTCTCCTTTTGCGGCCTTCTGACAAGCAAAATCTATAGGGGCAGCCAGATTCATGGAACAAACGTGCTACTAATTTAACTACCATAGAAACGTGGCAAGAAAGGTCGTAAACTGGGAAAAAACCAGGGATGAATTTCAGCAGGTTCTGGAGAACCGGTAGCGGAAATTTTGAGTAGTTCGGAGAACTAGCAAATGCCACCTCTGGCTGCCCCCAGAGTGGGGAGGGAATGGGGATTTTGCAATATCCTTCCCCTGCAGTGGGGAGGGAATGGAGATTTTGCAGTATCCTTCCCCCAGGAGTGCTGTGGGAATGGAGATTTTGCAATCTCCTTCCCCCAGGAGTGGGGTGAGAATGGAGATTTTGTTGTATCCTTCCCCCTGAAGTGGGATGGGAATGGAGATTTTGCAGTATTCTTCCCCCAGGAGTGGGAAAGGAATCGAGATGTTGCTGTATCCTTCCCCCTGGAATGGGGTGGGAATGGAGATGTTGCTGTATCCTTCCCCCTGGAATGGGGTGGGAATGGGGATTTTGCTGTATCCTTCCCCTAGGAGTGGGGAGGAAATCAGGATCTTGCAGTATCCTTTTCCTGCCACGCCCACAGGCCATGCCCACAGAACCGGTAGTAAAAAAAATTCAATTTCACCCCTGGGAAAAAAAACTCATTTAACAATTGTATTGCTTAGCAATGGAAAGTTTGTGCTCAATTGTGGTTATAAGTCGTGGACTACCGATATTATAAAACTAGGAATCGAACCTGAAAACTCTATTTATGCTGTGTCTAACTACATATATCAGATTTGATCTTGTCTTTATTTTCCCCCCTATTGTTTGAGTTAGGCCCGACTCGATGCCTTCCAGTCACTGGAAAATTAAATTGTAACTTTGCATGCTCCTTTTATAAGAAAATGTTACTCTGCTAATAAAGCTATTTTCTCCCATGGTAGCTACAGATTGCCCTATTGCAGGGGTCGTCAAACTCACAATGTCACAGCGGCATCACATGATATATTGGGACTCCCCCCCCCCTTTGTCAAACCGGACGTGGGCCGGGAGTTTGACAGCCCTGCCCTGTTGATGGAAATGAAGCCATTTCCATCAACCTGAGAGACCGCCTTCTGCCGATCACCTCCCATAGACCGATTCGATCACACAGGTTAGGTCTCCTCCGGATTCCATCTGCCAGCCAATGTCGGCTGGCGACTCCCCGGGGGAGAGCCTTGTCTGTCGCAGCTCCAGCCCTCTGGAACGATCTTCCCGTGGAGATCCGGACCCTTACTACCCTCCCAGCCTTCCACAAAGGTGTTAAGTCCTGGGTGCTCCAGCAGGCCGGGGGGCTCTCGTAATATTCAGCCCCCCGGAGATTGTGATTGTTGTATATTTTAATGTTGTTTGTGTATTATTCCCCTCCCTTGTTTTATTGTAAGCCGCCGGGAGTCATTCGGGAATGGGCGGCATACAAATCAATAAAACTAAACTAAACTAAACTAAACATTTTAAAGCACAGGGTCTCCTTAATACCTTTAGTCATAGAAGCTTCTGACTCAGAAACGGGGTCTGCTTTTTCTTCTCCATTCGACTCATCAACTTCTGTCACAGTTGTTAGCTCAGGTTCACTTTTATAAAGCCGATAATCAGGACCCTAGAAAAGAACCAGACCACAAACATAGATTCATTTTAGCAATAGCAGTTAGACTTATATACCGCTTCATAGGGCTTTCAGCCCTCTCTAAGCGGTTTACAGAGTCAGCATATCGCCCCCACAGTCTGGGTCCTCATTTCACCCACCTCAGAAGGATGGAAGGCTGAGTCAACCTTGAGCCGGTGAGATTAGAACCGCTGAACTGCAGATAACAGTCAGCTGAAGTGGCCTGCAGTACTGCACCCTAACCACTGCGCCACCTCGGCTCTTGTTTTCCTTGTTTGATGTACTAGCACCTAGTTGCAAAATAATTTCCTGTCCTTATGACAAAAATTTGCATCGAAATCTGAAGCTCCGGTTCAGGAAAGGTCAAATTGTTCTAATTTCATAGGGAATAATTTCTACAAATCTTTATCTTTTTCATTTTTGAGCCCCACCCCTCCCAAAAAATGTCCTTTTTCATTCTTCTTTTCCTTGCTTTATCCCTTAAAAGTCTTTAAAACTGTGTTCCGTCTCTAATTTCTTCTCTGTTCAAATGTAAATCATACACTCCCTCTGGCAGGGTGTTTTCTGTCATGATTTTATTTTATTTTTTTAACTTTGGAAAACACAATCTGCATGAATGGTTTTGAATAAATGATAATTAAAAAAAAAACATGCCGGTAAAAACGGCATGTTTCAACACTTCCTGTATACCCGATAGAACAGAGCAAAAAATCTTGTTCTAACCGTGTTAAATGACAAGTCACATTTTGTTTGAACCTAACATGGACATGCAACCAATCCGAGTCAAGGGGAGACATGTATATTCACAAAATGTCGAAGGGGGGGGGGAGGAAAACCCCCTTCCCCATCCCAAAACAAACATCATAAATGGCAAAGATGAATAATGTCCTTGAAAAAAAATTAAACAAAAAGATGAAGCTGAGTAAGGGAAAGCAACATAAAATAAGTGGGATGTCAATCAAATAAAACGGCAACCGTGCGGGAGAGGAGATGGGAAGGGCGCGTGATGCTCGGTGGGCGGACGATGGTGGCAATGGTGGCCACTTACACAGTGAGCTCCATTTCTTTGGTAGCCTTGGACTTGATGAATCTTCTTCTCTTCAGGCAGATGGACGGGGCCCCTGCTATAACAGAGCAAGGAGCTGCTATCACTGGGCAGAGGGGGGATTATGGGAAGCTGCTCTGCAAAGTCATAGGACCGAGGGAGCGGAGGACGAGGTGGGACTACTTCCTCTTCCTAAAGATTGCAGAACAGTCACCTGATTTAGATGTGCTCATCTCCTACAAGACTTACACAACTTCTTTCAAATATTTCACAGCAGTTACAAGACAGTTTGGGGTTAGAGCAGGGGTGTCAAACTCAAGGCCTGGGGGGCCAGATCCGGCCCGTGGGGTGCTTAGATCTGGCCCATGGGGCCGCCCTGGAAAAAGCGAAGGACCGGCCCTCAGTGCCTTTGCCAGTGAAAATAGAGCTTGGGAGGGCCGCGGGCAGTACTCCCGAGCTCCATTTTTATTGGCAGAGGATTGCAGGAGGCTGTCGGAGCTGAAAACGGAGCTCTGGAGCTCATTTTTGTTGGCAGAGTGCTTGGGCCACCACAGGCGCCCCCAACATGAGTGACATCAATCTGGCCACGCCCCCTGGCCATGCCCATCCCAGCCCCCCGAGGTCAAACACAACCCTGATGCGGCCCTCAATGAAATCAAGTTTGACACCTCTGGGTTGGAGGGAAGCTGCTGTCGCAACGAAGCATAAAGGGGGAAAGAAATCCCAATTACGTCAGTTTAGATACACAAAAGTAGACACAACTCTCTTTTCTTTCCATTTGTACACACCTGGGTACCATTTAAAAATAGTTCCCTTCCGCCACCACCCTCAAGCAAAGGAAAGACCTTCACTTAGGACAAATACAGGCAGTCCTTGACATACAACAGTTCAGTTAGTGACTGTTCAAAGTTACCACAGCACTGAAAAAAGTGACTTATGACCGTTTTTCACACTTACGACCCTTGCAGCATCCCAGTGGTCACGGGGTGAGCAATATTCGCAACTGACTTATATATATGAAGGTTGCAGTGTCCCGGGGTTATGTGATCACCTTTTGCGACCTTCTATCAAGCAAAGTCCATGAGGAAGCCAGATTCACTTAACGACCATACTTATCAACTACCATGATTCACTTAACAAACGTGACAAGAAAGGTCGTAAAATGGGGCAAAATTTAATTAATAAATATTTCACTTAGCAACATGAATTTTGGGCTCAATTGTGGTTGTAAGGCAAGGACTACCTGTGGCTCTTTACATAAAGAATTATTCTGTTTACTCTATAAATTTATTTACAACATCCCTATGCATATCAATATTCAAACATACCTTTATTCACCAAGGGTGAATAAACCCACCAGCAAATCATGAAGATTTTATAGCTTTCCCATATTAAAAAAAATCTGTCCACTTTTCTTAATACATTGATACCAGTGGCAGAGTCCTTTTAAGGCAACTCTGTACTAATATTCCACTTATCCCAGATAGCAATTGCATTCAGCTTCATGCTTTTCATCAAACTGTTGTTTCAAGTGCTCGGCTCGTAATTATAGAAGACACACAAGCAAAGCAGTATTTCTTTTCGTCTGAAATGTGTGCGCGCGATGAGGGACCAAAAAAGTAAAATCAATATTCAAATTTATATTCATAATACGTTTATTGTGAATGCTTAACCTTTAAATGCACCCCACTTATAAATATCTTATTGAAACTTATGAAATATACACATAAATGGAGAAGCAGGAATCTGGAAATTAAATAGCTCCTATAGAATCTTAAAAAGAAAGCAGAAAATCATACCTCATTTTTATATTTTGGTGAAAACGTCTTTGATGCTATGATACCTATTTAAAAACAAAGCAGAATGTTTAGCTTATCATAAATAATGGTTAAAAATTATGGTTGCAGTAGCAATAAATTTGCAGTGATTTAGAGTTTCCATTATTTCCTTTTTAGTCTTTGGAAGTAAAATTGCATTTAATCAAAGAAGAATAAGTACAGCATTTATTCATCGTACAGGTGTCTCCGCTAGTCCCATAGATCTGCAGGAAGTCAATATGCTAATTTACCTGCCTCCGTGGTGCTGTTTCTTTGCTGCTTATGTTTACTCAAACCTTCCATTACATCCTGAATTCGCCAAAGCTCTTTCTGAATCTGAGCACGCTGTATCCCAGCCGACTCACTCTGCCAGAGATAAAAGTTAGCGATGAGGCGCCGTGCGTTTAAGGCATCCAATTATTTTCAACTAGTATCATGCACCCTTTTATGTTGTGCTCTGAATCCACTGATATTCTCCTGGACCTAATCAAAAGGCTATTTTGCTGGCTTCTCTCAAGATAACCAAACTCTCAAGATAGTTACTGCTGTCTGAAATAGTCGGCGCACGTAATTATGGAATAGCAAGTTCAGCCTAGTTGGAATTGTGTGCAACGTGTGAGATGTGCATTGGTTAAGTGATGCAGCTCGGGTGAAATGGCCCAGAGCTCTGTTGTCTAGTGGGACTCTGGATAAGTAATCAAAGAGCCAGAATGGAGGAGGGAAAGAAATAGGACCAGCCTTAAAACCTGAGTTGACATGAGCATTCTCTGGCCCTCAGACCCTACCCGGCTGGATCGTATAAAAACATGTTTTATTGGTAGTGGGTAATTGCTTGGGCATGTGGTTATTTATTTATTTCAGGAGAAGCAGTATTATTCAAAGTGCAGTAAAGTACAGTAAGCCAAAGAAATTATAATTGTATTCATATATATATACACACGCACACATATCCTGGAGTCCAATCACATTATCTATCTATCTATCTATCTATCTATCTATCTATCTATCTATCTATCTATCTATCTATCTATCTATCTATCTATCTATCTATCTATCTATCATCTCTATCATCCATCCATCCATCCATCCATCCATCCATCCATCCATCCATCCATCATCTCTCTCTCTCTCTCTCTCTCTCTCTCATCTCTCTATCTCTCTATCTCTCTATCTCTCTATCTCTCTATCTCTCTATCTCTCTATCTCTCTATCTATCTATCTATCTATCTATCTATCTATCTATCTATCTATCTATCTATCTATCAATCATCTATCTATCATCTATCTATCTAATTTTATTTATGTGATTGGACTCCATAATGTTTGGGAATGGCTCACATTAGCAATACCACTTAGACATATATACCGCTTTACAGCCCTCCCTAAGAAGTTTATAGAGTCAGCATACCCAACAATCTGGGTCCTCATTTGACCGACCTCGGAAGGATGGAAGGCTGAGTCAATTTTGAGCCTGGTGAGATTTGAACTGCTAAATTGCAGGCAGCCGGCAGGCAGCAGTAGTAGCCTGCAGTACTGCACTCTAAGTACTGCGCCACTGAGGCTCATATTCAATTTTAATATTCACATTAAAATTCAGGGAACAATAAAAAAAAATCCCATGAGCCTGGGAAAAAAAACACACTCCCTATAATATAAAATACAACCAATGGGCTCAAGAACCATTCTACTTATGGTTTTTAAAGATTTCCAGATCACCATGTGTGTGTGTGTGCGTGCGCGCTACATAGATCATATGCCAACACCATTAAATTTCTCTGTAACTTGCTAACCTTGTGAACAAGGGACATTATTCATTACTTTTCTACCAGTATTTCTACTTCTAAAAATTTCCACATCTGTAATAATATGATGTACAGGACTTCAATACCCATCTTAGTGATGGTGGAATTTCTGTTTTTTAATAGTGTATACTCTATGTGGTGTTCTTGGTTTCATTGAGCATCAGGAAAAGGGGTGGATTCCGGATTCTTTTACTGCCGGTTCGCTCAGGGCCGCGCTTCAGGTGCACGCATGCTTCGCGTGCCCGCCGCTTGATGTGCGCATGTGCAGTCATGAAAAAATTGCTTCTGCGCATGCAGAACTAGATATTTATCGCAAGGCAGGGGTGTCAACACCACGGCTTCAAAATCTAAGGGAGTGGTTCGGATAAAACTCAACAGCACATTTTTGTGTGATTGTTGATAAAAATAGGATCGCCAACATGATCACCAACATCCGATGACGGATATGGAAGAAGAAGAAAAAGGGGTGTCAAACTTGCATCGTCATGTGACATATTGCAAGCCCCCCCCCCCTTTTGCTAAAATGGGGGTAGACGTGGCCAGTGCATGACGAATCCAGCCGGCGGTCTTGACACCCCTGTCCTAAGGGGTTCAAACACTTTATCCACATTTACTGATTAACCCATAGTTTGGTAAGTCATGTAAAATCTCATAAATGGGGCCATGGTATAATACGTAACACCTGTTATCTCTCTTCTGTGAGAGTTTAAGCAGACCAGCCTGATAGCAACTGCTGAGCTGCTAATAAGCTCCTGGATACTCCTAAACCTAATGCACTGTATACAGACATCTAAAGTGTGTGAGTTAATTTTCTACGTAGTTGTTTGAATCCCAAAGGAGAACATCTGGCTACCTACACCTGAAGAATTCCAATCAGGACAAAACATGTCATGCGGTGCCCCCTACTGACCAAAAACTGAATATATACTGTGCAAAAAATGGAGAACCTGCCCTTAGTAAATATTGACCAAGATAAATGAATTCATCAACTTGCTCTAGTTTTTCACCATTTATATATAACTTGTGATCTTTCTACCATTTTTTCTCTGAAGCCAATTATTATTGTCTCTGAAAAAGAATAAATTTATAAATCAATAGTCCTCACTGCACCCTACTGCTCGACGCATGCTGCAAATCATTATGTTTTCAGCCAATAAGAAGTTATAGCCTGTTTATAATTCTCAACCAATATGCTTTACCGTCATCACAAACTTTATTCATTTAGCGTTAGGGTTCATTTAGCCATTAAGCTAAAGGGGAATCCCTGCTCTGTCTTGAAATATTTTTTTAAAAATCTAATTATCCTCATGCCTGTTTAACTTACACTACATGCTGCTGATAAACCCAGCAACCAATCTTTAACCTCATGTTTGGGCAAAACATTCCATAATTCAAGCCTATTTATCACAGACATTTTCTAAGCCAACGAATGTACAATAAGCATTCTTTCTCAAACTGAGATATTTCTCAATAAAAGCACTCCCTAAAGCAATAAATTACTAAACGTTATTCTTTGTCACCACCTGTATCCTTTCCATCAAGTATTCGGGCCAAATGCTTAATAAACTAATCCCTCTACAAGTTTTTCATTCACTCTTATTCTTTTTTCCTTTGTCCAGAGTGACAATGACAGCTTCCTTCCAATCATAATCTTCATAACATGTTGAAACAAGACACACAACCGCTCTAGAAGGAAACCATGCATGTATTTTCACATCTCTTGAATTTCATTATTATTTCAGCCGTGCCATTTTTTCAACGTTCTCACGCCGTTTATGACTTTCTTTTCATTATTACTTGAATACTATTATCTGTAGTATTAATTTCAATTCTACTCTTCGACGTATTATCATTGTGACACAAATCTCTAGAACTTCCCGTTCAGAATTCCCTCGTGTCATTTTCATCCTATATCATTCAACCTCTTTTATTTTTAATTCCATTCACTCAGGTTGAGCTTTTCTAATTAATCCTTCTACCATATTTTTTTCAAAACAACACCCTGTCTGTTTAGTCATTCTATTATCCTTTTCTGCAACATAATCCGTTACGTTGCCAAAACACACACACACACACACACCACCTAGCACATACCCGCTAATTCCAAAACAGTATTTGCGATTTACATAATTAATATTTTCTCATGGTGGCTCTGGGTGGCTTACAGAAATAAATCCCCAATGGAAAACCCAATAACCGCCCCCCCCCCCCAACTCCTGCCAACTTCATAACAATCACTTGATGGGCTCCATATCATCCTGGAGTCTCCAGACCTTTTGGCAAAAGTGGCAGGTCCTTTTGAAAGAAGTGGGGACCAATCTTATTTCCACAGGGATGATGCTACCACGGAGAAGGCCCCGTCAGATGGACCTCCATAGGAGAAGGGACCTGTAACATCCCTTCCCTCCCTGCTCTGAGGATATTTGACTGGGAAAAAGATGGTGCTTCAAATAACCTGCTCCCCAGCTATCTAGGGAGCTACGGATCATAAACACCCATACCCAGAAAATGCTATGGAACAAAGTTGACATTCTAATCACACCTGAACCTCGCCTGTCCGTTCCAGCTGCTCCTGCATGTGGTTCTTTGTGATTGTCACATCATATTCTAGTTTGTCGTATTCTCTCCAAGCCCTCTCGAGTTCCTGAAAACAGAAGAATATACGTATATAAAAATATCTGCCATCATATTTTGGTGGCTTGCCACAAAGATGCGCACATACTTTACAAACCCAAGGAAAAAAACCTAATATTTTAATTTGAAAAAGAAACTGAGGATCTTGCAGTATTGCTGATTGAGATTGAGATTTGTTTTATTTATATGCCGCCCTATTCCCGGCGGGACTCAGGGCGGCGAACAACTCAAAGGGGGAAAGGGAACATAAAAGTACAAGACAAGCATTTAAAATAGCCAACAGCCACACAAGTCGAGAGGGGAAGGGAGCTCATCAACCCCAGGCCTGCCGACACAGCCAGGTTTTAACGGCTTTTCGGAAGGCCTGGAGAGAGGTGAGGGTCCGAATCTCCACGGGGAGTTCGTTCCAAAGGGCCGGAGCTGCCACAGAGAAGGCCCTCCCCCGGGTCGTAGCCAGATGGCATTGGCTGGTAGACGGAACCCGGAGGAGGCCCACCCTGTGTGATCTAATGGGTCTTTGGGAGGTAATTGGCAGCAATGATGAAGAGGGAAGTCCTCCGTTGACTTTCTCTATTGTCACTTGGTTTGTTTCTTGGATTTACTGGGCTGTCCTTAATATCACTTTAATGAACTCATGGAAGGAGATCCAATAGAACAGTTGGGGCAAGCTTCTTTTGCTCAATTCTGATCCTTCACATACATCCATTACTTGGTATGACTAATGATTCACTGTTCTTTAGTATGGCATAAGCCTTAAAAAGATTTTGACGTGGATACTTCTTCTAAAAAGTGTCCTTTCACTTGCTGCTTGGATACAGTTCATTTGTCAGTGGATTTATAGCTATATTAGTTAGAACCACTGAGCTGGGGCTGACGTCTAGTGACCATATGGACAAATCCTGGCTTGTCCCTATAGATGACAATCTATAGCAGTGATGGCTAATCTTTTTGTGCTGAAAACTGGCATACGTGTGACAGCGCCCCCCTGCACCCATAATGCAATGTGCACGTGACCCCCTCCCACCCCTGCAACCCCCCGTGCTCCCCCCATCCATGTGCACATGACACCCACCCCTTCGTGCTCCATTTTGTGCCTAGTACGCCTTCCTACAGCCTCCTGGGAACAAAAATGGGCTGCGGGGTAGGGACTCCCCGAGCTCCCCCCTGCGCATGCACACATGACCCTCGCGCATGCACGGCACAGTCCTGAAAATCAGCTGGCTGGTGGGAGGCACGTCCGGATGGTGTTGGAGCTGAGGGCGATGGCTTGCATGCCCGCAAAGAGGGCTCTGCGTGCCACCTGTGGCACGTGTGCCACTGGTTCGCCATCATGGATCTATAGCAATTCCAGGTGGATTACAATAATATTTCCAAGTCTTATCTATCCACTGTAATCATTGTCTTCCCATCTCCTCCCCTCAATTGTGCAATGCATTCGGTTGTATTTTCCTAGTGCAACTCCAACATGTATCATCTGCAGAAATAATAAGCTTCTAGTTGTTAATTATTGCCTCAAAGGCTTGTCCCAGACTTATTTGGTTCTTCTTGAAGTCCATTATATTCTTAATGCCTCCCTCTAAATCAATTATTTGAAGTCAATAATTATCTTTGTTTTTCCGTAATGTCCATCAATCATAATATCTATTATCATTGAGAAAAGCACAGCTTCAACTATTCCGATCTCTATGATGATAGAAGTATGCATATGTCATGAGCTTGTCTACATTTGTCACTGCCTTCCTGAGCAAGATTAATTTCTCTACCTCTCTTTCTGTTCTTGAGTTTAAGAAAATACAAATGTCTACCATTCTCATTTCATGGCAATCATTGTGAATTTACAAGTGGCATTACCTTCATCTTAACATTTTAGATTAACCCAGGTTCTTCATTTTCCATTTTATTTTCCTAATGAGCATTTCTGCAACTACTGCAGAAATGTGCATAAGGTGGAACTGAATGCTCTGTAGAGCTCTGTAATCTTCCATTTCCCTCTCTGAAACTTCATTCAAATGATGCCTTTCTTTCTTCTGTATATATGTAAAGTTGCCACTTTCAGCTGATGAATATAATTTCAGAAATTAAATCTCCAGCGAAGATTCAGGAGTGGCGGGGAGAGGAATCGGAGAGAGATTAGGAACAAACATCCAATAGTCCTCCAGAACATTTTGCTCCACGATCACCAAATTTTGTACATTTGACTTTCAGCGGACAAAAGGTGTCATCTGCATATCTCTAACTCTTGGTGTTTCATCCTCCAATTTTGTTTACAGCTGCAATCTCTTCCAATATTGCCCCTTTTCAAAAACTTTTGCCATGTAAATTAATCATAAAAGATGACAAAGCACATTATTGTTTCACTCCCTTCCTTACACTGAATCTCTTTGTTTCCTCAAATTCAGTTCCTACAGTAGCTTCTTGTTTATTTTGAACTTTGCTCGAAAGAATAATCAAGTAGCTCGGCATGCCTATTAGTCTTAATGGGTTCCACATTTTGGCTCGCTCTACCTGATCAAAGCCTTCCTTTAGACAATAAAGCAGGGGCAAACCTCCCGAAATTATTTTGTGCTCTTCATTATCCACATTAGCTATCTAACCTTAGGTTACCCTGCCTTTTCTGAAAACTGTCTTCAATGAAGCTTCTGTTTTCTCCTCTCTCCTCAAAACAGAGATGACAGAACAAGGCTATGGCTAATCTTTTGCAGTACGACTCTAACAGATATTGTACTGTTACAGATATTGCACTGCCAATGCTAAACGGAGGCTAGTGCAAATGTTATTTTTTATTTAGCAGATGACAAAATGTTAAAAAGCAATTAGCACTTATACACCACTTTACAGTGCTTTACAGCTCTCTCTAAGCGGTTTACAGAGTCAGCATCTGGCCCCCAACAATTTGGGTCCTCATTTTATCCACCTCGGAAGGATGGAAAGCTGAGTCAACCTTCAGTCGGGTGAGATTTGAACTGCCAAGCTGCAGGCAGCCGGCAGTCAGCAGAAGTAGCCTGCAGTACTGGACTCTAACCACTGTGCCACCATGGCTCACCACAAAAAGCATGTCACAATTACATTCTCAATGAGCAAATATGAAACTATTTATTCTATTTACAAATCCAAAGCTAGACTGCACATATATATAAAAATATAATCACTACATGATGAAGTTTATGTGCTCAAAGAACCCTGTTCCATAATATGCCACACTGTCTGCTTTGGAGCAACACAACTCTGTTGATGGAGGAGACTAGGATACCTGCCATGTTGGGTCCTAATCTTGTTAAGAATTGACTAGGTCTTACTGGGTAGATGGAATTCTTTTGGTTCAGCTGTAAAACAGGGAATGTGCAAAGAAGACATTTGTTCCTATATAAACACTATCATATACTGTAAGTCTTTGATGTTTTAAAGGTAAACTGCAGTTCTTTCAGAGGTGTGAAAAAGATGAGATGGTGGATTTTAGCTATTCCAGCCAACTGTCAAGAACACTGATTTGGATTTTTGCACTGAAGAGGGACCAGGACTCAGTGGCCTAAGTACTCTCCTCTAGTTCCATGATTCTATATCTATAGGTAATTCTATATCTTCTAACTGAGTTGAGGTAGTAAATATGGGTTTGAAACATTTTGAGTCTGAAAGTGAAACATTCAGTATTTGCTCCGCATCCTTTGTAGCAGGGAAAAATCAGTAGTTTTAATTTCTTAATTTATGAATGTTTGACATTGGTGAGAAAGGACACCAACATTAACAATTAGTAAGGATTTTACATGAAGATGTCTGGACTTCAAAACCTGGTTGGGGAATTGGTTGGTTGGTTTTGGCTTCCAGGTTGGTGCAAGAGGCCTTCCAAACCCAAAATAGGACGTCGGGGGGGGGGGGACATGTGTGGCCGCCCTGTGCCCCATTTTGGGCCTAGTAAGCCTAGTGCACCAACCTAGAAGCCAAAAGTGTGGGGGGGGGACCATTGCGCATTCGGTGAGGTCATGTGCCCACCGACAGGGCACACAGGGGGTCACACACATTGCATTATAGGTGTGGGCACATATGTGCGCGCTTTCGGCACACAATGACAAAAAGGTTAGCCATCGCTGCTCTAGTTATTCCACTATGTGGAACTGACTTGTGTGCCACACAGCTGTTTAAAAATAGCTGGATCCTTTAATTACAGGTAGTCCTTGACTTACGACCACACTGAGCTCAGAATTTCTGTTGCTAAGTGAGAAATCTGTTGACCTTTGCCCCATTTTTAAGACCTTTCTTGCTACCGTTGTTGAGTGAATCACTGCCGTTGGTAAGAGAGTTGTTAAGTGAATCTGGCTTCTCCATTGACTTTGCTCGTCAGATGATTACAAAAGGGGATCACGTGATCCTGGGACCCTGCAACCATCATGAATATGCCAAGCATTCTGAATTTGGATCATGTGACCCTGGGGATATTGCAATCATCTTCAGTGTGAGAAACGGTGTCGTAAGTCACTTTTTTCAGTGCCGTTGCAACTTCGAAGGGTCATTAAATGAACTGTTGTAAGTTGACTACCTGTAGTTGTTCATCAAAACTAAGTAGGTTAGTAGGCTGTGTCGAAGTCTAGGCATCTAAAAATAGGATGTCTAGCAGCAGATAGGAGTTTGATAAAGGGCAGCTTGGGGATAATAACACAAAAAGAGCACAGATGGAAATGGCAAAGGAAAAGGCTCGGGATCTGATTTATTTTGACTAGAAACAAGAAACTGAAAGATTTGTGGTGATATATTTCCATGAGTGGAAATGACAGCTTAAATACATATGTCAGCTTGATGACCTCAGGATATTCTAAGGTAATTCATCTGATGAAGAATTCCAGTTTTTGCTAGAACAGGCCGTGCAGATTTTACCAATTTTTATTTTTTAAAATATAGGCATTCATTTATTCCACTGTAGCAAAATGATTTCCATCCAGACTTTCTAAACCTGCTACAGCTTTGGCAAATCCAAGACGAATCGGTATTTGCAAGCATGTGGCAAGAAAAAAACCACGCAGACAGCGCTACAATAAGAGACATCGCTAAGCGCACCCGTGAGTTTTACTAAGAGAAAAGAATTGCATTTTCTTACCGCCGTAGCCCGAGATACTTCTCGGCAAGTGCTAAGCAGGCCATTCTGCAAATCATCCCTCTGTAAGATGACATTTTGTATGGCAGCTGGATTTTCTGCATTCATTTGTATCTCTTGGCTGGCCGATAGCAAAGCTTGCTCAAGCGTGTACTGCGGTAATAAAAAGAATAATTTTTTAATGTTCTGCATCATTGGACTGATTTCCTTTTTACGTCATTTATCAGTGTTCTGATAATAAAGCGTGCAAAATAACATAAATCTGGAATAATAAATATAATTATCCTACTTTTTCCTTGTGCAGCTGCTGAAGCTTCTCTTCGAGGGCCTGCACGACTTTATCTTGTTCACATAATCGGCTAAGCTTAGCCTAGTGCAGAAGAAAAGTTATGGATAATTCGTGCCAATAGCTGCTTTGAAATACTGACTATAGATACACAGACTCTATAAACACATGTGCGTGCAGAGACTGGGAAAAAAATGTCCAACAGCGGAGCTTCACCTTTCAAGTCAAAATCATGCATTTAGCTGGAAACAGAATTTCAAACATCTTTATCAATCCTCTTAGGTACAATATTTTGGACTACTGGTCTCTCTGGATGTGTAAGTCTCTATCTGCACATAGAGATTAGTTTCAAGTCAGGCATATAATACAGATAGCCCTCGATTTACAAAAGTTCATTTAGTGACTATTCAAAGTTACAACGGCACTGAAAAATCTGGCTTATGGCAGTTTTTCACAGTTACAACCTTTGCACCATCCACCCGGTCACTTATGACCACAATTGAGCCCAAAATTTCTGTTGTAAAGTGAGATCTTTTGTTAAGTGAGTTTTGCCCTGTTTTACCACCTTTCTTGCCACAATCACTGCAGTTGGTAAGTTAGCAACTCAGCTGTTAAGTGAATCTGGCTTTCCCGTAGACTATGCTTGTCGTAAAAGGTGATCACGTGACCTTTGGACACAGCAACGGTCATAAAGATGAACCAGTTAACAAGCATGGGGATGCTGCAACGGTCGTTAAGTGTGAAAACTGGTCGTAAGTCACATTTTTCCAGTTGTAACTTTGAATGCTCAGTAAACAAATGGTTGTAAGTTGAGGGCTACCTGTACTTCCATGTATAGACTGACTCATTTTGGTACTAGGACCTATGTCAGAGATGTCTAATTCATTTAAATGAGGGCCACATCAGGGTTGTGTTTGACCTTGGAGGGGGGCCTGGCCAGAGTGTGCGTGGACAACTCGACTTCACTCATGTGATCAAATGCTACTTTTGCTAGTAGTTTCTTTTGTCAGCACACTGCTAGCGTAAACGGAGCTTGTGAAAGTTGTGCGTGGCCCTTCTGGGCTGTTTTCAGCTTCAATGGCCTCCTGCAGCCTCCTGCCAGGCAAAATGGAGCTGTGTTTTCAATGGCAGAGGAACAGACAGCAGGCTGGTCCATCACTGTTTCCAAGGCAACTGCGTGGGCCGGATTTAAGCACTGTGCGGGCCAGATCCAACCTGCGGGTCTCGAGTTTGACACCCCTGAGTTATGTGATTTACCTTCAGTACCTGCAGAGGATATTGTACATTTTCCCTAATGGTTCAAATTTATCCCAAAGTATAACTCAACTCTGCTGCAAAAAGCTAGAAAGAGTTATTAGGCTGTTCACTTACAAACACAGCAGTTTAATTTAAAAAACAAAATTTTAAAAAAATCAATATTCAGAGAGCTAACAGTACTCACATCAATATCCAGTTCTTCTGATCTGTATTTGTACAGAGTAGGCCTACTTTCATCTTGCGTCAGCTACAATAAGGAAAAACACTGCCATCAAACCACTTCACTAAAATCAAGTCAAGCCAGGCATTCCAAAGCGAATGTTTAATTAAGCATACATTACTTCAGATCAAAATGTTAAGCACTTAATATGCCTTAATCAACACACACTATGTAAATTTCGTTCATAATGGATGCCAAATTTAGACTGTCAGAAAGGAGAACCGTTTTTATTCTTGCTGGAAAGCTTCCCCAAAGATGAAAACGGAATGGCGTATTATCATCTGTGAGCTTCAGATAATTATCGTAAAATAATCTAAATTTAGTTTTGTTAGCCACTCAAATAAACAAGAACCCCCATGAAGCCAATTAGGAGTACATAAATCAGTGATATCAAAGATCTGACGTCCTAACAGCAGAGAATAAATCTGTATGTGGGAATTCAGAATATGAAGCTCCATCCTGCTTTATTTTACCTTTCAGGAAAGCTCTGTTAAACTCTTAAGAGGTTATATTCTCAGTTACATCTTATGACAAACAGAAATACAATTGCCTATAGATAGGGCCCTACTATTCTGGGTGTATTTTGTCAAGTTTTCCTTTAAAAATTGCTTCTCACACAACAATGTGCATAAAAAGATTTCTCTGTCTTGAACCAGTAGTTCAAAATGTAAAACATTGGAGGAACGTAGGAAGTATTGAGAAGATAAGCATTTAGAGAAGAGGGGCAAAATAGCCCATTCTAGATTAATAGATACAGAATGGGAATTTCTAAAAACAGCAGGAATGTCGGTTACATGAGATTTCCCAACTTAGTTCTAGTATAAACCATCGTTCTGATACTTCCTTCCTCAAGGGATATAAACTTCTAAATGTATTGCTAGTGCAATCAACTGTAGTGTGAAGGAAATTGTCTATGCCAGGGGTGTCAAACTCGCGGCCCATGGCCCGGATACATCATACGTTGGCCATGCCCACGCCTGGTTTAGCGAAGGGGGAAAAATCATGATACAACACGTGACGACGCCCTGAGGGCGCGAGTTTGACACCGCTGGTCTACGCCTTATATTAATTCTCACTCTACGTTTTAAGACTGCTGATTAGCAAGATTCTTTTTTTTAAAAATTGTGAAACTCTATGGAATGGTGGCGGCAGAATCTTGTAAGCAAATCTATAACTTTTCCATTAATAAATGGGCAGAGGCCCAATACAGATGTAACGCCCTCATGTGATTGTGGGCGCTTCCCCATTCCTTTCCACTCTTTAACCATGATCTTGTGCTAGGCCTGAATCCGCAGTAAATCAATTTTATAATTAAAAGTAATTTTAGAATTACAAATGCTTCAAAATAAATTTGCAAAGCCTGAGGTAAAAGGACAAGTGAGTTTGGAGCCAAAGTGATGAATGAAGACACAACTTTATGGTCAGGAGAGTAGAAGAAGGGAAAGAGAAAATGCCTAACTCGTTACATCTGTACTGAGGCCATCACAACAAACACTTTACCATAGTTCTGAATCCTTCACAACATCACTTAAGTTATTAATTCTCAAAATATCAATTTCCCTCCTCACTTTCACATTCATGCACAGCATTTTTGTGTACGCAATTAGATTAGAAGCCTAACCTCATTGTGTTTAAAACAATAAAACTGAAAAGACAAAGATGAGGCAAGGATTTAGCAAGTCAAATATTTCAATCACAGAACAGATCCGCCAAAGGTTTTTTATTTTTATTTTTTAAAGTGTTTCATTTCAAGGCATCTATCCTCATGCAAATGCGCTTGGTGACAATCCGAGAGAATGCACTGTGTATTAAAGCCATATAAATAACTTTGCTTTGAAATGAACATTTAATGAAATGAGCACGGGAAGATGAAAAAGCCACAGCACCTTTAAAATTCAGAAAGATTATATATTTTAATTTGGTATGAAGTTTAGTACCTTGTTTTATAAACCCACTTGAATATATTCTACACAATTCACCTTGATAGGAGAAAGAATTGAAGAATGGAAATATATATATATATATATTTTAATGAAAAACAGATATGCTCAAATATGTTGATGTAAATCTGGCCGGGCTCTCAAAGGAGAAAGATATGAATCAATCTGCAGAAATTATAGGATGAAATATATGTCTCCAGCTATCATTTTTTAATGAAGTTATAGACAATTCTGAATCATAATGACCTATTTTTTTATATCCTAAAACTGAAGCAAATGCACTGATAATTTCCTAAACTTCTTGGAACAATATAATCTAATTAACACCCTGTCTTTCTAAAAATAATGACAATTATCAACAGCACATTCTATCAATCTCACATATTCAGAAGGAATACTGATTCTTATGTAGCGTTTGTCCATAATGTAATAATAAGCCACACATCAATGACACTGAATTTCACATTCTGTCTGCTTTCAAACAAACCAACATTTTCAGTTAGTTTTTATCTTTAAAACTGTTGATACTACCTTGAATTGAAGCACAGATTAACAATTACACTTTAAATTCAGTTATAGGCTTGGAATCAGAGGGAATTGGCTCCAGAGTATTTTAAACTACAGAAAACAAAAAGAAATAACAGTATCATCAGTCTTTTACAGTAGCTTGAAAATTATGTTCTAAGGAATAGTGCTGTCAAGAGTTTTTCATTTTGAAAACTGCCAATGGTAAAATAATATTTCATGGAATGACACCTTGTCCACTGTATCTTCAGATCTCTATCAAATGTTGAAAAATGTTGTAAACATTTACGTATTCTAAAATAAGGTCAGCTGAAGAGGGAAATAACTTTCCAAATGGAAAAAAGCAAATTCACTCTATTAACTAATCTAATATCATCCATTTTTAGAGGATAGTTGAGGGAGGGATATTTGAAACTCAAAAAGAAGAGGCAGCAGCAACAGCGTTTAAATCAGGGGTGTCAAACTCACAGCCCCCGGGGCCGGATGTGTCACAAAGTGGCCACGCCCATGCCCAGTTTAGTGGAGGAGAAATTTAAAAATGTTGCTTAGAAATAAGCATGAAGCCTAAGGGCACTAGAAAACTTTGGCAACTTTGAGAGAGTAATGAGGGGAAAGAACCATTTCAAATGCAGTCGAAATGCCACAATGAACACATGGGATTTATAACTATTACTTTTGATAGATTATAACAGCAATATATCGTATGTTTGCTAAGTACTATTTTAAAAAGATGAATTTATCATGATAGCTATTCTGGAAATGGCATATATCAAGGCTAATATTTAAAATGCAGAATTAAACAAAATGAGCCTTTGGACGGGTCCAAAGTGCCCTCGGGCTGAGGATTCTGGTATTACTAAGGACTGAGAATTACAGAAAATGTAGTTAGTAGAATGTCTTCTTTCAAAATGATGCCCTAAAACTATCATTTCCTATCTTATTCTGACAATAACTTTGCACCTGGAAGCTTAGTAAAATGAAATAAAACAGAATATTCCTAAATAATTCTTGGCAACACAGACAAAAATGGATTAACAAAAGAACTCCCTCTTCAAACTTTTGGACTTCACAAACAATGAGGCACTTCCCATAACAACTGCTTGGAAAGCATATCCTCTGCAGGGGTGTCAAACTGGCAGCCCATGGGCTGGATGCGTCACATGCAGGCCACGCCCACCCCAGCTCTGCGAAGGGAAAAACGTGATATGTCGTGTGACGGCAATGTGACATGGTGACTTCTATGGATTCTAAGTCTGTAGAGGGCAACCAGCTATTATGCTTCCACCAATTTCCTCAATTTGGAAACATCTGGGGGAGCAGGGCACCAATAATGCCAGGTTTACCCTCACACTGGGGCTTCCATACATTTTCCGCATTCACCGTATGTTAAGCATCTGCCTGTCACAAAATTTAAAAATAAGTCATTTGTCTTTTGTAGCTGATCATAATATTGTTGGCAAATAACAGGCATTGGATGCAACTCAAAGTAGGAAGCCTCATGAGATCACAAGCAGATTTGAAAATCTGTTTCAACCACTTGGCTCAACCTCTTACGAACCACAGAGAGCCGTGGGCATCGGTGAGGGAAGGGGTGGGGAGAGGCCAATGATGAAATGTGTTTTGCAGGGGTGGGTTCTGGCCGGCTTTACTGCTGTTTTTTTCGTGCACGTGCTTTACGCACACATGCACAGTTCAATTAAAATTGTTCTGCGCATGCGCGGAACTTAAAAACAAGATGGTACCACTGACCGGGGAACTGGTTCGGGGGCGTGGCAGGCCTGGCTCATTGCTGGTTCTAGCAACCCACGCCGCCATACCCCTACCAGTTGGGCCGAAGTGGGCTGGAGAGGTAGGAACCCACCTCTGGTGTTCTGACATCAACATGTATACGCTTCTCCTTATATCCTTGCATATCACAAGGCATGTGTAAAGGAGCAGTCCTTAAATCATGACATGGGGTTCATTTCGCCATCTTGGTATCATCTTGGCCAGCTGCAGAAGCCTGGGCAGAGAATAGTGGCTTCTGAAGTGTAAGAGTTGCGTTTAGGAGTAAAAAACTAGGAAGGAGTCATGCAAAGGGAATTGCTCAGAAAATGAATTTTGGGGTGCTAACTCTTCTGTCATAAATACCTTGCTCATTTCAAAGATCACTTTACTCCCTCTTTTTATATATCCTTGCGGATAATTTGAGTATTTTTAGCTACTTGAAACTATGGGAACATTTCTGATCTTAAAGGAAACCATTCAGGGCAAGCTAATTGATTAAAATTGTAATTGTATTATTGTAAGCCGCCCTGAGTCCCCTCAGGGAAAAGGGCGGCCTATAAATGCTAAATAAAATCTAAAAATCTAAAATCTAAATCTAAAAGCTGCAAATATATTTCCCCCAGTTACCATCTGGATATTCTGAATTAAATATTTGCAATCGATAAAGATGGTATGTTGAAAGCCACCCCAGCTGTAGAGTAAGGAAGATGAGCTTGACAGAGTTATGCTATCTCTGTTGTCACAGTGTAAAACGTACTTTAAGTTCACAACAGACAGTTACTGTCCAGAAAAAGCCCAGACACCTCCCTAATTCACTGAATTAAAAGTAGGAGGGGGTTTAATAACACAATCAAACCTGCAAGATTCTGATATTATAAGGTATAGGTTCCTCTCACATATATGTGCTAGTTGTTTCCGACTCTAGGGGGCAGTACTCATCTCCGTTTCAAAGCCGAAGAGCCAGTGCTCTCCGAAGACATCTCGGTGGTCATGTGCCCGGCATGACTAAATGCTGAAGGTGCACGGAACGCTGTTACCTTCCCACCAAAATAGTGGTTCCTATTTTTCTACTTGCATTTTTACGTGTTTTTGAAATGCTAGGTTGGCAGAAGTCTGATATTATAGCCACTCTCAATACAAAATAACCTTCCTGCGGAATTGATTTCTAGTCGGTGTAGTGTAACTGACACCAACAAGTGGCACTGAGCTGACCTTAGCTGATCTCAAAAAGCTAAACAAGATAAGACCTCACTGGTACTTGGATCAGAATCCAGCAAGAAATTCTAGAACCATAAACGACATTGGGAAGATGGGGAAAAAGACTTCTCACCCAGAGCCTCCAAGAAGGGAATGGCTGTCTAGATGCCAAGAAAACTGCATGGGTGTATTCATATAACCACCAGGAGGTCAACTTCAGCTCCAGACAGCTGTGACCCATCCCTTCAAGCTTGGCAGGAGGGGGTATGAGAAGGATCATGCCAAACATAGCAGATTAAACCTTGAAAGCAACTATTCCCAGCTGCTCATTCAATTCAGCTTGCTTGCCCATGCTAAAGATCCCCTTGTGTAGCTCCCTCCTTCCTTCCTCAAAACCCCATGTAAGACAATCAGCTACAAAATGATTTACTGAAAGACAAATCAATATTTCCAGCTTGGGAAAAAGTGAAACTAGTTAAGTAAAGTTAAGCAAAGAAAAAGATAGCAACGAGGAGCCTGTGCTTTCTTCATATTCTTTTCATTTTATTAAACTTCTATTAAATTCATTTTATCAAAACCTTCCTAAGAATTTTATTTTCCACACTTGGCTGTCGATCGTTAGCAACCTATCCAGCCTCAGAGAAGTTTAAGAAAGTGAAGCCAAGATGTTTATTCACTGTAACGTTGCACGTTATACATTAGTTTATTTTTTAAAAAAAATAATAACACGGTAATTCTCAATGAGAAGTGGTGTTTACTTAAAATCTAACTAAAGCCCACACGTTTGAGCAAAATTGTAATAGCACAATGGTTGTTCATAGAGAGAACACCACGGTCCCTGAAGTTGTGGAATCTTGGCAACCACTAAGCTTGCCAAGTATTTTCCTAAATAGATTTATTTACACTGTTTCCCCAAAAATAAGACCTCCTCGGATAATAAGCCCAATCGGGCTTTTGAGTGCATGCACTAAAATAAGCTATCCCCCCCAAATAAGCCCTCCCTGAAAATATTGCAACACAGCAGCAGCCATGAGGTGACCATGCCCACTGCCTCAAAACTAATAAGACCTCCCCGAAAATAAGGCCAAGTTCTAATTTCGGGGGCTAAAAGAAAATAAGACCCTGTCTTATTTTCGGGGAAACACGGTAGGACCTAGGAAACAGATCTGGTACGTCCAGGTTTATCTACCACACCTACAGGGTCAAGAATCGAATCTGTCCAAGCTCTCTGTTATTCAGCTACTAAAGAAAGTTGAATGCTCTCTGTTCATAGGCATCAATGATCTTCCATGTTGGTCCAAGGTCAGATTTTGAGTTCAATTTGAGTTTGGAACCTGGGAGCCCCTGAGATCATAAATTGGAAAAAAAAGGCTTTATGTGTTAAAAAAGGAAACAGATCCCCATTACCAATCAATTTATTGGGCATTCTGTGAAATATAGGATGCTCAAGTTTAAATGATTATCCCAATGATTTTCTAACAAATATTGTTGATGTTATATTTCCATTCAGCATAATTTCCTCTCTTTATAATCATGACTCAAGACTGGCTTTGTTTGCTGTGACTTTCTGAACATAGTGCTCTTAAGGAGCTATATTCCCCAGATCAAAATGATTTTGATCCTTTTTAACTCCCAAGAGCGACAAGAAAACGAGCAAGAGAGGGAAAGCACGCAATTGTCCAGGAACCTATAACATTTAGTAATTTTTTTCCCCCTCGAACAAAAAGCTGCCAGAAAATGACAACACGGCTGGCATGCTTTTGCATTAAACCAAGATTAATTCCTTCAAAGGCAAAAGAAAAAAAAGAAAAAGGAGATTGTATAGATCCATGCTAGGACAAATGTCGGAAGCAGAATATATGGGGTTTACCTACAAAAAGCAGTCATTTGTTAAATATTCTGGAAAAAGGGGGGGGGGATAGGTTATCCAAAGGGAGGGGAGTGGGGGGACACTCAATAGTCAAGGACAAGTACGTTCAGCAAAGCCATGCTAGTGATACCGCAACATTGTAGGAAGCATGGATGATTTGTGGTTTTTCCAAAAAACAAAAACAGGGGAGGAACACCAATGTTATGGATAAACTGGAGGGGAACAACCAAAAACTGTCACTGAGGAAAAGTTTTGCAATGAGAAAAAGCAATTTCATTCACTAATCCAAGACCTTACTTGATGGTACAGTTGTGGTCTTAGCGCCGAGTTCTCAATCATAGTGTGAACCAAGATGATTAAAGGTTCATTCTCTTTCATCTATTTCAAATCAGGAGGAGCATACAGCAAACATCAGTTTACAGCACGGCTAGATTTGAAAGACGACACTGTAAATATAGCCTCTACTTTAATTGTTTTCCATTAGTGCAGCAGTTTATAATTCCTCTCATGATTAGTAAACTTGTACATTCCAAAGAGCTCGTTTAAACTAAACCGGGGGGAAAAAATAATCTATGAATTTAAACTAGATTGGTGTACATTCCGTATTAGATTAAGCAATAAATATCATTAATAAGATTCTAGAAAGCTTCCCGAGACAGAACATAATTAATTGAGATGAATAAGGTACTATTTTCATTACTCTGTTTACATATACTCAATTTGCAAAGATTAAGACATGTAGTAGAGTGTAGGATAAAAAAAGCTGTGTAATATAAAGACCTGTTCTGGGCAAAATAGAGGTTTTTGGAGCCAATCTTTTAAAATCTAAGGTAGCAATGATGCACCAACTTGGAGATTGAATGGCTTCACTCAATTTTTCTCTCTGTTAAAAGTAGCTTTTTCTCCTCCAAACCCTAAAGTAGGTCCAGGTGTAGAGCTAAGATAAGTCATGTATGAAATATGGCCAGCAAGAATTGTGGTTATATTACTATTCTACGGCGTAAACTATAAGCTTTTTCCCCCCAATGAATGCCAATTTAATTTTCATATACATTTCATGACCTTCAATATAATATTATAAATATGAATAGTTTTTTTTCTGAAAATGTATTAATGTATTTACTTCAGCCTCAATTTTCTTTTATGATGACTGATGATTATTTAATAGTATTTATTTATATTTGATGCTTTGTAAGCCATGTTTGCTTATTACCATATTGATCAGTAATAAAGTTTTGGAAGTCATAAGACCAAACAGAAAATTCTGAATACTTTCAATTCATTTATTGGACTTTCTAGCTCCATTGGAAAAAAAGGTGGGTAAGTGCTCTTGACATAGAGCTTTTAAGGATTTGTTTCAACTAAAACATGGTGCATCCGTTTAATACCATTCAAGAAAATGCACCAATGTACAAGTGGAATTTTAGTTTATATGTGTCCCGATTCCACTGATCTATTTACTTAGGAAAAAGATGAAAACAACTTGGCATTGCAATATGAAAACCAGGAAATAAATGACAGAAGATATACACTGAAATGAGAGATGGGAACTGTTAATAGAATTGCAATAACTGGCTAAGAGGTCAGTGCCAAACTATGGTAGATTTTCTATGTGTATGTGAGGAAGGCAGCTGGCTTAACCAAGGGCTGGTTTTTCTTTTTAAATTGCAGATATTTTTTCCCCATTCTAACAATCTGTTCCAACATCATTTAAAAAAGGGGCTGTTACTTAATGCAACAGGTTTTCCATGATGAAATTTAATAGGAGTCAATTATATATTTTTCCTAAATACAAATAACGTTGCATGTTTTCTTAGGTACCAATATTTTATTTATGCCAATGGTTTTGTGGCTGTTGTTAGTACAAGGGAAGGCAGATTGCCTTTCAGAGTTTTAATTCATTTCTGTCAGTTGCAAAGATTCTATTGTGTACAACAAATGGTAATATGTGAAGCAGGGACAAAAAAACATGGATGTGTTTTTAATCTCAGAGAACAGTTAGTTTCTATTGTTGATGTAGCAATTTCAATTTCAATCCATTTGCTTAATAATGATTTACTGGGAATGTTTGAATTAATGTAACACCAGCTCTCAGCTGTCAAAACTACCATCGTTTTTATTCAGAAATAGGCCTGTGATGCGCACACTTCAGACAGGAAGTATGAAATGTCTGTTCAGGAAGTCTAGGGCAATTTGCCACAGCTGACTCGCTGCAAGACAATTCTCCGCGGGACAATTCAACCCTGTATTAATTGTTGAATTCAGGTACTTTTCTTATTAGTGATCATGCTTTTGTCAAAATTATTATAACTCTTTCTGGATTGGCTTTATTTTATTATTATTATTGGCCATGGGTCCGTCGAAATTATTTTAACATTTGTACTTGTTGAATTGTCCCACAGCGAGTTGACCAATCCCGTATTCAGGATAATAGCAGAGCCAAAACCCATAGAAGAAAATATCCGTAGCTCAGGGTTGAACTGTGGGGTCCTTGGTGCACTCTAAACTGGGTGCTTTTCTTGCAGACCCAAAGGTGATTTTTTTCAAGAGGCAACTGGACTTTCTTGTTTTCCTTTGAAGATGTTTTGCTTCTCATCCAAGAAGCTTCTTGGATGAGAAGCGAAACATTTTCAAAGCAGATGTTTTGGGACAACTTATGACCTGGATGACTGAGAACCTCCACAGACATTTTCTTGCAGAGGTTTCATTACCAAATTAGGTAACATCATCAAGTGCTAGAAGCAATGAAATGTCTGCAAGAAAATAACCAAGCTTGGTGAGCACCAAGGATCCAGCAGAGCAAAAGCTTGTGCGAAACTGCAGCAATACATCTAAAAAACTCTGCAGGATGTAGAGGTTCCTTGCAGATAGGGAGTCTCTGGAGACATTGACTTAATCGCAATTCCAGTGTGCTAAAACTGGGCTATTTCAGAGTCTCTGAGTGATCTGATCACTGATGTATTGATACGGGGGAAGAATGAAAATTGATGTCTTTCAAGGGTTATTCAGAGTTATTCCTAAAACGACTCAGAATAGAGTCCTCTATTCTAAAACAAATGTCTGGAATGAATGTAAATACAAGCCTACTGCCTCTAGTTTGAATATTTTAAGCTGCCCAAAGAAATCCAGCAACATGACTTAAAATTATTGCACATTAATTCCCGCATGCATTGAAATCCAATTCAGTTTTCAGCATTGCTAGGATAAGCAGGCAAACCCAGTCTGTCAAAATTTTGCAGACAGCTGAAAATCTTGTGTCAGCGTTACCCAGAGCCACCATAAAACCCGTCTTTTAAATGAAGCAGGGACTTCCCTAAATTTCATTTCACAGAACAGATTTAATTGTCGTACCTTATTAAATATATATATTTGCTTCAAAAACATATTGAGCAATACATTGTACAATAATATGAAAATCAGCCTCTTCAGGGAACATGTGGTATTAACAGCACTACTTAGGGAATGCTAATCTGTTTTTAGCATCCTTGAAAATGCTTGCCATTTTCTCCTGCAGATTAACAGTTTGTAAAAGTGTTTCAATTCAAACGGTTCCGAATGTATAACTTTTATTTCTGGGCAGGCTGAATGAAAAATCCTGCGAGTTTCTTGCTTGAGACGCCACCAAAATTCTTAAGATATGAAGTTAATTGAGTTTCATGTTTCAAACTGTTTTAAAGGAAACAGTATGAACACTCTGACTGCACATCACAGTAGCGTGCATTGCAAACCTTTACGTTTCGAGTAAAAAGTTTATAAAACGAAGAGATTTTATGTTGGGTCCAATTAATAAAAATGTTGGCCGGCCTCAGGTAGACAGCGTATCCCACTGCGGGATAATGTTGGCTCAACAGCATTTCAATCAAAAATTTAGCTTTATGATTGCAAAGACAGATGGTGATGAAAAAGGAAAAGTAGAAATCTGGAAAGAACTCCCAATTTCTTTAGCAAAGAGACATTAGTCACAAAAAGATAATGGCAAGATTTTCCTTTTTGTCAGCTGCATTTGGTGAAGCCTGATCTAAGTAAGGGAAAACATCTGCAGTATATAAATATAATGGCACAGACTTGTGTCCCAAGTTTAATAATAATATTTAATTCAGAAAACAAATAGTCAGTGGAAGAAATAGAATTAACTATCCCTAAAATGTCTTAATTTCACCATTAGCATTCTAGAAAGGACCACACAAATTACAGGAAGTCCTCAGCTTAAAACCATAATTGTGAGTGGTGCAGTGGTTAAAGTGCAGTACTGCAGGCTACTTCTGCTGACTGCCTGCAATTTGGCAGTTTAAATCTCACCAGGCTCAAGGGTGACTTATCCTTCCGAGGTGGGTAAAATGAGGATCCAGATTGTTGGGCTGGATTCTGTAAACCACTTAGAGAGGGCTGTAAAACACTGTAAAGTGGTATATAAGTCTAAGTGCTATTGCTAAGTGCTGTAATTGGGACCAAAATTTCCGCTGCTAGGCAAGGCAGTTTTTAAGTGTGCCACCCCTGATTTTACAACCTCTTTTTTTTGCTATGGTTGTTAAGTGAACCACTGCAGATGTTATTAGAGTCACGTGATCATTAAGCAAACCTGGCTTCCACCACTGACTTTGCTTGTTGGAAGCCGATTGGGAAGGTTGCAAATGGCGACCACAAGACCCTGGGATCTTGCAATCATTAAATGAATACATGCTGGTTGCCAAGTGCTAGAATTTTTATCGGGTATCACTGGGATGCCTGCAACACAATTGTAAGTGTGAGAACGGGTTGCAAGTCACTTTTTTCAGCACTGTTGTAACTGCACTGAATGGTCACTGAACTGAAACAATCACTAAATGAATGGCTGTAAGTTGAGGATTGCATGTAGTAATTCAAATAGCACATCCCAAATGATATGGTACATTTTTGGGAGATCTAGCAATAGACCAATAGGAGCAAGAGAGGTGTCTTAGCAATTAAAATTGTGCCACTTAACCGCTGCAGGAACTTTTTCCCACTATTTTAAAACGGTAGCAGGATTTCAGCAACCTTGTCAAGTTCCAAGTGACAAAAAAGAACCAACATATTGTTACATATAAACATACAAAAGAGAAGCTTTAAGTCCCACCTGGTGGTCCAAATAAATGGCATTCCTTTGGAGATGATGAGAAAGAATCTCATTCTAGCAACCAGCATTCAGAGAGGAAGGAAGGAAGGAAGAAAGAAAGAAAGGGACAGATACGAAGAGGTGAAAAAGTCATTCAAGAAAGAAAAGGACACCACACATCTTTACTTTTAACAATTTTAAGATTATACTTGCAGATGTCATACATAAAACTCAGCGAAAACTGAGAACTGCAAAACTGACATTGGCGTTTAGATGGATTAAGTAATGTTTCATTGGCATACAGAAACTAAATTTTTTTTTTAAAAAAAAATCATACTGGCCTTTAAATTAATTTTAACGAATTAATTTAATTAGCGAGGTTAAGTTAAGTACGGTTGCAATTGCTCTCAACAAGTCTTATTAGCTACAAAAATTAGCTTTCAATATTAAAACAAAATGAAGAAAAAAAACCACAATACATCATGTTAAATCCATTCAAACTATAAACCCTTTGATACGCGTGGATGTATTTCCTGCAGCAAAAAACAAAACAAAACACCAATTTGTAAGTTTGTCGCAGGGACGAGAAAAAGAGAATGAAACACTTTATGCCAGATTGTATTTACGGCCCTTTTCTAACCTATTCTGGTTTCAGAATTGGGTGTCATCTAGAAATTTGCATAATTTAAGAGTTCATGACAGTAAAATGCCTTTTGAATTACTCTCTTCGTTTGGAGATCAATGTATCTCACACCAGAACTCAAAGGGTTGATAGCAGAACACCACAGACAACCAGCAAAGTAAAATCCACAGTTAGGAGATGGCGGCCCAAGGCTACAGTGTTGGAATGAGGGGAAAATGGCACATGAGAAACATCAGTTCATAGCTGACCTTTGGACTGCTGGCCTCAAGTTTTAGCTGCATGAGTTGTGCTAATGTGTGTTCCCGGATACTACTCAGTTCGGCCTGCTGCCTTCTCAGCTTTATAAGCAGCAGAGTGAGCTCCTCTGGCTAAAGGAACATTGGGTAAGAAGCCAACAGTGGAAAATTAGTTTCATTCTTGTCCTAGACAAAACTTCGGTTTTACACTTGCATTCAACAATGCTAGCCAGTATAGTATAACCAAGTTATGTTTAGTCCCTTTGGAGTAAGGGAACCGATGATGCTTTCCAACAAAAACAGTCTCAACCAGGGGGAACCAGTTTGGAGTGAATTCCTCCAGTGAATCAAATAGAAGGATGACGGTTCCACCACAAAACCGCGGTAGACGAAAGCGCGCTCGACGAAAGCGCGTACCTGACGTCATCACAGCGCGACGAAAACATCACGCTGTGAGCGGTAAAGTTAAAATTAACGCGAAAACCTTACCCTAACCCCCCCAAACCTAACCCTAAACCTAACTCTAAGCCTAACCCTAACCCTTAACCTAACGCTAAACCTAACGCTAATGCTAACCCTTAACCTAACCCTAACCCTAACGCTTAACGTAACCCTAAACCTAACCCTAACCCTTAACCTAACCCTAAACCTAACCCTAAACCTAACCCTTACCTTTATGTGAATCGGCTTGCTTTAATTTTATTTTATTTTAATTTATTTTTAATTTTTTTCGTCGCGCTGCTGATGATGTCACGTACGCGCTTTCGTCGGGCGCGCTTTAGTCTACCGCGGTTTTGTCGTGCCACGAGGATGACAACGGGTGTCACTGCAGCTAGTTTTATTTTGTGCATATGGTAGTCAAACTTGGTTTGGTTCCCATCCCACAAAGGTTCCCCCATCCCTGGGGGGAAAGCCATGAAGAGGCTGTGTGTATCCAAATGCCTTGATTATTTTCTCAGAAAAGTAGGGAAAGCTGTGGAAACTGTTAACTGATTCTAAGGATGGAAAAAGAATAAGACCCTGTCTTATATTCAGGGAAACACGATATTAAACTATGAATGCAGCCAATGCTTCCAAATAAGTTATTTTTATTTGATGTGTAGCAGTTTTAAACAAAATCTTATGTCTGGAGAAAGAAAAAAAAACTGCTCTACTTTTCCACAAGCTTCTAGTGCCAAGGAGAATCCTAAACGTGAATATTTTAAGACAGACAATTCTCCTTCACTCGAATGATCTAATTTGCTAATTTGCTGTTATGTGTCCTTTGCTTAAACAGAAAAATTCATATTCGGGTTAATAACATTTCATACATATGACATTCTATTGTGGATCCCAATTTCAGCTATTTACAGACAGCTTTCTCATTATTTGTCTTTTTGACTGTTAGTCTTCCATTTCCAAAACTGCCTCCTTTATGCTCCTGAAGTACTGCTGAGATTGATGTAAGTCCCCACCAGTAGGTCATCTAGTCCAACCCCTCCACCCAAGCAGGAGACCTTACACTATTTCTGATAGAAAATACCCAGTCTCTTCTGCAAAGCTTCCAGTGGCTTCTAAAGGCAACTTCTTTGATTGATTGTTCTCACTGTCAGAAAATTCCTCCTTATTTCTAGGTTGAATCTCTCCTTGATCACTTTCCATCCATTATTCCTTGTCTGGCCTTCAGATACCTTGGAAAATAGTTTGACCCCCTCCTCTCTGTGGCAGCCCCTCAAATATTGGAACACTGCTATCCTGGTCCGTCTCTTCACTAGACAAGACATACTCAGTTCCTGCAACCGTTCATCATATGTTTTAGTCTCCAGTCCCCTAATCATCCTGATTGCTCTTCTCAGCACTCTTTCTATAGTCTCAACATCTTTTTTAAAGTGTGGTGACCAAAACTGGATGCAGTATTCTAGGTGTGGTCTTACTAAGGTTTTATAGAGTGATATTAGTATTTCTACAAATGAATCTCATCACACTGATTCATGTATCAACAACTCCCAAATAACTTTATAGTCACCAAGCACTTATCTTTTCTGTATAGCAAACTGTAACCTTTCTATAATGTGCCATGTTCAATTTTCCTGAGCCAAGGACTTGTTCTCATATCTGATGAGAATATCCCATTCTTTGTAGATGCATCTGGTATAGACGAATAGGGCTGGTCAGAAGCCTTGGAATTAGGCCCTCAATTATTTTTATTTTTTTTACAGTTTTAGATTTGAACATCCACATTGCATGGTGTTAGACTTAAAAGTATATTCATAGCACACGATATTAGCAACTCTGATTGTATTTAACAAAGCCCAGCAGAGGGAGCTATCTTATCTTCATTACTATGTTTTATACTAATAAACTATTATTTCTTTGAGTATTTTGAGTGGAAGTCCTTGCGTATTCTACTACATGCTTACATCCGTGTATGTAATCCATCAGTATTTCATTTGGAAAAAACCTTAAAATACACAGAAACATACTCAAAAAGAAAAATAAATAAATGTAGTCATGGTTGAATTAAATGAATTTTTGGAAAAGTCTGCCGAAATCTATAATCTGTGAACTAAGTCTTTGATACATAACTGTCAAGTATTTCCAATGATGTGAATAAAAGTTCAATTACAGGGTAAATAACTTTGTCATACGACAGCATAATACATAACCAATTGCCTTAGAGCAGCAATTTTTCTACCTAATTGGGCCTCCCATCATGAAATAATAAAAACTTTCAGTAACTGGCATTTCCTCTTTATCATTCAATGGTAAGTGAAGCAGACGAAAAATAAAATATTTAAAAGTGCTCTCGACTGTAGTCCTGGAAGTGACTACATCAGGGGTAGTCAACTTTTTAATATCTACTGCCCACTTTTGTATTTCTGCTAGTATTAAAATTTTCTAACCGCCCACCAGTTCCATAGTAATGGTGATTTATAAAATAGGGAAGTAACTTTACTTTATAAAACTTATAAAGCAGAGTTACAGCAAACCCTTACCGTCCACCATGAAAGCTGGAACGCCCACTAGTGGGCGGTAGGGACCAGGTTTACTACCACTGGTCTACATCCTTCCCTAACAGGAAATATGCAGGTCAAACAACAGTTGAAACCAGAGGTGGTATTCTACTGGTTAGACCAGTTCACTCGAACCGATAGCAGAATTTGCAGGTGGCCCCGCCCATCCTCCCCGACTCTATGGCATCCCATTTGGAGCCTTTTTTTTGCCAAAAGCGGATGCGCAGAAGACTGAGCAGTAGGGAAGGTAAGTGACTACTACTCCTGGTTGAAACAAAGTAAGAACAGATTACCCTTGCAAAATTTAAGATATGCAGACAGAATTGACCTGTGGGAAAGGATATCCTTTATTTCCCGAATGAATCAGGACAGGAAATTGCATTTAATGTGGACCCCCGCAACTAGAACAGTTGTCAGACTGTATGCTGTATTTTATAGGTTGCTCTTAAATTAAAAAAAAAATGATGGGCTAAATATAAAAATGCCACTCACAGTTTTGCCTTGCAAGCTCTGGGGAGTAATAGGCTGTACGCTCAAGCCAGCTGGAATCGACCTTCTGTCAGGGACAAAGCCATGCTGCTATGGGAGGGGAGGAAAACAAAAACACAAAACAAACCATGGGCTTTGTAATTCAGGGCTTTTAGAACCAAAGGTTAAATGAAATATTTTTAACATGCTTTTTCTGAGTCAATTTATGATTTATGAAAAGAGTCCAAAGCGAAGGTGTTGGTTAATATTTTGTCAGTACAAACATCCTGAAATGTTGCATTTTCGTCTCAAAACTTTGCAAATAACAAGATGCTCTGGAGGACAGCACCTTTCTGATGTTAAAAACCATATTTATGGTAGCACTTATTTGCCACCTTATTTTGATGACGATCTCAAGGCAGCGAATAGATAAGAAAAATTACTACAGAGGCTCAAATGTGTCATCCTGACATATTTATTGGTATGCTTTCCCCCTACACTTGGCTTAAAACTTTCAAGAGTTTGGGAAGCAGATCAAGAGGCCAAGCAGGAGCCCCTACATCATTTCTGACAGGTGTCAGTCCAGTCTCTTCTTGAAAGCCTCCAGTGATGAAGCTCCCACAACTTCCAAAGGCAAACAGTTCCATTGACTGATTGTTCTCACTGTCAGAAAATTCTTCCTTTATTTCTAGGTTGAATCTCTCCTTGACCATTTTCCATCCATTATTCTTTGTCTGGCCTTCAGGGGCTTTGCAAAATAGCTTGACCCCGTCCTCTATGGGGCAGCCCCTCAAATATTGGAAGACTGCTATCGTGTCTCCCCTGGTCCTCCTCTTCACTAGACTAGCCCTGCCCAGTTCCTCCAACCATTCATTGTATTTTATTATCATTATCATTGTATTCCTTTTTGCCTCCAGTCTCCTAATCATCCTGGTTGCTCTCCTCTGTGCTCTTTCTAGTCTCTCAACATCTTTTTTATAGTATGGTGACCAAAACTGGATGCAGTATTCTAGGTGTGGCCTTAATCACAGCTCTCTTCCTAAAATATCAATATTTGGAACAAGTATCATATTTATAGTTAGAGGTAGTCCTTAATGTACGACGACTATCGATCCTGGAATTTCAGTTGTAAGTCAATTGACCAGAGCCATTTTTTTTACCAATTCTGCTCTCCTCTGCACTCTTTCTAGAGTCTCCACATCTTTTTTATACTGTGGTGACCAAACCTGGATGCAGTACTCTAGATGTTGTAACTGCTGTAAGTAGAGGATTATCTGTATTATAGGCAAATTGTAAATAAGAGATGGCTGCTGTGCATCTGGTCTATCTTTTAGAAGGACATAAATTGCAGCAAACTGTAGAAAGCAAAAGCCCTCACCTTGTTATGATGAGGTCTGTGTCGACGCTCAATGGTGACATCTCCTCTCTGTATCGGTGAGGACACTTCCGACCTGTAGTTCCTCTGAGGGGAGTATCCTTGGAAACCTGCTATTGAACCATGGGAAGGTGATGTGGGAATCAAATGCATTGCTTGATCAGATATATTAATCATGGTTTTGGGGCTACTTAAAGTACCGTGTCTGGTCAGAGTCGTTTGCTTATTGTAAAACTGCCGTTGTTGCCATTCGTAGAGTTGCCACATGGTGTCATCTCGCATCGATCTCCTTTTATCTTCCGCTGGCAAGGATCCAAGGGTCTTATCGTAAACACTGCAAAGGCTATCTGGCCTGGTCTTAGTATTTCTTGGAAGAGTGCGATAACCTTCTGGATAACGAGGCACGACTTGGGCTCGATGGCTTGGCATATTCCTTGGTAAAGTCTGATAAGAAATTATGCTGAAACAAGAAATCTCCGTTAGTTGATTTGGAAAATAAATGGGTACATTATAAGTAACATTTAAAAATTCTTTCCCCACATTTTATCTCTACAGGTTTTGCATTCTACTTGCAACCTTAAGTCAAACAAGAGAGAAATTTATACTTTACTCTGTCCCTTCAAGCCAAAAGAGGCTGCTCTTTAGAGGAGGTGATACCACTAGCAATCCACATGTAAGTCATGACGCAACTACTAGAATTTCACCTAGTCTGACCAATAATAATTGCAGTTTCAACAATGTGAGAGGTACCAATTTGAGAAGTTCACGCTAATGTATTTTTTAAAAATATACACTACCAGGGATTATCATTTGATATGAGTCAATCCAAAATTGATCAATGTTACTAGTTGCAGTTAGTAGTTACTAGTTGCAGCATCCTCATGATCCCGTGATCAAAATTCAAATGCTTGGCAATTGGCCTGTATAGGTAGTCCTCAACATACAACAGTTCATTTAGAGACAATTCAAAGTTACATCGGCGTTGAAAAAAGTGACGTTATGACCGTTGCCGCAACCCCACGATCAAAATTCAGACGCTTGGCAACTGGTTCATATTTATGACAGTTGCAGTATCCCGGGGTATTGGGATCTCCTTTTGCGACCTTCTGACTAGCAAAGTCAACGGGGAAGCTGGATTCGCTTAGCAACCATGTTGCTAACTTTAACAACCGCAGCGATTCATTTAACAACCTTGGCAAGAAAGATCGCAAAATGGGGCAAAACTCACTTAACAAATGTCTCGCTTAGCAAGAGAAATTTTGAGCTCAGCTGTGGTGGTAGAGCGAGGACTACCTGTGCAGGTGAAGGAGTGAGACAAGGGTTCTTTATCCAGCTTCCTCTAACCTAATTTCTCTCTCCCTTTCTGTATCTAGCATGTCCTACTCCCGAGGTAGTTGGCTTCTCATGTAGCTGCCTTTGGCAAAGGGAAGGGAGGCAGAGGAGAAGGGGGCAGGTTACCTCCCTGTGGGAAATACTATGACTCAACCAAGTCCCAATTCTCACAGGAGTAATGGGAACAGGTTTACAAGGGGAATGCTTGTTACAAGTCCTCCAGATCAGCTTCTCTGCTCCCCCAAGCAAAATTCAAGTTTTTAAAAAAAAATTAAAAACAATAATTTGATTTCTGCAAACTGCCTTGAAATTATGGAAAGGCAGGATAATCACTGTTAGAGATTTTTACGAGAAAGAGATTTGTTACTTCCTTGGGAGCAATGGGCTGATCTCCCCACTCCATTTTCACTCTAGATTTTATTGACTTTCCTGAAATTAATATTTATATTGTTTTTAAATAGCATATGTGGGCTTGTCAAGGGGGAGCACTACTTTTCCTATTTCCTCAAAGGCAAAGCAGGCATAAATCCTGCTGGTTTTGACAAATCCACTTTGAGCAAAGCCATCATTTCTAACTATATGGTCCGTGCTAATAATTCCATCCATATTTAACTAACAAGATGTTCTCCGTGATCAAAAGGATTGGCTTTCTGCCAATTAATAATGTGTTGTTAATAGCTTTTGCCATTTTAACATTTCTACAGTGGACTGAAATTGATTGGGAGAACAGCCAATGCAATGAATCTGATAGCAGCATTAAAGGATGGGATCACATGACAGAGGTTCCCATTCCCTACCCCTGCCTAAATTTAAAACAATGGCATTTGATCCAAACATCAATTTCTCCTTGATATGTTCATTACATAAGAGAGTAAGGTAATGTAATCTGTCTCGCTACCAATCAGAAAATTTCTAATCACATTGATTATAATACAGAAACCAGACATTGAGATGGACTAGGCCAGAGTTGGTTAAAGAAAACCATAGCAAATATCAGGAACACATGCAGAGAGAATGCAACTTTATTATTTTTAATTCAAAAAAGGAAGGGTTTTCTCCCCTCTATAAGGATCTATCTATCTATCTATCTATCTATCTATCTATCTATCTATCTATCTATCTATCTATCTATCTATCTATCTATCATCTACCTACCTACCTACCTACCTACCTACCTACCTACCTACATGCAGAGAGAATGCAACTTTATTATTTTTAATTCAAAAAAGGAAGGGTTTTCTCCCCTCTATAAGGATCTATCTATCTATCTATCTATCTATCTATCTATCTATCTATCTATCTATCTATCTATCATCTATCTATCTATCTATCTATCTATCTATCTATCTACCTACCTACCTACCTACCTACCTACCTACCTACCTACCTACCTACCTACCTACCGCCACAGTATAACTCTGGGTTGCTTACAAAATTAAGATATTAGCAGTAGCACTTAGACTTATATACCTCTTTACAGTCCTTTTTAAGCAGTTTACAGAGTCAGCATATTGCTCCTAACAATCTGGGTTCTCATTTTACCCATCTCGGAAGGATGGAAAACTGAGTCAACCTTGAGACTGGTGGGATTTGAACTGCCAAATTGCAGTCAGCAGAAGTAGCCTGGAGTACTGCACTCTAACCACTGCGCCACCGAGGCTCATAATGCTCTAAGTTTATTAAAGCTTCTGCTCTGACTTTATTAAAGTTGGCTTCCTTGAAATCCAAGGAACAGGCTTGACTGTCTATGGCAGGGATGTCAAACCGGCAGCCCGTGGGCCGGATGCATCATGCACAGGCCACGCCCACCCCAGCTCCGCGTATGGGAAAAACATCGCGAAACGTCACATGACAGCAATGTGATGCGGCGTGTTTGACACCTGTGGTCTATGGAGATTCTCAGTCAACCAGGTCATGGTTGTCCCAAAGGTGCTTCCTTTGTTTTTTTTCTAGAGGACGTTTCGCTTCTTATCCAAAAAGAAGAAGCTTCAGAACCTACAGAAGATTCTTGGATGAGAAGCAAAACATCTTCAAGGAAAAAACAAAGGAAGTTTAGTTGCCTCTTCAAAACGCACCTTTGGGATTCTTGACTGTATTCAATATTCATTGTTCCTTCTGAGTTGACTTTGGTCAATAGTTTTTCCCGTTAGTATCAGGATTTGGGGGGGGGGGATTCTTTTGTGCTTTTCTATTAGCAAGGCACGTTGAAGATTTCCTGGACTCCATGCCTGAAAAAGTTTAGTTTTCCAGTGATTAAAACCCCCTAATCACTGTTATTTCTACCTTCCGGCATGATCTGCATTTTCCCTATACTATTTGATTTAAATTCATTTGATTTAAATTAAACCACATTTTTGTAGTTATTTTATCAAAGTTTCACTTTAACTTAATTCCTGGAGTATAATATTTAAAATGTAACCATCAGAATCGGCCGCCTAAAAATTCTTTTGCAGAACAAAATATTCTAGTCTTAACTCGCTCAGTCATCAGGGACACATTTTAAAAGTCTTTAAATACTAAAAACACGTATTTTCATGTTTCCATGTATTTCTTTCTGTAAATACATCAAAAGCCAAGAGCACAGGAAAAATGTTAATTCCGTAACGTACTGTTTAAATTATCCCCTAGATCACTCAGCCAGTAACAGTTATTAAAAGCTGCTAGTGTTTTACATTAAAATGCCTTTCACTGTGTATAAATAACAATAATAATTCAGAAATATTTTGCTGCATTAGACTCATGTTCCAAATAGACTTCAAAGGTATGTTAATGTTAGCATTTTCTGTCACAAAGTTAAAGAAATTCTATTTATGGTTTAGAGAAATAATTGCACCTTTAGTTGACTGTAACAAAGCTATATAGTTAACACAACCAATTTCAAGGTGTGGGTGACTCCATTCAAAGCTTTTAAAAACACATATTTGCCATTAAAACTTAGGCCCTGATAGTATGGGAGAGCTCAAATCAGAGGTGGGCTCCTACTGGTTTGGCCCAGTTCGGCTGAGTGGGTAGTAACTTGGCTGGCCATGCCCCCCGAAGCGTTTCTATCGGCAGCATCATCTTGGTTTTTGCTTCTGCGCTGCTTCTGCACATTTTTTTAACCTACTGCACATGCGTGCGTAGTGCACATCAAGGGCGCAAAGTGCACCCACGCCCAAAGCCTGAGCGAACCGGCAGTAGAAGAAGCTGGAACCCACCGGGCTGGCCCACATCATGCTTATATTGATTGTAAAATGCTGTGATTGTTCTCAGCTGCTGTTTTATGTTGTGTTATGTTATTTATGTTTTTATTTATTGGTTGTATTTTTACTTTTGATTTTGTTTGAATTGTTAGCTGCCCAGTTTTTTATTATATATATATATATATATATATATATATATATATATATATATATATATATATATATGTATGTATGTATGTATGTATGTATGTATGTATGTATGTATATGTATATGATGTATATGTATATGTATATGTACATGTACATGATGTATGTGTATGTATATGTATATGATGTATATGTATATGTATATGTATATGTGTTGTATTTGAGCTGATAAATAAATAAAGGGAGACTAGTATAGATCTATTTCAAGCTATTTAGCTCTCATCAGCTAGCCATACCCTTACTGCGATTTCAGCTCAAACACAACACAAATGTAACAAAGGCAACAGTAAAAATATTGGCTTTCTATCTGGATGGTCTCTTGTGATGAGCCAATAGACAGAGAAAGGAAGCAGTATGCCTCCTCCCATATTTGGGCATACCAAGGGTTGTGACACTAAATACATACATACACAGACAGACAGACAGACAGACACATACACACACACATATGAAATGTGTTACAAATAAATAATAAATGGGAGCACATGGTTTTCTTGGAGAAAATTCTAATTTAAATCTATCACCATCAGTTAACAGTAGGAAAATTTTCAACCCAAGATCATTATGGAGATCTAGCAACTTAGAAACTGCTCGAAAAATAGAATTAAAAACTTTAATTTGGGAGTCCATGTTATCAATTCTGTCTAACCTTTAAAAAAGAAAGAAAGAAAGAAAGAAAATCTAGGAAGCTGGCCGGAACAAGAAATAAATAAGGAGTGATCTTTCTAGCTAAGATAACCCTTTATTCATGAATAATAATTACTGTTAGACCCAGATATTTGGAATAAGGAGAATTATAAATAATTTCTTCGTAGTTTCAGCTAGCATCTCACGGCTTGTTTGAAATATTGTGTAACACGTTCAAGGACCTTTCCAAATCCAATTAATATTCCACAGAACAAAAAAAATGAATCATCATACATACATTAAGACTTCAGATATTCATGAATCCTGAGATTACTCACCCTCTTGTTTCTTCGTCTTGTCCTTTCCCTCTCTGTATTTTAATCCACTGCTCCAACTGTAACATGGAATTAGTTCTTTGGATGACACGTTCGGATTCTATATGTGAATGCATGGCGTTGTGATGGATCCCATCGCTGGAATCTCCCAGGATGAGGTTTACCGCTTTCTCTGACCCATTTAAATGAACTGGCCTGTAATGGACTGATGAAAGTGTGCTGGCTGGCAAAGTTCCATACTCTGGCCCATAGGAATTCTGTTTTACACTGTTGATTTTTGTTAAGGGTCTATCGCGCCCGATTTTCTGAAATCCATACTTTTCTGCTTCTAAACATTTCTTCTCTTCCGTTTTGCAGACTTCTCGGTTCCGCTGATTGTTCTGAGTCTCTGGCTTAATCAGCTCTCGATGGTTGGGAATGTTATTGACTTCACGAGGTGCTGTGCTTTCAAAAGTAATCTTGTCTGCTCTAAAAAAGAAGAAGAAGAAACATGCACTGGAGAACAACATCACTAGGAAACGGGTCACAATTCTGTCTGTTCAACAGAGAACCATTTTTTTTTCCTTCCAAAACAGTCTATCACAGTGATGGCAAACCATTTATGGCTCGCATACCAAAAGCGGGGGGGGGGGAGTTCAGGGGAGTCATGTGCAGGTGTGCCACACCCATAATGCTATGCGCACAACCCCAGCGTGCATGCGTGCACAACCAGCGCTCCCCCCCCCACATTTTTGGCATGCTTTCTTCACCCTCCCCAGGCTCCAGAGGCTTTATAGGAGCCTGGGGAGGGCAAAAACAGCCTCCCCTGCTTCCCCGGAGGCCCTACGGAGGCTTCAGGAGCTTCCTTGAAGCCTCCGGAGCGCGAAAAACCAGCCCTATGGGCAAACCGGAAGTTCAGAATGGACTTCCGGTTTGCTCGTAGGGCCACTTTTAGCCCTATGGAGCCTTCAGGGGCCTTCAGGGAGCTTCCCTGAAGGCTCCGGAGGGCAAAAAATGACCCTACAAGCAAACCGGAAGATGTTATCCTTCAAACGGTTGAACTAATGCAATTACAGGTAATCCTCGGGTTACAACTATTCATTTACTGACCATACGACGTTGCAACAGCACTGAAAAAAATGACTTATGACTGTTTTCACACTTATGACCGTTGTAGCATCCCCATTATCATGTGATCAAAAATTCAGACGCTTGGCAACTGGCCTGTATGGGTGGTCCTCGACATAACAACAGTTCATTTAGTGACAATTCAAAGTTACAACGGCTCTGAAAAAAGGGACTTGTGACCGTTTTTCACAGTTACGACCATTGCAGCGTCCCCATGATCACGTGTTCAAAACTCAGACATTTGGCAACTGGCTCATATTTATGACGGTCGCAGTATCCCGGGGTCATGGGATCCCCTTTTGTGACCTTCTGACGAGCAAAGTCAACGGGGAAGCCCGATTCACTTAACAGCCGTGTTACAAACTTTAACAACTGCAGCAATTCATTCAACAACCGTGGCAAGAAAGATCATAAAATGGGCTAAAGCTCACTTCACAAAAGTCTCACTTAGCCACAGAAATTTTGGGCTCAGCTGTCGTCATAAGTCAAGGACTAGCTGTACATGCTAGTAGTGAGATCACCTTGAAACAGAGTTTGATTTGCCTGCTTGAGTGATTTTTGAATGGCAAAAACAAGAAAGAAAGAAAGAAAGAAAGAAAGAAAGAAAGAAAGAAAGAAAGAAAGAAAGAAAGAAAGAAAGAAAGAAAGAAAGAATAAATGAATTGGGCGGATGGTTCCAATGCAGAGGTGGGTTCCTACCAGTTCTCACCAGTTCGGTAGAACCGGTTCGTCAAATCTACCAAACCGGTTAGAAGAGGTTCCACCAGAAAGCAGGCCACACCTACAGAAGAGGTTCCAAAAATTTTTGAAACCCACCACACAGAGAGAGAGAGAGAGAGAGAGAGAGAGAGAGAGAGAGAGAGAGAGAGAGAGAGAGAGAGAGAGAGAGAAAGAAAGAAAAAAAGAAAAAAGAAAAAAGAAAGAAAAAGTGAGAGAGAGATGAAAGAAAAAAAGGAAAAATGGACAGAGAGACAAAAGGAAGGAAAGAGAGAGAGAGAGAGAGAAAGAAAGAAAACACATGGCCGGCAAGCCACTCCCACCAGGTCACATGGCTGGCAAGCCACTCCCACAAAGGAGGCCACACCCACAGAGTAGGTTCGAATTTTTTTTGAAACCCACCCCTGTTCCAATGAACTCCGTGCTTATGCATGGTAGGGAATCCATCACCCATTATTCAGCCAAGCATGGGAAGGACGTCAACGGACAGGGGCCATCCTAAACGCTCTTTGTATCTGCAGTGTGGTTGGATGGGTATTAAAATTATAGAGATAAGGCTAAGCTGTTCTATTGTTGTTTTTTTTGCTCTTAAAACCATGTTAATTTTATTTTAGGGCTTATTACTACAGCCTTCGTTTTTCATTACGGAACAGTAGAAAATATTAGTTTTCAAAACTGTGTTTGGAGCTGAATTTGGGGGTTCCCAAAGAAAGAATCCACGCCTAATTCTGTCCCTCATCCCCACCAGCCATTTCTTGAATTCCCCGGCGCTGGAATCTCATTTCCGTAGCTTCACCTGTTCATTTCATTACTCGTTTAATTTCTCTGGTGCATTTCCCGTAAAATAGAATGGCTTACAAGATAACAGTAAAACCAATCTTTAATATGGCTGTTTTGTTGTGTTTCATCACAACAAAACAGCCATCATTCTTGACAGCCTCTGAGAACGATATACAAATACAATAAGCAAATACATGCTTTTTTTAAAAAAAAAAAACCCAGATGTTATCAAACTTCATTTTTCAAAAAAAGCAGGAAAGGAAAATAAGCAGGAAACCTAACAAGCAGCTTCATGGCTGCTGTTCTACTTGGGTGGACGGTTCCACCACAAAACCGCGGTAGACTAAAGCGCGCTTGACGAAAGCGCGTATGTGATGTCATCACAGCGCGACGAAAACAGCACGCTGTGAGCGGTAAACTTAAAATTAACACGTAAATCTAAACCTAACCCCCCCAAACCTAACCCTAAACCTAACCCTAAGCCTAACCCTTAACCTAACCCTTAACCTAACCCTAAACCTAACACTAACCCTTAACCTAACCCTAACCCTAACCCTAACCCTAACGCTTAACGTAACCCTAAACCTAACCCTAACCCTTAACTTAACCCTAACCCTAAACCTAACCCTTACCTTTATGTGAATCGGCTTGCTTTAAAAGCACTTTTTAAAGCGCCCTTTTTTCTCCGCGGTCGTATTTGTCGCGCTGCTGATGACGTCAGGTACGCGCTTTAATCGGGCGCGCTTTAGTGGACCGCGGTTTTGATGGGTCACAGGGTGGACAGCTATCTTTTAAAAATATAGCATGAGAACCACTCAAACAAGAGTTTCATTAAGTTGGGAGACTGTCCCTGAGAAAGGCCAACTCCGGACTATGACCCGAATCCTCCAACATAAATCCAAGTAGAACTTTCCCAGGGAATCTAAATGGGCCGTGAGCTATTTGCAACCGGGCTGTAGAAACAGAGGGCAAACACATGTATCTTCACTTGCACGAGCAGCGGGCAAGTGTGTGCACACATGTTCTAGTTACGTGAGTGGCAGGGAGAAGTGCACACCACTCACGCAAAGGGAGCAGCATATACGTTTGCCAGCCACTCACACCAAATCATCCCCTCCACCCCCCGCCGTCCGCCGTGCCGGAAAGATTGGGGAATGTGGAATTCTCATCTAAAAAGTTAGCTGGATGTCTTCCAGAGGCTATTTTTTATGTATTTGGGTCCTTAAATTGGCCAGGTATCTGACAGGCAAGAAGTATATTGCTTTTGGGATTGATGTTACATGGTCCTATTATTCTTCCACTTAATCAGCTGCATTTTGCAATGACTGTGGCTTTGGATATTTTTTAAAAAAGTGAATCATTACAGTAATCCAATTGATAAAATTATGAAGGTCTGAACCCAACTAGGTTCAATATCCTCCTTGTTTTTCTCCAGTGATATGTTGAAATAAAGGAAAATCCTCATTTTAGGGACTTGTTCCTTCACGAGAGTGCTACCTTCTCCACTACAATTCTCCCTGAGCTGATAGCAGCCGTGGCCAGTTGTAGCTTTCCTTGATTAGGAAGTCTCTTCAGAGAGTTACCCATGCCCTGCTCAACTTCATGGCTTGACTACTGCAATACGCCCTAAATGGAGCGTGCCCTTGAAGACTACCTGGAAGTTTCATCTGGTCCAAAATGCAATGGGTATAATAGTGATGGGCATGCCTCAATATGTCCATGTCATACCTCTGTTTCGCAAGCTGCACTGGTTGCCAATTTGCTCCAGGTGCAATTTGAGATGCTAGTTGTTACCTGCAAAGCCCTTCATGGCGTAGGGCCAGATCACTTGAGGGAATCACATACATCCTATATATGCCTGGTTAATTTGATCTGGTAGGGTTGGTGCATTCCATGTTCCTTCAATTAAAGGAATGTCATCTATCAGGATCCTGGAAGCAGACTTCCTCTGTAGTAGCGCCAGCCATTTCCCTTGAAATTTGGGTGGCTCCCACCCTACTAGAGGTTTGAAGGAACTTGAAGACCTGACTTTTCACCCACGCCTTCAGTGAGAGTAGAGTGATGCTCCCATGGACTGTGTTGAATTTATTTCTATTCCAGTCCAGTTTTTGTCATCTTGCTATCTTTTATTCCTTATTTCAGTTTCTGATTGCATTTTTAAAAATGTGTTTTATTTGTGAGCCACCCAGTCTTTGGCAGTCGGTTGGCAAACAAATTTAACAAATGCCATCTTGGTTTCCAGTTCTGAAAACCCCTTATCCACAGCACCTCTCTCTTCACTAGTTTCCACTTCAGTTTGTTGCCCCCAACCAAATATTAGTTATATGGTAATGGCATACAAAAAGGGGCAATTGTTTTATCATAGCCATTGGCCTAAAGAACCATAGGAATCCATATCTATAGGGCAGGAACCATACATACCATATTTTTGGAGTATAAGACGCACCTTTTTCCCTCAAAAAGAGGGTGAAAATCTGGGTGGGTCTTATACACTGAATACAGCATTTTGGGCCTCCTGAACCCCCACCCCCTTTGCAAAAATGGCTGTGCACAGCTTTTAGAAGGCTTTCAGAGAGCTCCTGGGGGCCGGGGAGGGCAAAATTGAGCAAAAAATGGGCTGCTTTTTGCTTGTTTTTGCCCTCCCCAACCCCCAGGGGCACTCTACAAGCTTCCTAAAGGTTATGCATGCCCTTTTTTGACAAAAAAATGGGCCCCTTTTCATGAAAACGGGCCGTTTTGGGGCGGTCTGCAGAGTGCAAAAACTTTTAATTTGCTTCTTCAAAATCTTGGTGCTTCTTATACTCAGGTGCATCTTATACTCCGAAAAATACGATATACATTCATACAATAATATGCTTGGGAAAATGACATGTGCCACTTTAGATGGGTGATGTAACTAGAAAAGGACCAGAAATATTGTCCACTAACTGTTCCTCACTCTTTCACATTTGAGTCTGATAATCAGGATGGTTTTGAGTCTGAGAATGAGGATGGGTCCATCATCTACCACAGATCCCCTGAAAAGCCTTCAACCTAGCCCTGAGACTGACTGCAATTTTTTATTCAGAACCAGAGCATAAGAGTCTCAAAATTTTATTTACAACCAGATTTTTACAGCCAATGCCTGAAATGAAAAGTGCAGTCCTTTAAGCCATAAACATATCCGGATGATATCATGTGATATAAAATGCATAAAAATAGCCTGATTGATAAAAGAAAAGTCAGTATCTTAAGGTAGAAATTTACTTCTCAGTGGCCAACCAGACGCCTCTGGTGTGCTCATAAGCAGGACCATTATTATATTCCTAACACTCTCCTGCTGTAACTCCTAGATGCCTGCTGCTCCTAATCTAGAGGTGACATTAAATTTTCGGGATGAACAGCTCTTAATTGACCTGTCATCCAATTCCTTTTTACAGCTATCCAGGTTGGCGGCCATTGCTATGTTTGGTGATAATAAATTTCACCAAGTAATTATACACTATGGGAAGACAATTTTCCTTTTGTCTTGTTTCCTTTAAATCTCTTTCCAACCAGTGGATGATTCCTGCATCCCTGTTATGAGAGAGGGAGGGAGAGAAATTCTTCCCATCTATTTTCTCCATGCTATGCAGAATAGATTAACATCTTAAACATGTCATCACTCCAACACAGTTTTTCACAATACATACTCTTCCCCCCATTTCCTGTCCATCTACTGAATGAGAGAGATGTGGCGCAGTGGTTAAATGCAGCACTGCAGGCTACTGCTAGATCAGCAGGTCAGCGGTTCAAATCTCACCGGCTCAGGGTTGACTCAGCCTTCCATCCTTCCGAGGTGGGTAAAATGAGGACCCAGATTGTTGGGGGCAATATGCTGACTCTCTGTAAACCGCTTAGAGAGGCCTGAAAGGCCTATGAAGCGGTATATAAGTCTACTGCTATTGCTATTGCTATTGCTATTATGATATGCCTATCTCACCTCAAATTACAAAGCAGAAGTATCCAAACAATTGCTACAGCCTATTACTACAGCAAAGGAGTTGAAATCCCCAATCATTTTGATTGCCCTCTTCAAACCTTTGGCCACTTTTGTTATATTCTTTATGGAATGAGACAGCCAAAAACGCCTACAGTATCTCACGTATATGCTAATTGTTCCTGACTCTATAGGGGGCAGTGCTCATCTCCGTTTCTAAGCTGAAGAGACAGCGCTGTCCAAAGACGTCTCCGTGGTCATGTGGCTGGCATGACTAAACGCCAAAGGTGCACGGAACACCATTACCTTCCCACCAAAGGTGGTTCCTATTTTTCTACTTGCATTTTTATATGCTTTCGAACTGCTAGGTTGGCAGAAGCTGGGACAAAGTAACGGGAGCTCACTCCGTTACGTGACGCTAGGGATTCAAACCGCCGAAGTGCCAACCTTTCGGATCAACAAGCTCAGTGTCTTAGCCACTGAGCCACTGTATCCCTACCATATGTACCATAGTACTTCCAGATGTACATAGAATTGTTTATTTACTAACGGTACTTATATACTGCCAACTTCTAAAGACCCGGCAGTTAACAAAGGTTATATATGACAACATTTTTAAAATAACATCCCACTTTTCCTCCAGAAGCTCAAGGCAATACACACTGAACACCTTCCAAATTTCCCTTGCAAGAAACCTGTGAAATGCTCTGGGCTGGAAAAAACCGAACTGGCCCAAAGTCATACAATCAGCTTCCATGACGGAGACATTGAACCTGGTCCTAATTTAACAACACTTGAACCACTGTCCCACACAAACTCCTCCAAATTTGGATTGGGAATATGTTGCTAATACTTTTTGCATTACAAGTCGCTTTGTTGAAGAGGGTGGCTGCCTTTAAAATGAAGCAGTAGCAGCATTTCAACATTTATTTATTTTTGTGTGCATTACACATGACAAGTATCCAATTTTACAAGCTTTCTTCTGGCAGTCTTTAAACAAACACATGGTTGTTAAATGAACATGACAGTCATTAAACAAGTCCACCCCCCCCCCCCCCCCCTGGGTATTTTTGCCAGAAAAGAGAAGCAAATGTCTGGGAAACACTGGGAAAACACACAGAAATTGTGTGGGATACTACAAACAAATGTAATTGCAAACCGGTTGCTAAACAACCAAAATATGATCCTATGACTGCAGGAACTTAAAACAGGTTGTAAATAGCTGCAGAGAAGTCTGTTGTAACTTCGACCAGTCGCTAAGCAACTTGTTGTTAAGTGAAGATTACCTTTAACTATCAAATCTTGTCTTTTTTATGTAACTTGAGAGCATATGCACCAAAGACAAATTCCATGTGTGTCCAATCACACTTGGCTAATAAAGAATCTTATCCTATCCTATCCTATCCTATCCTATCCTATCCTATCCTATCCTATCCTATCCTATCCTATCCTAGCCTAGCCTAGCCTAGCCTAGCCTAGCCTAGCCTATCTCACCAGGCTTTATATTCCTGGCTGCTTTTGTTAAATCTAACCTCTTGCTAAATATTGATCTTTGAAACATCCCAGGTGATTCTGGGTAATGCATACTGACCTTTTGAATAATAAATATCTGAAGGCTTTTATCTGAAACATTCAATTTCTGCTCTGCGCAATCAATGGTCTACTAAATAAGCAAGGAATGCCTGTGAAGTCTAGGCTTTAAGCAATTTTTTTTACATGTTTTCCACGCCATGCAAACAGGTTGCCCAAGATGTAATGCATCTACATTTCATTCCTTAAAAGCAAAAAAAATCTCTCACACAATGGATGATGTAGTGGCAATTTGCATTCTACTCCGTACAAGAGCCAAGGTGGCGCAGTGGTTAAATGCAGCACTGCAGGCTACTGCTAGATCAGCAGTTCAGCGGTTCAAATCTCACCGGCTCAGGGTTGACTCAGCCTTCCATCCTTCCGAGGTGGGTAAAATGAGGACCCAGATTGTTGGGGGCAATATGCTGACTCTCTGTAAACCGCTTAGAGAGGCCTGAAAGGCCTATGAAGCGGTATATAAGTCTACTGCTATTGCTATTACATTGTGGAAAGGCCCAGAAGGATTTCAAAATCCTATCCCATAGAACCAAGTCTTCAGCTTTAAATATATGCACCCAAAGGAGGGTTTTTCAATTGGAGGATCTGCTTTATGATTCATTTTATTCTGAGGCTTCAGAATAAATGTTCCCATGACAGCTTACAAAGGAACAAGAAAAACAAAACACTTGAAACACAAAAGGGGCTATATGGTAATAAATCAGTAAAGCAGAAATGAAGCTGCAGTTGTAGAAAAACTTAGTACATGACACATCTATTTTTTTTAAAAAAAATTAAGCATATGTGGACTTATATCTTCATTCAAACCATATATCAAGGTAAATGTGATGCAACTGAAGGAAAAAAACCCCATGAAAATTGATTTTTCAATCATTGATGCCATAAATAAAATTAACAACTGTTCTGTGGAAAAAGTAAGTAAACCCTTGCTCTAATAGTTGGCATTGCCCCTTTGGCAGAATCTGCCTCAGGGAAATATTTCTTATAACTGTCTTTCTCAGGGGTGCCACACTAGATTTCTTCGAGGACAAGATCAACATTGTAGTTCTCCTCTGCAGGCTGGCCAGGAAGGAGGGTGGTGGTGGTAGACGGGATGGATGCCTCCTGCAGCACCCTGCTGGCCAAAATGGCAGGGTACAGGACGCCTTCCAGGTCAAAAACGGGGTACGGGGGGTGGGACTGCGTGTGGGGCCCCCATGCCCCAGTTTGGGTGCCAGAGGCACCACAGGCCGGTCCTTTACTATTTCCAGATTTAAGCCCCCCCCTGGGCCCTATGTGGCCCACAGGCCTTGAGTTTGACACTTGTGGTCTATCCGTTTATCTGTTTCTGATACTCACTGGATTTCCCCCCCCCCCAACTCTTCCATGCAGAAGTTTTTCAACTGTGTGATACTTGAGGACTTTCTTGCATCGACAGCTTGTGTCAAATCACCTCAAGCAACTTGGTTTAGATTTAATTCTGGGCTTTGTCTTGGACATTCCAGAATCCAAAATCCATTTTTTCCCCCCAGCAATTCTTTGGTGAAGTCACTCAAATGTTGTGAGTTATTGTCATATTGCAAAGTCCACTTTGGGTTGAGATTCAATTTTATGACAGATGGCCTCACATTTTGCCAAGGTACAATGAAGAATTCATAGTGGATTATGAGCTGCCTGGGTCCTGAGGCAACAAAGCAGACAAAAATATTTCCACTATCATGCCTGATGAAATGCAGACTTTGGGCTTTGACAAAGAAGTCTTCTGGTACTGGACCAAGTAATGTTATCCTTGCCTTGTTTGTCCAGAAGTCCTAGTCTTCATCAAGTTATTTATGAGCAAACTTTGGTCTTGACCTGATATTTTTCGGGTCACCAAAGGGTTCCTCTGAACACTCTTACTCTGTAGATCTAATTTGTCCTTAAATATATTCTATGGATAGATTTATGCACTTTGACAACAATAGTGATGAGAGCTATCTGTAGGGCATATGATGAAATTCTGGCATTCTTAGAGATGTCTTTCAACATCTTTCTTTCTGCTCTCTGCTTCAACTTGTTGGGGTTGAGTGCTTGGACACGTTGGTGATTGTCTGGAACTTTCTCCAATTGCAGTTATCTTCCAGAGAGCAGAGAGTTTGCTGTTCAATTGTTTGGTGATCTTTTAAAATCCCTTCAGATTCCCTTCAAATCAGATTCAGAGACATCTCTAACCCTTCTGAAGGCTTCAAAGAACTCTTTTGATCTACGTACACACTTCAACAGAGCCAAGGTGGCGCAGTGGTTAAATGCAGCACTGCAGGCTACTGCTAGATCAGCAGTTCAGCGGTTCAAATCTCACCGGCTCAGGGTTGACTCAGCCTTCCATCCTTCCGAGGTGGGTAAAATGAGGACCCAGATTGTTGGGGGCAATATGCTGACTCTCTGTAAACCGCTTAGAGAGGGCTGAAAGCCCTATGAAGCGGTATATAAGTCTACTGCTATTCAACAACAAAGACCAAATCAAACTAAATCTGAGTTTAAATAACAGAGATTTCTCCCAGATACACTCCTACAATCTTCTTTAAAAAAAAGGGGACACCCGATCTGTGCATTCTAATTTTAAATATCTGAGGTAGCAATAAATGTACAGATGTATTCACTATGCCCACATGTGAAATCTGAATTTATGTTTATTTAAATTACACAAAGGACTGCAAAATATAAGTGGTACGTGATACTCGTAGATCATATCCCCTTCTATTTATCAATATTGTTGAAATGAAGATCAGACATCTCTATGTTGAAGAAGTCAAAAATTTCAAGGGAGTAAAACTTCTACAATTCTGCCTTCTGTATTTTTCCTAAAGGCAAAAGAACTCCATTTTCAAAATGGGAACATAAAGAGAAGAAATAAAGAAGTCAAGGCAACTTTCTCCCCCGAGGATGGAAAAAGCATGATTTTCTGTGGCTTCTTTTTATCTGCCAAGGACTGGAATCTTGACTGATATAAAGCCAAATGTCTTTTCAAAAAATGCAATCTTTAGATGTCCCTAGTTCAAATTCCCAGTGCCAGCTGTTTCAGCATATTAAAGGGGAACATTAATACATTTTGAACTTCTCATGGTCAATGACATCTTAAAAATCTGGCCAAATTCTAGTTACTTCTTTTCTGAAAAACAGTTTGTGGCGTTAGGAATTATAACTTGAGGCAAGTATCTGCTGACTTGGTCTGTGGTGTACGCAAGATAATTGTATGCTTTTAAAACCAGCAAGAGCTGCACGGTTAGCATATTTACCCAAGAAAAACTGAACACAAGAAGGTCAATTGCTCATTTCTCTCGGCTTCCATCCACATTTCCTTTCTTCTTTCTGAGCTACTCCATAGTTCCAGTCTTACAACCTACCGAGTTATGGCCTTTCAGACAACCTTTGGCTCAATTCTGATTTTCAAGAGCTTCTTTTTCTTTAAGGCAGCTGGTACCAGCCTCAACACAATTAGAGTAGAGTCAGTTGACCTTTGGAAAACATTTTCAGGAAGCTACCGAGAAAGAGGACTTTAGAAAGTCAGCCTGGTGCCATTTTGTACGTTTTGATATGAATCCAAAGATCGTGTAAAAGTCTGTAGAGATTCTCAGTCATCTAGGTCCTGGTTGTTCCTTGTTTTTTTTTTCTTTGAAGACGTTTCACTTGTCATCGGATGATGAGAAAAAAACAAGGAAGTCCAGTTGCCTCCTGTTAAAGCACATTTGGGACAAAAATCATGTAGTTCTTCCTCTCTTTCTGCTTTCAGTTATAATCTTTTTGTCTAAGTTTCTTTCTCAAAATATTCAGGATTCATCTACCAATTTTCTCTCTCTTCATCTTCACCCTTGAGGCAATCTAACTTGATTTTTTTTTTAAAAAAAGTGTAATCTTCATTGTTTCAAGGTCCTTTTGTTTGTTTTGATTTTGCTGAAGCAAAGGTCTTCTCTTATTTTTCACATCACAAACTACTCTTTCATTTTTAGTTCTTTCCCTTGGAAACCATCATATAGTGTTGTCCTGGTTCCTTTTGCTTCTCTCTTCAGGGATGTTTTTCTCATTTTTACGTTTGTTCCAGCCCAAACCAGATCTCAGGTTTCCTTAATTGAATTTAGATTTTCCTTCCTACGATGATTAGCTACCATCTTCATACTAATAATATTTTTCTAAGCTAATAATCCTTCTTAAATTCTTCAATGACATTCAAACTGCGTGAGATGAAAATACCTCTTTCTGTACTTTATTCTTTTACCTCTGTTCAGTTGTACTTTCCCTGGAAATACTGTTCTCTTCTGCCTTGATCCTACTTCTTTGCTGAATGTCACATTTTTCCAATCTCAACTTCCAGCTTTTAAGGGTCTTTCATTTTTAAACTTCAAACTTACTTTCTCTATCTTTTGGCACATGTACCTGGATGCCTTACTTGGAAAGCTGAGACCTAGATGATGAATGTGGCCTGCCACATACATCAACCAATTTAGGTTAATTACCATTTCCCCCCCTAGCCTTATGACTTTGTTTTAAGTCACAAAGTAGTTAAGTACTACAACAACTACTACTCTTTTCTCCTTAAGAATGGGGAATGCCATTCTTTATTAAGTCATCCAGCGTTATCAAAATGTATGATTCTTGCAGTCACACCTTTCTTATATTTTATAGCCTTTCATCAAATGTTTAACTTAATTTGAAATGTGAAGGCCCAGAAAAATCAAAAGGAGGGAGAGAGGAAAAATAGAGGAGGGGGAGAATAGTTTTCTGAAAATGTTTCCCTTGATTTTTCCTGTAGAAAAATAGGAAACAATGGAAAAACCGAACACCTTTGAAATATTTTTGGGTTTTAGAATATTTAGCATTACTTCCAATTTAAGATGTTATTAACTGAAAACAGCACGAAGGGACCCAGAAAACTTCCACTAATTGTGATTGTTGCTTGCTTTCATTTGGTGTCATTTCTGCATAAGCTTTATTTTTGTTTTCACGTTTTCCTACTGTAGGTACTAAAATACGTACTAGCATAGAATGCATCAGTCTAAAATTCTCTTTTGGAAAATGTCTTCATTTGCAATTCCATTTGGACAAGGCACAGGCATTTCTTATATATTGATTGCTTCATTAAATGCTTTTGGTCTGTGCACTGAAGGTAAAACCATCAGGCTGGATTATGTTCATAAGTGCTTGGGATGAATGAAAAGCACTGTATAAAATCCTTCAACATATTCTGATGGCTTATGCAGCCTAAATGGGACCAGTATCCAGCCAAAACTTATTTATAGCTACAAATTAAAACAGAGATGAAGCGTAGTTTTATTTCTTGCTGAAAAATTCTAAGATTTTGAGAATAGAAACTGGTACAGATGATTGCCTCCTACTTGTTTTGGCTTCTATTTTATTCAATCTCCATCGAATAGCTTAGGTTAAAACCATACTCTTCACTTATACATCTGATGGCAAACCTATGGCACGCATGCCACAGGTGGCACGCAGAGCCCTCTCTGTGGGCACATGAGCTGATGTGCCAGCTCAACTCCACGTGAACATGCCTCCTGCTGGCCAGCGGGGGGCTGGGCGCATGCGGGAGACACACATGCATGTGGGGGGCATGTGTGTGGGGGTTAGGCATGCATGCGGTGGGCATGGGCGTGCGAGGGGGGTCACACATGCATGAGTGGGGCACACACGGGGGGCGTACATGTGCATGGAAGTCACACGCACATTGCATTATGGGTGTGCACACACGCACACACTTTCTGCACTCAGCAATGAAAAGGTTAACCATCACTGACTTATAATGTCCCTTATTTTTAATTTCTTCCCTGCTCTTTTAGTCCACTGTTGCTTCTCTGCTGTATCATGTCCTTTTATTCACAATTTTACTTTTTAACTGATTTGATCTAATCATTTATTTCCGAGACTGTACAATATCTGAGAAATGTTATGAATACTGGATAATTATTTTAAAAAAAACCTGTAGCATGGAGCCAATTTGAACAGTAGCAAGTTTTCACTAATAATATTAAGGTAATTTCACTGCTGGTTGAAAGCAAGAGTGCATATTATACCAATATTCTATGATAGATAATATATTATAATAGTATAATATGCTATAACCAATTAAATAATGTCTTAGTATAAAAGCGAAAATAACTGTAATATAAAAAATAGAACTTTTTAAATGGAAAAGCTAAATTTTATTTTGTAAAGATCCTATTTCAAATTACCTAAATTATGAGATAATATAGGCAAATGAGGATTTATTTCATCGTCTGAATGTCAGATTTGCTTATTCAAAACAATGAGCATTATTTAGTCTCACTAAACTTCTCTGATCATTACCTAACCTGAATCTACCTATAACCAAAATGAAGAAAATTAAGAGAGAGAGAGAGGGAGGGAGGGAGGGAGGGAGGGGGAGGGAGGGAGGGAGGGAGGGAGGGAAGGGGAGAGAGAGAGAGAGAGAGAGAGAGAAACAACATTTACAACTGAGACTCTACGATAACTTTGGGAAAATGTAGATTATAGATATTCACTAGGACAATAGAAGTCTAGAGAAATATGCTACGTTATAATACAGTATTCAGACTGTATTGTACAAAAATACAGATTTAGAATAGAAATTATGAGTTACTGGTTCAATATGAAAAGCGCAAAACTTTTTATTCCACAGTAATAATAGCAATCTTTCAGATATCAAATGGTTATTTTAGAGTTGAAAAGTATAAGAATAAAAAGGGACAGGATTCAGGTTCCCTCTCCTCTATACTTTAGGTATCATTTTCCTTCTAAAATAGCATTAAATATGTCTATTTTGATTTTTCAGCTCCCAGAATGGAGATGAAAATATCTAAGTCCAATCTGAAAACCACTACTTATTTCAGCTATTGCAAATAATCAGGGCAGCAAATAGGAAGAGGGAAAGTGGGTTGGAGTTCTGTTTTGTTCTTTTGCAGTTGACATGTTCCAATTCCCAGGACTCCGAAGCAAAACTAAACAAAAGCTTTCATTCTTGGGATGCTAATCTTTTTCTAAAACATTATCCAGCTTAATAATACACTGTAAATAAACCGAAAATAAATACAGTGTTTAATAGAAGCAGCCGAGAATCAAATCAGGGAAAGGACATCCTATTCAAAGTAGATTAAAGATCTAATTTGTTTTGCAATAGAACTACTTGCTTTGATTTGTTTGGGGCATGGAAACATTAAATATATAACAAAAATAGTAAAGTATCTTTTTATTTGAGATGAATTCAATATATAATGCTAGTTTATTATTTGTTTGTCCTGAGTAACTTTGCAGTTGAGTTAAGCCAGAAGCTAGAATGTGAACAATCTAGGCTAACATAAATTTTCATGTACTGCCTTGCTAAGCCCATGAGAACAATATTACGGATTAAATTTATGGCCTTGGTTGTCGAGGGAAAAGTCACCTTAGCTCTGTACCACCTTATTGCAAGGAATTATTGCTACATAAAACTACACTACAAAATAGGGCAACAGCCCATTAAAATCCACTTATCGCCTCTACAATTCTTCATCCCATTACTGACAAAATGGAACAAGTCTTAGTAGCACGTCAGCTCCAAACAGAATACCTTTTTCTGTTCATAGATTTGTCTGCTTCCCAATTTCTAAAAAACTGCCTCTTTCAGCCATGAACAACCCTATCCAGATCTGGATCCGAATCCGGATCCAGCTCCAGCTCCAGCCCCAAACCCACACATGTAGGGCTTATTGTCTATGGAGATTCTCAATCATCCAAGGTCATGGTTCTCCCAAAGGTGTTTTTTTTCAAAAGGCAACTGGATTTTTTTTTTGTTTTTCCCTTAAAGATATTTCACTTCTCATCCAAGAAGCTTCATCCCTTCTCAACTGAAGAACCGAGGAAGCTTCTTGGATGAGAAGTGAAAAGTTTCCAAGGAAAAAAATAAAGTCCAGTTGCCTTCTGAAAAAGCACCTTTGGGATAATTACTTTATTGTTCTCTGCTTATCATCCAGGAATCTCCCCCAGACTGGCAGCTTTTGCCTGGGAAAGACCAGATAAGACTCAAAGTATTGGAGGGCGTGACCCGTCAAAACCGCGGAGGACAAAATCACGCTCGACGAAAGCGCGCATGTGACGTCATCACAGCGCGACGAAAAAAATTAAAAATTGAAATAAAATTAAAATTAAAGCAAGCCGATTCACATAAAGGTAAGGGTTAGGTTTAGGGTTAGGGTTAGGTTTAGAGCGTTAGGGTTAGGTTTAGAGCGTTAGGGTTAGGTTTAGAGCGTTAGGGTTACGTTTAGCGTTAGGTTTAGCGTTACGTTAACGGTTAGGTTTAGGGTTAGATTTAGGGTTAGGTTAAGGGTTAGGTTTAGGGTTAGGTTTGGGGGGGGGTTAGGGTAAGGTTTTTGCTTTTTTTTACATTTTTCGATCACAGCGCGATGTTTTCGTCGCGCTGTGATGACGTCAAATGCACGCTTTCGTCGAGCGCGATTTTGTCCTCCGCGGTTTTGTGGTGGAACCTTGGAGGGTGGGTGGGGGTCATCGGATCTTGGTGTGTGTTGATGTTTATTGGTCTTGTATGTCACCCACTCCCAAAGGACTCCGGGCGGAGTCTTGCTCTCCTTCTAACTGGGACAGTTGCTCTCCAACAGTCTCCACCAAAATGAGACTCCTAAAAACAACTGAAACTCGACAGAAAGCCTTGGGAGCTGACACATCATTTGCATCTTCCAGTAACCTCAAAGTGCACCTCGGGGGAAACAGCTTAAGTCAGCTTTGACGTTACTTTTTAAGGTCTTCAGGAAGCTAATAAATATGAGGGTTGGTTTTCTCTCCTAGTTCAGAACACATCTCCTCACAATATGCAATCAAGGCCGGAAACCGTAACTGGCTGATTCTATGGGGCTGTCAACTTACATTACCTTTTCACGGGCTCTGTCTGCACAAGAGCTGCGTCTATCATGGCTTTCATCCATAACTCCATTTCCTTCCCTGTATCTGTGCAGAAATAATAGGTCCTCATGTTTGGATGAGCTGCCTGATTGGAAATGACACGGTCGTTTTGTGGGGAGAAAGGTACAATGTTCTGTAAGACAGAAAAGAGACGGTGGGGGGGGAGAAATCAGAGGCCATTACTGGTTTCCTTAATCAGTAATTTATCGGTTTCTAGATTTATGCAAGCTGCTGCTAGAAACTCATCCCACTGTAACTAATACAATACTATTCATCATCGTGCTCATCTTCTGAGGCAATTATACTCGAGGAAAAGCACATTAGTATTAAATTTGGAAGGCTTGTTGTTGTTCAGAGCCCCCGCTGAGCTTCTAAATGATTTCTATCAATTATAGAATAAATATTTTCTGCCGGCATCTGGCATGCACAGATTACAGAAATGGATTAGCTGGGATAACCAGAGGGGGAGGGCAGGGGGATGGGGACATAGGAAGTTGCAAATACATACTCACCCATTAAAAACTGAAGTGTGATTTAGTTTACTCATCGCCAAGAACAGCCCCAAGTAGTTCAAATCCAAGAAACAAAAATGTGAAAGGTCAGGACATTTGATAGAAAAAGAAGTCCATTATGCATACAATGAAGAAAATGCACCTGGTAAAACATATGCTAACGAGAGGACGTCAAATATAGGGAAAAGGCCAGCCTACTTTAATGAGACTACATTAATTTGAATGTCTCAATTACAGTAATCCTCGACTTACGACCACAATTGAGCCCAACATTTCTATTGTTAAGCGAGACATTTGCTGTGAATGTTGCCCCGTTTTACAACCTTTCTTATTTCAGATGATAAGGGAATCGCTGCAGTGGACAAGTTAGTAACTCGGCTGTCATCTGGCTTCTCCACTGACTTTGCTAGTCAGAAGGTCGCTAAAGGGGAATCATGAGAATTTTGATCACATGACTGTTGTGACCCAGCAGGAGCCGTTGGAGCTGCCACCAGACTCCGACAGCGAGGGACCCTATGAGTCGGCCCTGGAGGATGTGGAGGACCCTGGACAGGGTTCCGACTCCAAGCAGGGCGCAGAGAGACTGGTTGGCCAACAGGTGGCGCCTGAGCCTTGGACCAGTGGGGAGGAGACAAGGGAGAGTGATCCAGAAGCCAGCAGTGAGTTGTTCCGGGATGCACGCCGTCGAAGAGCTACTCGGCATCAAGAACAACTACATAATTACAGGAGGTAATTACGCTCAGCTGATGGTCATTAGGCTCCTCTCCAGACTATAAAAAAGACTGCTTGTGCCATGCCCTTCTTGCAGAAGTCAACGCTTTGACTAAAGAGAAACAAACTTGGCAGGCTGGATTGCTGCCAGAGTTTGTCTGAATTGCTGCCAAGGTCTGTCGGCCTTGCTGCCAAGGTCCTTATCTGTTTGTTTACTTGGCTTTCAGCCACCGAGAGTCTGGTCTTGTTATTAAAGGACATTCTCATTAAGCGTGTCTCGGCTTTCGTTACTGGACGGAGGAGGGGGTCAGAACACATGACCATGGGGATACTGCAACAGTGGTGTGAAAAATCATCGTACGTCACTATTATCAGTGCCGTTGTGACTTTGAATGGTCACTAAAGGAAAGGCTGTAAGTTGAGGACTACCTGTATATTCATAATGATGCAAGCAGACTGCTTTAGTTGGGCAAGACTTCGGTCTGCTGATGTGGAGCAATAAAGGAAACTGCTCAGGAGAACCTCAGCATGCCTTTCCTGGTACATTGGAACCTGACAGGTGATTTATCCAAGGGTTAACAGCTTCAGGAGTTTTCCCACAGGTGTGGGGAAAGAATAACTTCATTAAAAAGAGCATGCAAATTGGACGAGGAAACTATATGGAGCGGGAAGAGGAAGTACCGAGGTTGCAAAGACAATGCTAATTAGAATCTCTGACAAGTATGAAAGACACAAAAAGGACGAGGCTCACATGTTGTTCTGGGTTGAAATGTTGGCTTGATTTTGGTTTAACGTGTTACAGATCCTATTAACTGTGCTTTATTGAATAAGCAAATTGTTTGCATAAAATGCATTTATGTCCTGAGAAATCTATAAATGTCTTGTGCTGAAGTTGCAGGAGCACTGCAATCAAATCAAATTATCATATTCCTTAGTTGGTTAGAATGGAAAGGAAGCACACACACACACACACACACACACACACACACACACACAGACACATTTAATGAAGAAAATGTCTGCGTGTGCATTCCGTTTCAGAAACAGTGTTTCAGAAATTCATGTGTTCACAATTATATTCCCACTGAAATATAAAACACCGCAAACGCGAAGTTGCGGAATATTCTCACCTTAAATGCGTATTTGCGGTTGATGTGATCCTCAGAAGAAAGCATGGCTATCTGAAAGCTTGGAAGAAGTATGCTCCCTAATATTCCTTCTTCTTTTTCATCTAGAAAATATAGAAAAAAATAATAAGCAAAGCAAGAAAACTGTCATACGTTAAAAAAAAAAAAAGCACATAAATCTTCCCTGGCTTTTGGAACCTGAATCTTTTATATTTGGTAATTTTGCTTGCTCTTTTCCCTTTGTAAACCACCATTTGTTTCCACAACAGATTCTTAGAGATGGCAAGTATAATGATCCTTTTAGAACAGAATCTGATAAACAGTTAATTCTCTACGGTTCTCTGCTTATCTTCTTGAGACGTTTGTGTGTATTTGTATAGGTATCTGTACGCAAAACAATGATTGCGGCTAAAGAAATTACTTTTTTGCTCTATAGAGGATGCACTTTCTTGTGTACTTCATCTTAGCTTGGCGCACTTGGAGGAGAAGAATGCTCATGTGCGAATGCTGTTTGCTGACTTTAGTTTGGCGTTCAACACAATTATTCCTCAGCATTTGGTAAACAAACTGTGGCTGTTAGGTTTTAATACTTTTTTATGGAACTGGATACTCTTGTGGCCCGCCAGTGGCCAGTGGAGCTGGCAGCATATTCAGACAGTGATGTGGTTGGGGAGGAACATGGGCCAATCCTGGAGTCTGGGGAAGGCTCTTATGAGGGCTCTGCATTGGAGGCATAGATGGGGCCAGGGCCGTCTGACAGTTATCAGCTGCCTTCAGACATCAGTGAGGCAGAAGAACAGCTGGAGTCTGTTTCCAGTGTGCGCGTGCGCAGAGTTGCCAGACGAAGGGAACAGCTAAGGAACAAGGGTCAACTTGGGAATAAAGCCACAGGTGGATGGTGAGTGGCCCCTCCCAGAGGGAATAAAAGAAGAGTGAAAGGGAAGTGGAGTTTGCAGGAGACAATTAGTTAATTCCTGCATTCTTGCCAAATATTGCGGCGTCTGAAAGATATTGGCCTGGCCACTCTCCAAGCCTAATGGGGAACTTTCTTGAAAAACTGTGGAAGAGGAAAGACTTTGCTGGAGAGGAATTCACTGTAAATTAAATAAAAGGGTTTTAGCGGGGTGAGGACTCGGCTTCGTGCTTCTGGGGAAGCCTAAGTCAGAACAGATACTTGATTTGCCTATCGATTGGCCCCAGTTTGTGCCAGTTGGAAGGAAAGTCTCCAATTCCATCTCCTTTAGTATGGGTTCCCCTCAGAGCTGTGTCTTGAGTCTGGTACTGTTCACCTGGATGACCCACAACTGCTGTGCTGAATCTGCTATAAATCATATTGTGACGTACACAGATGACATGGCAATTGTGGATCTTATCTGAGCAATGACAATGAAGATTCTTAGAGAGAGAAGGTGAAGGCTCTGGTGGACTGGTGCAATAAAACTATTGAATGATAACAAACCAAAGGAGATCATTGTTAATTTTAGAAAGAGCCGGCATAATCATACTCCACTTTGCATCAAGGCTGCAACTATGGAAGTGGTCAATAGTATTAAGGGGTACAGATAACTTAACAATCTGACTTGGCCTCTTCATATGTTATCTTTAGTGAAGCGTGTAAACCAGCCTCTGTATTTCCTATGTTGGATGGGGAGAGGACATCTTTCTCCTTTTGTCCTGGCCACTTTTTACAGAGGCACAACTGAGAGCATTTTGACAAACTGCATCACTGTTTGGTTTGGTTGCAGCAGTGCCTTAGAAGGAAAGTCCATACAGAGAGTGGAGAGGACAGCTGAGAAGATTATAGGAAGCTCGCATCCCATTATTCAAGACATTGCTTATAAGCACTTTGTGCTTAGAGCTCAAAGCATTGCTAGAGATCCCACACACCCACTTTATGGTCTGTTTCTGTTGCTTCCTTCTGGGAGGAGGTTTCAAAGTATTTCCGGAAGGACTATTAGATTCTGTAACAGCTTTGTTCCTTGTGTCATCCGTCTTGTAAATTTGCAGGATTCTCCCCCACCCGCATGTATATGTATACATTCGAACTAGACTATGATGTTTCTCTGTGTCATATATGTGAGTGTATGTGGATATATGCATAATGGTTAACTTTTGAGAGTTAAATACAATTAAATTTCATTTTAATGTATGCTGATTAGTGTATATTTAAAGTAACAATAAAGTTCTACTCTATTCTAAAGAAGTTGTTAGAAGAAGAATGTGTCAGGCGCAAAAAAAAATTACACCTCAAATATAATTAGACTCCCTGGAGAGGTGGGGATGACGTCACGACGGTACGATGTGCGATCTTGAATTTCCAAGATCACCATCGATATCTCTGTCGCGGTATGGTCCTTTTGGACCTAAACCGTCCCGTAGAGGCAGTGATAGAGAAGGGCACATTCTGCTGATCCCAGGGTCATCGCAAAGTCCCTGGTAGATCCAGGAGAAGCCCTTTTTTCCAGTAACAGAGAAGCAGCCATTGAAGATGCTGAAAGTTGGGACAGCTCCAAAAACGAAAGGCAAGTTGGAGGGAAAGTGTATCGAATTGGTGAGATAATTTTTATTATTAGATGAGAGAACACCCCAAAAGATTAAAAGTAAAGTTAAAATTGAAGACAGAAGAGGTCAAGCGGGCGAGATTAAGCCTGAGTCAAACTTAGTGTGTTATTTTTCTTTAATCCTTTTACTGCTGGAATTTCTACAAACAATTCTTATTTTTAAAACTGGATTGATTTTATTTTTATTTTTTTTAGACTTTCTTTTTTCAACGTCCTACAGTATTTTCTTTTTTAAATTTTTTCTTTCTTTCCTGGAATATAAAGAGGGAAGTGAAAGTAGATGAAAAGAAGTACCACTGTCACTTAGAGGCTTGGAAATATTTGGCAGAAGTAATGATAGAAATTCTGGCAGAAGCATTGGTGATAACCAAAGGAAAGATGATGGAAGGAATAGATGAGGAGTTTCGAGTCTTTACAAGATATGCAGTGAAACACAAGTTGCCAAGAAATGTCCATATAAGATTTACTAAAAAAGCAATAAGAATACAAATACCACAAATGGCAAAAGATAAAATATTGTACTACTATTGGATGGATACAGGATGATGTAATGAAATGCTATAATAAAAATTAATTTGAATTTATTTAAATTTAGAATATTTTGCATAAAATGAAGTAATAATAGTTATAGTCATAAATGATTAACAATGATAATGTATACATATATACTAGATGGATAATATGTGATTTAATATAATTTGTAAGTGAGGACCATGGAGAGGATGCACAAAAGTTTTGTAACCAAAGATAAACAATTTTATAAAATATGGGACTTATCAATAGTTAGGCAAAAAATATGGAACTGAAATATGCAAGAGAATTTTATAAAGATGTATTACTACTGGATGGATTTAGGATGATGTAAAGAAATGCCATAATATAAATTTATTCAAAATTTAGAATATCTTACATAAAATGAAGTAATAATAGTTATAATCAAATAAATGTTTAACAATGATAATAATTATATATATATATATATATATATATATATATATATATATATATATATATATATATATATATGTGTGTGTGTGTGTGTGTGTGTGTGTGTGTGTGTGTGTGTGTGTATATGTGTATATATGTGTATATATGTGTATATATGTGTATATATGTGTATATATGTGTATATATGTGTATATATGTGTATATATATGTATATATATGTATATATATGTATATATCTGTGTGTGTGTGTGTATGTGTGTCTGTATATATATATATATATATATATATATATATATATATGTATGTATGTATGTATGTATGTATGTATGTATGAATGAATGAATGAATGAATGATTGATTGATAATATGAGATTCTATATAAATTGTAAGTGAAGACTATGGTGAGGATGCAATTGTATATAAAAATAATGATAATAATTAGACCTCCCCGAAAATAAGGGGTCAAAAGAAAATAAGACTGTGTCTTATTTTCGGGGAAACACTGTACTGATCTTCAGTCTCTAATATGCAATATAGGAACAATACTTATCCAATTTCCAACATTATCATACATTCCTTGCTATGAATACTTTCTCCCTCTGCTAAAAATAAGCACCGCTTTGAAATCCTCCATCTTTATGAAGGCCTGGAAATCGTGCATCTTCTGACTCTCATCACTTGGTTTTAAAATTGTCCAATGCAGTGGTTCACTATCAGAGATTCCTTGATTTATTGGGTTGCAACCAAGAATGAAAAAAAAATTGGCTATACCAACCAGTCTGAGGATCATTAAGGTAGCAAAAGTGATAGTGAAAGTAAGAATGATGGTAAGTCGCTATATTCCATGAGGAGGTGGGAACACCTGTTTAACAGTATGCTACATGAAACAGATCCACTCATTCTGAGGTAAATGTCTAGTTCATGTCTATTTTTACCTTAAATTGGTGATTAAGGATAACCATCTTTATACTGAAATTATTTTGCTTTATCACCATCTTATTAAAAAGAGCCTCTCTATAAGAATGTTTTTGCCTGCTACACATATTTTATTTATAGACAGAATATGAACAGGATTAAAAAACAAACAACGATGATTCTCTTATCTCAGGCCTTCGGTACAAATATTTATTCAATTAGGATGCTCTATTGTTTGCATCAAATGCTCTTTTATCCTTCCGCAAATGCAAGAAAGACGGGAGCAAAAAACATTGCCACAATGATTACAAAAAAAAAAATAAGAAGACCAAATGTGAATATCTAAGTGTTGCTTCATTTTGCTGATGTGCTCTATATTAATGGTGGTCTTTGTTCCACAAAACAAAGTGGACTCTGTATTTTGTCAATATCTAATATGTAATTTAATTACTCTAATAATTAAAGCATGAACTGTAAACCAGAAAATCTGAGTTTCATAATTTAGCTCAACCGCGAACACAATGGGATTAAATATTAACTTTCCAGAATATATTTCCGATTTGTAAAATGAGAGAATAATACTGACCTAGCTCGCCTAATTATTGCAAAAATCAGAAGCAGTTTATATAGGTGGGCCTCCATTTATGACTGGTCCTCTAGCGATCATTCTCAATTACAATAGACTCTGAAAATGGGACTTATGACCCAGATTTGAAGTTCTTATGTTTCCTTCCTTGGTCACATGAATGCATCTTTGTCAACTGACCTGCGTTTATGTCCATTTGCAGCATCCCAGTCACATGATTGCAATTTGGGATGCTTTTGCCAGAAACTGGCATTTACCTCTGGTTTCTGGCAAACAAAATGTTTGTTTAATGGCTATGCCGTTTGCTTAATGACCACTGAGAGAACAGTCATAAAACTGGGTCTGATCAGGTGGTGTCCTGTTTTATCACTGTGACTACTTGAAATTATGAGCTCATTTACAATTATAAGTCAAGGACTACCTATATAGATGTGATCTTAAACCAAAGTATAAGTTTACACTTTAAAGCAGGGGTGTCAAACTCAATTTCATTGAGGGCCACATAAGGGTTGTGTTTGACCTGGGGGGGGGGGCATGGCCAGCATGACCTCATTTGTGTTGGGGGTCCCCTGTGAATGGCCTGAATGCTCTGCCAGTGGAAACGGGCCCCTGAGCTCCATTTTCGGCTGGAATGGCCTCCTGCAACCCTCTGCAAGCGAAAATGAACCTCTGGAGGGGCGTGCGCGCCCCTCTCGAGCTCCATCTTCACTGGCAGAAACACTGCAGGTTGGTCCTTTGCTATTTCCAGAGTGGCCCTGTGGGCCGGACCTAAGCACCCCATGGGCCAGATCTGGCCCCTGGGCCTTGAGTTTGACACCCCTACTTTAAAACTATCTATAATGCCTGAAGTAATATGGATGAATTAACAGTTATAAAAATTGAAAGGACTGTGCAATGTTTTGGATTCAATTCAACAGAGTGCTTCTGAATGTGCTGGGCTGCAAATATAGCACTTACCCATGTCTCACTAAAGCAAAGCCTACACCCAAAATTATATGGCTGTTTTAAATGAGCCTAAGAGCTTTTGCATGTATATTCTTCTACACTGCAATGTATTTCTATTGAATCTGAACCTTGCCTATTTTCCTAATTTATTTACTAAAACGTAACACTAAAGTTGCAAGAATGGTTATAAACATTTGTGTTTCCTATATCATTTGAACAAAGGTAGTTAGAACAGTTGTATGTTTACCTGCAAAGTAATTTTCATTGCATTTCTTGGGATAAAAAAACCTCATTCTGATCTATAATATGCATTAATTATTGCTTTTTGTATTATCAATTACTGAATCCTACAGCTGTTTACAATAAAAATAAAATTAGAATAAAAAAATAAAGAATATGCTCTGTAAACCGCTTAGAGAGGACTATAAAAGCACTATGAAGCGGTATATAAGTGCTATTCTGATTCTGAAACAACCCAGCCTATCATTCTGAGTGGAATTAATTACCACTTAATTTTTGTAGTGAACAATTTCTATTTTAATTCTTCTATTCCTCCTTCTACCTTGCTATAATACAGTATTTGCAAGTGAATGTTAGAACATCTGGTTATTAACACAATCTCCTTCAATTCTTTACCATGGGTATACCGTATATAACTGGCCTAGTTATCATCTCAGCAAGTTAGCCTATAAATGTAATATTGAGGCTAAAACCAATAAACAAAATGGAAACACTGAAATAATTTGCATTAAAGAGATTCAGAACTTTTAAACCTGAGTAGGATTAGTAAGGTAGATGGATACAATAGGATGCTTCCAAACAAAACTGCTTTGGAAGATGGAGTTGTGTGGCTGTTTGCAATTGTGAAAGATAAATTGAGAACAAGAGGTTCTCAGGGCAGAAACACGAGTTGTGTCAGAAGCTGTTTAGCTTCAAGCTCATGAAGAGCTGGTCCTCTGACGAATAGCAAAGATGGGAAGGAGAAACTATGATTTGGGTATAAAAGGGAACTTTCACACACAGAGCAATACATTGTTTACTATGGCTTTATTTTAGTTTGCAAATACATATACATATATATCTATTAGATTTTTTTACAACCCCTGGTAAGCCCCAATTATGGGAGGAAGCTAACTGCTTCCATCATCTGTCAATCGGCTCGTCACAAGAGTCCATCACGACAGAAACCCAATATTTTTACTGTTGCCTTTGTTATATTTGTGTTTTTTTTATTTGTGCTGATAAATATTTATTTATTTATCAGCACAAATAAAACACACACACACACACACACACACACACACACACATTAATCTACTTGTGCCATGAAACAGTTTAGCTGAATACAGAGACGAGCAGATTAGTAAAACTTTGCAAAGACAGTAGACTGAGATTCACTGCAAAGTCCTGGTCTGTGGACCTTGACAGAAATGGGTGAATTGACTTTTCCTTCTAGTAGGGAAAAAAAACCTCAAAACCCACTGACAGCCATCTCCCTAATTACAGTACAATTTTAGCTCAACCAAAGTCTCCATGTATTGAATTACAATACTGCAGCGCCTCTAATTGTTACTCAGAGTGGGTTGGCTTTTCCAACAGTCTATAATCTTTCTGAACATAATAGTTCTGCATTTCTAAACTCATTATAACATGAGCAATGTGGTACTTCTGTAATCGTTTAAAGTGAAAGGAATTAGCTCAGTTTAAAATTATTGCCATATTTCTGCTGGGGAAAAAATCGTGGTTTGCATTCTATTTCAGGCTCCAGAGCGCAATATTAATTCTTTCGCTTTTAACATTTGGTCAATGGACATTTGCTTTTATCACAGGCCCAATCTCCTTGATGATTTTTAACTCCAGTCTTAAAGGCACTTATGTTCCAATTGTCTTTTCTTCGCCATTATCTGAATCTGCCAGTTTCTAATTTTACTATACAGATACAGATATTTTCATAGCTCTGATCAAACTATCTTATGTGCTTCAGTGTCATATATGAAAAATGTGAGAAAAAGATTTGAGCATCGGAATGAAAACTACCCTATATCTATTTGTCTTGTGAGGCCATCCCTTTTAACTTGGAACTAAGTAAGGTCAGGACTAATCTTGCTTAGTACTGGGATAGAAGCCCATCAAGTTAAAGTATCAGTACCAATGTGATAGTTCCAGCAAGAAAACTAAGATCATTGCATCCTGTCCTCTCAATTCCTGGCAAATAGATGGGGAAGAAATGGAGGTAGTGACAGATTTTATTTTCCTAGGCTCCAAAATCACTGCAGATGGGGACTGCAGCCAAGAAATTAAAAGACACTTGCTCCTGGGGAGGAAAGCTATGGCAAATCTAGACAGCATATTAAAAAGCAGAGATGTGACCCTGCCAACAAAAGTGCATACAGTCAAGGCTGTGGTTTTCCCTGTTGCAATGGATGGCTGTGAAGTTGGACCATAAGGAAGGCTGAGCACCAAAGAATGGAGGCCTTTGAACTATGTTGCTGGAGAAGACTCCTGCGAGTCCCTTGGATTGGCAAGGCGATCAAACTGGTCAGTCCTAGAGGAGATCAACCCTGACTGCTCTTTAGAAGGCCAGATCCTGAAGATGAAACTCAAATACTTTGGCCACTAATGAGAAGGAAGGACTCCCTGGAGAAGAGCCTAATGCTAGGAAAGATTGAGGGGAAAAAGAAGAGGGGGAGGATAGAGAATGAGGTGGCTGGATAGTCTCACCGAAGCAGTAGGCGTGAACTTAAATGAACTCCGGAGGATGGTAGAGGACAGGAAGGCCTGCCCATGGGGTCACGATGGGTCAGACATGACTTCGTAACTAACAATAACACCAATGTGACATCAAAACAATCCCCCAGGCCCAGCAGGGTTTGAACCATGCAAATTTGAACCATGCAGAGTTGGCTACAAAAAAGGCCACATTCAAGTCCCATAAAATGACAACATTTTAAGTAGAAGTGGCAGCTCAGGCATTTTAACAGAACGCTCTGCACTTTCAGTAAGTTGAAATTCCCAGCATCCTTTGGGGAAAGCCACAATGATTACTTTCCTGGAGACAAAAATGTGTAAATTTGCGGCATCAATCAACAAGGACTTCAGTGTTTCAGTGAAGGAGTAGGCCTCCTTTCGGCTCAACTTAAGCCTGGGATTATCCAAATGCAATTACTGCTACCTATCTAAGGATACCAAGATTGAGTCTGAAACAACACAGAATGATTTAATGCTTCAAAAATCCAAAGTCAAAACTCCAAAGTAATTCAGACATAACCCTTTATAAACTCCTTTATTGGCTTCTGGTAAATCTCCCTCGCAGTTGAAACAGTTGGAGAAAGATTTGCACTCCTCTACATCATGTATTCCAGCTTCCTCATAAGCAGTTTCCTATTTTGTGCCCCCCCAAAATCCCATCTATCAGCAAAAAAAGGAAAGATGGGGAAGCCTAAACATCAGAAGGGCCCATGAGATGCTAAGAAGCATATGCTACAATTTTGGTTCTCCTAATTAGGACAGAGTAGGTTTTATTAAGGGTATGAGGAATTCTGGGAGTTGAAGTCCACAAATCTTAAAGTTGGCAAGTTTGGATAGCCCTTGGTTATACCATTTAAACCACGATGAACAAGCCTACTCAAGAAAAGAGATCCATGAGATATAGAAACTCCCGCTGTGGCTGTCATAAAACAATTGAAAGGAATAGTGAGAGTGCGCCATTTTTCAAAGGTTATATGGTGGCTTCCATCAAACATTCTAGATCAGGGATGTCAAACTCAATTTCATTGATGGCCGCATTAGGGTTGTGTTTGACCTCAGTGTGTGTGTGTGTGTGTGTGTGTGTGTGTGGCCAGTGTGTGTGTGGCCAGCCTGAATCATTCATGTTGGTGGCGCCTGTGGTGGCCGGGCACTCCGCCAGGAAAAACAGAGCATTGCCCTCCCGAGCTCCACTTTTGCTGGCAGAGAGTTGCAGGTAGCTGCTGCAGCCAAAAATGGAGTCACAAGCTCCATTTTCACTGGCAGACGGTTGCAGGAGGCCATTGCAGCCAAAAACAGAGCTCAGGTGTGCTGTGCATGGCCCACCCAAGCTCCGTTTTCACTGGCAGAAGCACTGTGGGCTGTTTCGCTGTTTCCAGGTCAGCCCTGCAGACCAGATCTAAACACCCTGCAGGCCGGATCCGACCCATGAGCCTTGAGTTTGACACCCTTGTTCTAGACTTCAAATGAGTGCCTCTCCACCTCAACAACTTTGTGGACTTCAATTTCTAAATGTCCATGCTGGCTGGGGAATTCTGGGAGCTGAAGTCCACAGATCTTAAAATTGCTGAGGTTGAGAAACAGTGCTCTGGACTATTCTGAAAAAAAAACCACAGCACAAGCACAAAATCTGTACTCATGAAGAACCTGTGGCATATCGGATCAGAGGAAGCAATAGTGGAATAGCTAAAATTAGGAGCACAGAACAGAGGTATTTGATCTATTCTATATGAAAATTGTGAGCTTCCCCAGCATTTAAGAGCCGAGGTGGCGCAGTGGTTAAATGCAGCACTGCAGGCTGCTTCAGCTGACTGCAGTTCTGCAGTTCAGCTGTTCAAATCCTACCAGGCTCAGGGTTGACTCAGCCTTCCATCCTTCCGAGGTGGGTAAAATGAGGACCCGGATTGTTGTTGGGGGCAATATGCTGACTCTGTAAACCGCTTAGAGAGGGCTGAAAGCCCTATGAAGCGGTATATAAGTCTAACTGCTATTGCTATTGCTATTAATGCTGCTTCTGTCATTCCATTTGAACAGCAACAATAACACAGTTTGTGATATAGGTCAGGGGACACGCAAAACACAAAGACGGAGTTCGTTCTGACCCAGATAGTGCAAGGTTAGAACTAACTGACCATTAATTTCCCAGGGAACAAATTAAGGGGACTGCTCAAATCAGCACTTTTATTTTTATATCAACAGAAGGACAGAATGACCATTGCCTCTTCCAAAGTCATCATCTGCTTTTTTAAAAAGAAGATAACGTGATATATTTTTGGAAGCATAGCTTAACACCATTGCTTAGGGTCATTTAAAAGACTTACCTCGATAGTAGAAGAGGCAGAGATCAGAAAGAACAAACCAGCGCTTCTTCCAGAGTTTCATGCCAGTACTATCCTGTAGGTAATGAAATACAGAATAATAAGAGACTGGAAATACAAGATTTTGGGCACATTGCCATAAAAGAGAAATCTTTTTGTAATTCTGGAGTATCATAGTTATTACATATTCGTGTGATTAAACCATTAAACGTTTATCATTGCAAATAAAATCCCACATTGCCTGACATCTGTGTCCTGAATCAGAAGATGTATGTATAACAGTTGCCAAGGCAACCAATAATAGAGCCCTATTAACGTTATGCCCTGGAAATGTTCCCGGTTCACCTTTCTGACTTGTGCTGACAATGCTCAGCTAAACATCTCTTTTTCCTGAGTCACAAAACTCTTCTTCTCAACACACAATGTTTTCAAATGTGGTTGGGAAATTGTCAAGTTATGAGAAATGACACAATAAACGTGTGACATCCCCCCCCATGTACCTTTTCTTCATATCCCAATAATCATTGCCTGTCCTCTAGTTACCTAGAATTACAGGTGAAGGGTGTCATTTTCATTGTGTCATCCTCAACACCCCCCCAAATCTCAGTGTGTTGTAAACCTATGCTCAGATTGAGAACCCCTCTGATGTCTGAAGAATGGAAGTAATACCAGAAAAGATAGCAATAGCAATAGCAATAGCAGTAGACTTATATACCGCTTCATAGGGCTTTCAGCCCTCTCTAAGCGGTTTACAGAGAGTCAGCATATTGCCCCCAACAATCTGGGTCCTCATTTTACCCACCTCGGAAGGATGGAAGGCTGAGTCAACCCTGAGCCGGTGAGATTTGAACCGCTGAACTGCTGATCTAGCAGTAGCCTGCAGTGCTGCATTTAACCACTGCGCCACCTTGATAGTTTTCAAAACATAAGGTAGCTGCCTTCAACATCAGGAAATGTGAGATGGGCAGCAAAAACTCATTATGTCGACTCACGAAGCTTTCCTGACCTGCTCCCGAGTTGCTATAGGCAGGGGGATGGGAAATCGTGCCTCGCGGATGCACCGAGGAATTCATACCTCAGTCAAAGCAAAACACATTGCAGTTGGACGAAGTCAAGGTCATCTCCAGGGAGACCCGCAACGGCCAGAGGGAGGGACTTCTATGACCCGTGAAATTGCTTCATTGGGGAATATGCTTGGTGACCCACCTTGGGGGGAGGGGGCAACAGGGACAAAGGCAAGGTGCGAACTAGGTGAAGTCAGACCTGGCTTCACCTAGGTCATGCCGATATGGTGCTCCTAATAAAGTACTAGGTTTTTCTTGCACAATGGTTTGAGGCTCCTGATTTTATTACGGCATAACACATTACAGCATTAAGGACATTAGCTTTAAACATATAAATGTAACTAGATTCTGAAGAAGCCAATTTTTGTCTTTCACTCTTAAGCTTAAGAGGATGGGTTTCAGTACCTAGAGTGAAACCAGGATAATGCTAAACACTTTAGAACTGAGAAATACACACTCCAAATGGCACAGGAAGAATGCTAGATGATAGAGCCGAGGTGGCGCAGTGGGTAGAGTGCAGTACTGCAAGCCACTTCAGCTGACTGCTAGATCAGCAGTTCAGCAGTTCAAATCTCACCGGCTCAGGGTTGACTCAGCCTTCCATCCTTCCGAGGTGGGTAAAATGAGGACCCGGATTGTTGTTGGGGGCAATTGTTCTGACTCTGTAAACCGCTTAGAGAGGGCTGAAAGCACTATGAAGCGGTATATAAAAATCTGCTATTGCTATTGCTATATGAAAACAAGAAAACAACAAAGCTGGCTGGGGAATTCTGGGAATTGAAGTCCACCCATCTTAAAGTCACCAAGGTTGAGAAACACTGACATAATCTCTTGTGGCTGACTAAGGTCCAACTTATTCCACATCAGATTTTAACAGTGGCAACTGCCACACGACGAGTATTTTTTAAAGTGTAACTTTTACTTGTCACAAGTAAAATAAAAGATTATGACACGCTACCCTTAGCCCAGAAAGTGATTTTATTAGTAACATCTCTAGTACAAATATGCTAAATATCTGGATTACATAAACCAAATCAAGTAGAGGTTTACACAGGCATATGGTACCGATAAGTTACCACTTCAGCTCAAACTTTAGTATTCACCTCAGGATGTAAATTATGTCTTTTCTTCATTTATACAAAATAAAAGGCAAAAAAATGCAGGTGCTACAGTTTTGTATGTTAGAACTGCAAAGGTGAATTAAACCGAAAATGATTTATATTGCATCTGCTTTAGAGAAACCTTTGCGATAGAACAATGCGCAATACAAACAGAATCCCTTAACAGATGTGGCCCTATCTGGGGGCATAAATCAAACCCAAATAATTGAGCAAACTTTTATCTAATGTACTGTCATTTTGCAGCAGTTATAACATGTTTCACAAGCTAGTATAGTTTTTCCAATTTCCGGCAGGCCACAATAACAGAAAGGAAAATCACTCATTTGCAAGTGTGTGGGTTCTCCAGCAGATACCATTAGCAGATTACCTTCTTCACAAAATGTAGAACGTAGCTGCGCTTCTGCACTTTTCTTATCTCATAATTGCAATGCTACATTTCAGGTGACGTTATAGTATATCCCTCCAACTCCCCCCCCCCCGCAATAGACATTACCTGTTTATACAACCAGCCTCGCCTAACGACAGGTGCGTTCGGATTTCTTTTTATTGAATTCGACCTCTTTCCAAAATTGTGGACCTTTTTTGAGGAGCGTGATGTCTAAAAATAAAATTAAAAAAAAGAAATTATCAATGCTCAGTACATATAGGAGATATAAAGTTACCGCAGAGAGAAAAAACAGATTTGGATCAAATGCTTCCTCTAGGACTTATTAAGAAACTACATTATTGTTGTTTTTTTGTTTCCCCAGGTAAATCAGTAACTACTTTGGAGGTTTTGCTGACTCCTCTTTTCTTGAAGCTTTCAGCAAGGGAAGAAGCTCACAAGCATTACATAAGCATAGAATCTATTTTAACAAGAATATTGGAAACAGGGCAGAGAAAAGAAACACTAAAATCAAAACAAATTTTTGCCGGAAAGCCAAATCTTAATCAAAATGACCTAATATTGCTAACTTAGTTACCTCTTACTTTCACACAGAAAGTACTTTAGATTGACTAAGTGGCTGCTTTTTTTCACCCTTAGAATCTTCTTGGTAAATACAACAATTGTGTGTTATCAATTCAAGATGGTGGCACTCAAATTACCTTTTATCAAGGGCTTTCACTGATGTTCCTTTGCCCATTTACAGTGTAATGGTAAGATAGGGAACAGCACCTTGTAAAACCACTTCTATTATCACAAGCGTCACAGAAAAAAGCAAATCCCTATTTAATTCTTACAAGCCATTTGTGGCCTTTTTGAGATTTCAGTGCAGGCTTATAAGCAGTAATAGGATCCCATGAAAAGAGCAGCACAGAATATCATACATCATGCATTTTCAGTTAAAAATGGTAGAACATATCTGATTTTTTATTTAATATTTGTTGTTAAGGCATTGACTGGAATGGAAAGCAAGGCTCCCTGGGCATGTACATAGCCACTCGGTCAAAAAAAGGAGTTCAAATAATACTATACCTTTTATTTTAAGTTTAAATGTTTCTCTGCAAAACAGAGAAAGAAGGACTAGGCTGTTTTAGGCTGGCCCAAGAATAAGAAATGAAGTAGAAACTTGTAAATGACCATAACATCCACATTAATTTCACATGAAATCAACATTCTAGTGTCCCATTTTTAAATTCTTTCCTCTCAGATTGGAAAATTAAAATTGAATTGCTTCAAATATACCCAAGATTTCCCATTTGGCTTTTAAAATAATAATAATAATAAATCACCATCAGTCAAATGCAAAAAGCCGCACTGCTTGGATCTGCACACATATTACGAAAATACGTTACGACGTCCTAGGCCCCTGGGTGGGGCCCGACTAGTAACCAATGCCAAATCCGGCGAAACAACTGGCCGCTGTGATACAATTGTATAATAATAATAATGTCAGCCGAACAGATACCACTATTTATTTTCCTTGGGTATCATTCAGAAGATAGGGAAAAGGAAGCACTTTGCTATGGTAGAAGAAGTTGAAAAAAAAAAAACTTACACAGAAACTATTATCAGATAAATATGTTTATCAGAAAAAGTACTATGTTTTGAACAGGTAAGGAGAATTAATCAAGAAAATTAAACACACAGCCAGATCAATGACACACGGAGTTGTTAATTGTTTAATCCCCTTTATCAAATAACCTCACTGTGTTATATTTTTCCTTCTTATTACACTAAACAACTGTACTGCCTTCTGAATCGTAAAGCTCCATTAATTTTTATAACTAATATGGATATTTCTGTGACATATGGTCCATGACAGAACGGGTAGCAAACAATTTCTTGCAGCGGGTCTTAAAGTTAAAATGATGTGGCCAAACAGGCCTGCTCATTAAAGAGGGAAGTGTAAATGAGCAGTGGTGACATGCTCTCGTCTTTTTCATCAGACAAGTTCTGCAGAAACTGCTAAACACGAATGAATAAAATAATTGTGACAATGAAACCAGCTGTTAGTGGTCTCTGAATACCAGGCACTCACTTCTGTACAAGGGACAAGTGCATCTTTAAAATTAAGTCATATTTTATCAACAATTGTGAATGTATGTTACAGTTAATGAAACAATATACTATAAGCCCTGTTTCATCTAATAAGTTAGCTGTGCCACTCAAGTTACTCCCATTGTCTTCAAATCATTATCTCAGTTAAAGCTAATATACATCTTGCATTCATCATAGTTAGTTGTTATATATTAATCTAATACAACTTTTAAACTTTATTGCTGTAAATATACTTTAAGACAGCTCATAAATAAAAAACATATTTTTTCATTTATATATTAAATTTAGTGCCTGAAAAATGTGATGTTTACAGAAAACTTTCTGCAGTACAACTTCAACATGAATCTGCTAACAATTATGTGGTTAGGAATAAAAAAAAAACCCCAAGGTTTGAAATCTGATTAGAAGATATATGAAACCAGTAGCAATATTTTTTTTTAAAAAAACCTATAGCTTGCCAGCAATTTTTGCAAGGCACCTTCACATGAAGAAACTGGCACTCAACATGAAGATGCTTTCCTAAATACCTTGCAAGATCAAGGGATCTGTGGACCGGATTTGGCCCACAGGATGCTTAGATCTGGCCCGTGGGGCTGCCCTGGAAACAGCAAAGGACTGGCCTGCAGTGCCTCTCCCAGAAAAAATGGAGCTAGTCAGGGCAGGGGGCGATCCTCCCGAGGTCCCGTTTTTATTGGCAGAGGGTTGCAAGAGGCCGTTGCAGAAGAAAACGGAGCTTGGGAGCCTGTTTTCTCTGGAAGAGTGCCCAGGCCACCACAGGCATCCCGACATGAGTGATGTCGAGCTGACCATGCCCACCCTGGCCATGCCTACTCTGGCTCCCCAAGGTCAAAGACAACTCTGATGTGGACCTCAATGAAATCGAGTTTGACACCCTGTCTACAGTCATTACATCCCCATAAATCGTCGAGCCCCAGCCCGGGTCTCGCCATACCTGGGGAGAGAGGCCAGCCCCTTCTGAATTCTGTTGACCCTTATACGGTGCCAATTTAGTACTTTTAGTTGACTCGATTCTTGTGCAGAGGCGATAAATTTTAACTGCAAGGTCACATGATGCCACGATCTTTTGCGCCTGACCGATGGGCTTATACATGACAAAATACCGTATATCAGGAATATAGAGATGCTTGCCAGTGGAAAAGTGAAAATAAAACTTTAAGGTTAATTCCAGGACAAGAGTTCTATTGTGGCCTACAAAATAAAGGCACCAAATTTCAAAACCCTCTCTTGTATTACAGAGATGGGAAACATGTGGTCCTCCACAGGTGGCTAAATTAGGATTTGCTGCAGCTGCAACCAGTTTGGTTGAAGCCAAAGGATATGGGGGATACAAAGCTCAGGAACTCTTAGCAATTTTATTGGAAGGCAACTACCTGATTGAATAATTGGCTAATATGCTCACCCCCCTAGGGCTGTGCTTATCTGAAGGGCAAAACATTTTAAAAAGAAAAAATGAAAGAACAGAAAAGCAAACTTTTAAATAGTGGATCCAAAAAGCAACTGTTAAATGAGGGTGTTTTTTTTTTTTAAAAAAAACTCTTTTTAAACTATTAATGCAGAGGTTCCTTTTTTAAAAATCCACTTCTTTTTAAGTTTAGTACCAAACAGAGAGACAATGAAAACAAAATAATAAAGTACGATTATTTTCTTGAAACTATAACAAATAGCTATAATAATACGAAATGATTACAGTAGTGGTGTCAAACTCATGACAACAAATTGTCATGTGATGTATTGCAACTTCTCCCCCTCGCTAAACCAAGGGGGGCGTGGCCAGTGCGTGACACATCCAGCCCACGGGCCGCGGGTTTGGCACCTTTGGGTTATAGGAATACTATAATAAAAAATTAAATACTCAGACTTGAAACATGTCAGATCAAATTTCAAGGTTCAAGGTTCATTTTATTTATATGCCGCCCTATTCCCGGCGGGACTCAGGGCGGCGCACAAACCCAAGAGAGGGGAAGGGAAACACAAAGAACTACAACAAAAAAGTACAAGGGAATTTAAAACAACCAACAGCCACACGATTCGAGAGGGGAAGGGAACTTAAACATCAAACACTTTTCTGTAGCCGTTCTTGTTTCTTTCGCATGACAGTACAGATCAACCAAGTTCTTCTTTTGTGGAGTTTCTGAAGAACTGCAAGAAACTAAACCCAGCCCTTTCTCACCCACAATCATAGAGGAAGAAGGGTGGGGGTGGGGAATTTTATGCCACAACACAAATCCTTTCTAAGCTAGGCTAACAGGAGCAAATGGAGATCAGGTCCCACCAATCTATACAATTACTGAAATGCTTCTTTCCCCACTCTAATCAGAAAATAATTAATTTTCCTTCAACCTACTTGAAGAAACGGTTTCCATAAAAGTCCTCCTGCCGATTAAGGATTTAATGCATTCACACAGATTGCACATATAGAGCAGGGGTGTCAAACTCTATTTCATTGAGGGCTGCATCAGGGTTGTGTTTGACGTTGGGGGGCCAGGGTGGTTGTGGCCAGCATGACGTCGCCCGTGTTGGGGGGATGCCTGTGGTGGACCAAGCACTCTGCCAGCAAAAACGGGCTCCTGAGCTCCATTTTCAGCTGTGACGGCCTCCTGCAACCCTTTGCCCGCAAAAATGGAGCTTGGGAGAGCCGTGCACAGCCCTTGTGAGCTCCACTGGCACTGGCAGAGGCACCACAGACTGGTCCTTAGCTTTTTCCAGGGCGGCCCAGCGGACCAGATCTAAGCACTCCATGGGCCACATCTTGCCCCCCCAGGCCTTGAGTTTGCCCCCTCTGATACAGAGGAACCATAATCAGTTGGTTTGGATTCAAAAGGTGCTTAAATTAAATGGAAATAAGCAACCAAATAAAATAATTCAGCCGATGGTAAAGTGAAAAGTATCACACAATATTGAGCAGCTAACTCAGGGTTGAGATACGGTCGAACGATATGGTTCAATAAGAGGACCCGGATACCTGCGAGACCGTCTTCTGCCACATACCTCCCTTAGACCAATAAGATCGCACAGGATGGACCTTCTCCAGGTGCCTTCAGCGGGACAATGCCGGCTGGCAACGCCTAGGAGTAGGGCCTTCTCTGTTCCGTCTCCGGCCCTATGGAATGAGCTGCCCCCAGAGATCCGGGCCCTGCCCACTCTCATGGCCTTTCACAAAGCCATTAAAACCTGGCTTTTCCGGCAGGCCTGGGGCTGTTGACCCCTTGATTGAGGTCCAGCCCCCTTTCAATTGGGTGTTTGTTGTGTTCCTTTTTTAACTTTGTTGTGTCCCATTGTTTTTAAAAATTATTTTTAATTTTTTCATTTCTGTAAGCCGCCCAGAGTCCCTCGGGATTGGGCAGCATAGAAATTCAATAAATGAAATGAAATGAAATGAAATGAAGAGAGAATTTCAGGACAAAAACTGGTAAACCAAGACTGATTTCCAAATCTGAATACTTTCCTTATGTCAGTGGGTTGTAACATGAGGATCTTTACAACCCAGATTCAAGACTGTTCTAGTATTTTTCAGATTTCAAAGTTACCTTTCCTAATTTTGCTGTACTTCATGTGAGCCCAATTATTCTATAATGAGCAGAATAACTGCTCTGGATACCACCTTCAAAAAACGTTCTGATTAAAACCAAAGGAAACTTAATACAACTAGCATTGTAAGGCATCCACTGTAACATTCTCTCTCCATTCTATTCTTTCTTTAATTACAATTGTTGCCATATTGCCTCAACATGATGAGATTTAAATCCTGATGAACTAATGAAAATGATTCCCATTTGGTTACACTTCAGTTGTAAGCTACGCATTTATGCTTAGTCTACTTGATGGTATGCTGTTGTGGTGGCACTATCCTCTCGTCATGAGACAAACAGCAAAACGAATGTTGTCGCTTTTGTTCATGAGTAACGGAGAATGTGCATGACCACAAAGATTAAAAATGCAGCTGTTTTCCCACAGAAAGGAGGAGTAGAAAGCTAGCCAGAACTTATTGTCAAGCATCAGAAGACCAGGCTGAGCATTAGAAGCTCAGATCGCGATGCTTCCCAGATATCAGAAGAACGTTATCTTCACTGCCTCAACTTAGACCCTCATCTAGCATTTGTCAGGCCTGCAGCCAGATTCCTTTTGGATCTTTGGCCTGCCAGACTTTCTATTATTCTATTATTCTATTGCGGGAAAATAGGAGGGGGGATTATATGGAGTTAGATGCTATGTAGCCATAACAATATTCTTTCTAGAAAGCCAAGGTCACCCTTTGTCTCTGCACCTCTGTACCTGACCAGAACTGGATGGGTGGAACTGCCAGCATGGCAGTGAGAGATTGGACCATGGGATGGACTTGTGGGTGTGCGGGCAAGATCTTGAACTTTCAACTAGGTGGGGAAAACTGGGAAGCTTTCAGATTCGGGTTTTTCCAGATGTGCCAACATGGCTCTCTTAATAAATTGGAACTTTGAGCAATACTTTGCCTTGGACTCTGATTTACTTTTGGATGCTATTTGGAAACCTGAGAGCCTTTTGTGAAAGACAAAATATCACCATTCTGCCACTATTTTTACTAGCCCAGTTTCCCATTGCCTTTCTCTGTCTATTTAGCTCTGCCTTTCAATCCTGTTCCTATCTAGCACTCTTATTTTTCCTCACAGTGGGCAATCTTTTGAAAACCAGGGGCATTTTTCATGGGGAAAAGGCTGAAGTAGGTGGAATGATATGATGTACAGAATTCTACACGCACCGAACCAGCAGTAATGCCGGCAGCAATCCACCCCTGTATACAATGTACATAAAAATGAGTAACCATGCAAACTTACTCTTTCCAGGCGTGTACAGGTAGTTCTTGACTTACAACAGTTCATTTAGTGACCGTTTGAAGTTACAACAGCACTGAAAAAATGTGACTTATGACCATCTTGCATACTTGATCAAAATTTGGATGCTTGGCAACTGACTCATATTTATGACGGTTGCAGTGTCATGTGATCCCCTTTTGCGTCCTTTCTACGAAGTCAACGGGGATGCCAGGTTCACTTAACAACCGTGTTACTAATTTAACAACTGCAGTGATTCACATAACAAAAGTGGCAATGAAAGTTGTAAGATGGGGCAAAACTCACTGAAAAAATGTCTCGCTTAGCAACATAAATTTGGGGCTCAATTGTGGTCGTATGTCAAGGACTAACTATATGTATAAGACTTAAGCGTATCTACTTGTTTGCACCCAGCCATCATAGTGCAACAAGGACCTTTCAAATATAGTCCCGAAAAGATGCATGTGCTGACAGGAAAGCACTTGTACTAATAAACTTGTGTGCTTAATAAAATTATTAATAATTCTCACGTGGACATTTTCAGCCATGAAAGTGACTCTCTAATGTCATTAGTTTATAATTACACCGTCTGTATGGAGCGTACACTTTATAAATTATAAGCAGACACATTCTTGCTCCAGGGATCTTATACTCAGAAATTCAGTAAAGGGAAAACAACAGCAGAACGTGAAGAAAACATTATTGGGGATAGCAGTAAAAGTACATTTAATTGTTTCAGTTACTGACTAGACTTTTGCACAGAGCAGCTGATGCTGTTAAGCTTCTTTAAACATCCAATGTGGATTAAATAGTGAGCTGGGCTGTTTTAACACTAGAACTATTAATGGAGCACTCAGTCCTAATTGACATTGGTTTCTTGTCGCTCTTAATTCTTCAAAATAATTGAATTATGCAAGACACAAGTAGAGAAGCCTCAAGCTAGAGCAGAGAGGGTTAGTGTTGCCAGAACATTCTGTTCAAGGTCTCCAAGTTTTATCTTTTCTCTCCAAATGCTGATTTCTTACCTACCCACCATTTATTATTTTTTTGGCCTGGACATTTCACTATGCTGTTTCTGTCTGTAGCTTAGAAAAATCCAGAAGTACAGCACAGGAGAGTGATGATGATTCTATGACACATGTCAAGGGTGACACACCAGTTTTACCAACACCCAACAACTCTTCTCAAAAGCAGCCCCATTCTCCCACGCAATTGTTTTGACTGAGGCTTCCCAAGAGCATGAAGCAAACTCCTTGTTCCGGCAAAAAAACCCTTTTATTAATTTACTGTGAATTCTGCTCATTCACAGTTGGCAAAGTCTTTCAAAGGAGGATTTACAGTCACAGACCTTATCTGGCTTGGAGAGCTGCCAGCCGATATCTGCAAAACTTGGCAAGGAGTCTTAGAGTCACTAACCGATTAAGCAAACTAATTGTCTCCTGCCAACTCCACTCCCCTTTTGCTCCTCTTTTATTTCCTCTGGGACGGGCCATTCATTGTCTGGCCTTACTCCCAAGTTGACCCCTGTTCTTTAGCTGTTCCCTTCGTCTGGCAACTCTGCACATGCTCACACTGGGAACAGGCTCCAGCTGTCCATCTGCCTCACTGATGTCTGACTCTGAAGGAAGCTGATAACTGGCCTACGTCTGTCACCCCCTCTCTGCCTCCGACACAGAGCCCTCATCAGAGCCTTCCCCAGACTCCAGGACTGGCCCATCTTCCTCCCCAACCTCCTCACTGTCCGAATCTGCTGCTAGTTCCACTGGTCGCTGGAAGGCCACAACAGCAGTCTCCAGACTCTTTGAAAATGAGTTTTACTTCTATTTTTATTTTACTTCTATTTCATTTTTGTAATGAGAAGTGTGTGGTGGCTCACGAAGTTAGAATACTGGCTGCCAATTGGCAGGTTCATGTTTGAGACCCGCTTCTGCTGCGGGATGGGGTGAGCTCCTGTCACATGCTTCAGCTCCTGCCAACCCAGCAGTTCAAAGGTGGGTGACGGCAAGTAGATTAATGGATATCACTTTGGTGAGCGGGACTGGGTGGGGGGCAAAAACAAGCAAAAAACACCCAATTTTTTACGAAAACGGGCCCATTTTTTGTAAAAAAATAAAGGGGGGGCATACATAGTCTTTAGGACACGTATTGAGTGCTCCTGGGGGCTGGGGGGGGGGGGAAACGGCCTATTGTTTGTTCATTTTTGCCCTCCCCAGCCCCCAGGAGCACTCTGGAAGCCTCCTAAAGGCTATGCACGGCCATTTTTGCAAAAGGGGTGGGGTTTTGGGAGGCCAAAAATGTTATATTCAGTGTATAAGGCACACCCAGATTTTCACCCTCTCTTTTGAGGAAAAAAGTGAGTCTTATACTCTGCAAAATACAGTATATATTATGTAGAACACAGGGAAGCAAAACTTTTTTTTGGTTTAGGGCTTATAGTTTGTTTTGTGCCCTGTTTAGGGGCCACAGAGGAGAGAGAGTAGGCAGAGTGAAAATGTTCACCCACCTTGTTATGTTTGAGCATGTGTTTATGTGTGTGTGTGTGCATGTACACGACCATGTAGAGGAGCAAAATGGATTGCTTTTTTTTTTTTTACTTTGACCCCACTTAATAGAAAAGCATTATCAATTTGTAAAGGTAAGGTTTCAGAAAGAAATGCAATTAATGTCTCAGGTAAAAATTACAGCTTAAGAAGAAGGATGGAAGAGAGAAAGGGTGACGGTTTTCCTCTCTTTCATTCACTTCCAGCATCCAAAGTATTTGACTGAAATCCAATAAAATGAATATAGAAAAAAATATAATGAAACAGTAATAACAAATGAGTGAGAAAGGCCAACAGGAACTGGATAATCTATTCCTTTTCTTTTTCCTTCCTTCCTTCCTTCCTTCTTTTTTTCTTTTAAAAAAATGAAGTTTGCACTTCAGAGTAGCAATTTAGCAGATTTAAAAAAAACACCTCTTTAGACATCTTCTACCATATGGATAAATCACTCAAAAATATGGCATGATTTGTTCTAACAGAATCTGCTGTGTGGTGTTCTTCATTATCTCAGAAAGTGATAGGGGGGGGGGCTTTTTTCCCCTAACCTCTTGGCCTCAGCGGTAGGCTGCATTGAGGCTGCTTTCACAAGCTGTTGAGTAAGAACTCCTGGTACCTTATGGGCCACCAACTGAGATCATGATTATAGCTTATTAGAAAACCATTAAAGGATTATCTGTTCTCTGTGACTTTTTAAAATAAGAAAAGAATCCATTTTAGCCACACACTTAGTAGGGCTCTGCAGTGCATTAGATCTGAAAGCAAAAAAAAAAAAAAAGGGGGGGGGGCTTAAACCGAGCCAAGTATATCTATTCCCAGAAGTGAACTGCTCCGCAGTCCTAATATTTGTTTATTGGCTTTTAATAATGAAGTTATTTATAATTAAAAAACCAGCAAGTGTAATACAATATTATTATTCATGATGGGTTTTATATATATTGTGTAGACCAATGTTTCTCAACCTTGATGACTTTAAGTCCTGTGGACTTCAACTCCCAGAATTCCCCAGCCAGCTATGCTGGCTGGGGAATTCTGGGAGTTGAAGTCCATAGGACTTAAAGTCACCAAGGTTGAGAAACACTGGTGTAGACTGTACAATGCAATTTAATTTTGATCAGCCCTTTACTTGAGAGAATTTTTTTCTCACAGAAAAATGCAACAATTTATTTGAAAAAAACCCAATAAACGGACCCGTGGATCTAAAAGAAGCTGTTTAATTTTTTTTAACTTCCAAACGAAGATCGATTGTCTTACAACCTCCACAATAATTGTGCCTCCGCACCACGTTAGGCTTACTAGCTCAATAATTTTGTACTAATGAATAATGTATACCGAATACAATAACTTACTCTGCCCAGAGGACTCATCGGATGTGCTGTGTAATCTGATGTCAAATTATAGTGTGCAGCTTCAGACACCATGTTTAATGGTCGTTCTTTCTTTTCTTCTGAAGTCATAGCTGCTGCAGTCCTGAAAACAGAATATTCAATTACATAGGAACCTGCTGGGTATTCAAGACTAGAAGAAGAAAAAAAACATACCCTTAATTGTTTTTAATAAGAGTCTGAATGTGTTACCTGTCCAGATTCCCAGCAAATGTTGGTGCAAAACAATAATGACTATGTAAAACATGTCTCTCTGGAGCATCCTAGAGTAGATTCTCAACAGGTAACGCAAAGTATCTCCCATTTTAGTAAATCCCATACCTGAAAACTTCTCAGGCCTATAGTGCTAAAAAGGAAATAAAAGGGCTGCTGAAAATGAGTCCATTTGATGTGCCCAATTTTATGAATCACAAGCTCATATTAGCTGAATGATTAACCACTGCAGTAAATTGTTGAACTTTTGAGTGGTCTCCCAGGCTACGACTGAATGGGCCCCATTGGTTTTGGCATTTTTTTCCCCACATTATTGGTTAACTTTCTTCTTGTCTTAGGAGACCTGAAGGCCAGGTGGCCAGTGTGTATACTGGTCTTTGGATTTCTTGTGTTCTGGCATGCACGCATATGTGCGCCCCCATGCATTCCGGTTTCGAGACTCAGTGCCGAAAAGGTTCGTCATCATTGATATACACTATATTGCCAAAAGTATTCTCTCACCTGCCTTTACTCGCATATGAACTTACTCGCATATGAACTTACTGTAAGTGACATCCCATTCCTAATCCATAGGGTTCAATATGACGTCGGTCCACCCTTTGCAGCTATAACAGCTTCAACTCTTCTGGGAAGGCTGTCCACAAGGTTCAGGAGTGTGTTTATGGGGATTTTTCACCATTCTTCCAGAAGCGCATTTGTGACACACTGATGTTGGGCGAGTTTACGTGGCCTACCGCTTCGTGGGTGAGTTGCTGTCGTTCCCAAACACTTCCACGTTTTTATAATACAGCTGACAGTTGACTGTGGAATATTTAGGAACGAGGGAATTTCATGACTGGATTTGTTGCACAGGTGGCATCCTATCACAGTTCCACGCTGGGATTCACTGAGCTCCCGAGAGCGACCCATTCTTTCACCAATGTTTGTCAAAACAGTCAGCATGCCTAGGTACTTGATTTTATACACCTATGGCCATGGGTGTGATTGGAACACCTGATTCTGATTATTTGGATGGGTGAGCGAATCCTTTTGGCAATATAGTGTATAACAACTATACATTAACAATTACGGTATATAAATAAATATTCAGAATATAAGAACATATAATATTTTTTACACCTTTTTGTAAACACGTACTTACTGTTCATTCACGACAAATATGCAATTGTCCTGTGAGGGCTGTCCTGTGACTGGATGCTTGCAGGTCACTTTTCGTTCATTGTGACTGTGGAGGAAGAAATACAGGAATTATTTAAGTATGTATTGATTAATTTTGCAGCTAATTGGAAAACCCAACTTTTTGCATGGAACAGAAAAAAATGAAATGACATACGGATTTGATGATCGGAAAAAAAACTGTAGACCAGTGTTTCTCAACCTTGGCAACTTGAAGATGTCCGGACTTCAACTCCGGACATCTTCAAGTTGCCAAGGTTGAGAAACACTGCTGTAGACAATAGGGAAAAAAAAAAGAAAACCATGATATAAATTTAGATTACGTTTAATGTAAAAATATTTTTATAGTCTGTGAAAACAGAGATGGAAGCGATTTCCTTCCTATTTTTCTTTTGACTCCTCTTGGCTCTCATTCTGTTTATATTCCGGTTTGTCTCCTATTCTTCAAGACAGCTTAATTCCCCATTGCATGTTGATACAGATCAGACTGTCTCAAAGGTGCTTTCTTCGAAAAGCAACAGGGCTCTTTTTCCCCTGAGGAAGAAGAAAAGATTTCGCTTCTTGTCCAAGAAGCTTCATTGGGTACTGATAGCGGGAGATGGAAGGTTAGGAATTGTCATTGAGACTGGATGGTGTGGGATAGAAGGATAGGGTCCATCCTCCTATCATCCAGTCTCAACTGTCAGTACCTATCCTTCCTCCCAACCGCCATCACAACTGATGAAGGTTCTTGGATGAAAAGCAAAATATCTTCTTCTTTTCCCCCAAGGGGAAAACAAAAACAAAAACAGCCTTTTGAAAGAAGTCCCTTTGGGACAGTTATGACCTGGATGACTGCGGAATCTCCACAGACATAAGGAATAGACGTTAGCAGTTCTCCTCCTTTTGACAGCTTTCCCTCCCAAAGTTAAGTTAGTTGACTCTCTTGTTTTGGAAATATGTGTCTATCCCTTCTCCTTCTTCTTTTTGGCTGCTCCTTGGGCAGAGGGGTTATTGCAATTATGCTGTTGAATGATTATTTTTCTAAAGTTTCTCAGATTCTTTTTGAACTATGTCATGTCACGAACGGCAGAAGATAATCAACTTATGCGTGCATATAATCTTCAGAAGACAAAGGAGAAAAAATTGATAAGATATAGCCCATGTATACTGGGGAAAGATCCAAAGATCTACTGTAGTTATTATGAGAACGTAGGAGTCTCAAATGAATTCTCAGTTTTCTTTTTCTAAAGGTGTGCCAAAATTGTGTGTTTGTGCGCGCTATCGCGCACCTACCTGCACAAGCGCCCCCCCACCTGTGCATGCACGCATGCTCCCCCCAGGCTCCGGAGGTTTTCCTAAAGCATGGGGAGGACAAAATTGGCCTTCACCAGCCTTCCGGAGGAGGCCATTTTTTGCCCTCCTTAGGGTTCAGGAAAGCCCCCGGAGCCTGTGGGAGGGCTCCTCATTTTATCTACATCTTTTTAAATCCTCAAACCCATCATTTATTGTATCTTAATTCTTTCATCAAAAAGTCCATGTAAGGTTTCCTTCTCTTATCAAAAAAAATTCTGTAAATCACCAATTAATTGTTTATCATTTAACTACTTTTTATAACATTTAGTTCTTCTGGTAAGGGCCAAATGCCTTGTAGTAAACACTGTATTTAATCCCACTCTCCTTATGCCTGCTGTTATGCTTATTTAAAACTTCCCAAAGTTTGCAAACAGGGGGGAGGGGAGGACATGAAAAGGCAAAGCTTCAGTGATGCAACAACCTTCAATATACAGAATATTCTGCCAAAACGATAGTGATAACTGGTGGTGAAATTCCTATATAGGGAACATTAGCATCTGACAACACTTGAAACAAAACAAAATAAAAAGCATATTCAAACATATCCAGGCATATTTTAAGATTGAGAGAACGAGGCGCATAGAAGATACATCCAAGTAAACTAAAATAAAATCAATCTCTCTGCCCGCTCTCTCCTTCCTTCCTTCCTTCCTTCCTTCCTTCCTTCCTTCCTTCCTTCCTTCCTTCCTTCCTTCCTTCCTTCCTTCCTTCCTTCCGTCTATCCAGAGGTGGTTTTCAGCCGGTTTGGACCAATAGCAGAAATTTTGAGTAGTTCAGAGAACCGGCAAATACCGCCTCTGGTTGGCCCCGCCCTCCTGCCCCTGCCGTTGCCTGTCCTATATTCCCTTGTTTTTTAGCTCAGCAGATTCACGCGGCAGAGCGGATTGTTGCGCCTCAGCTGAGCTAAACAACAGCTCAGCTCACCAGTGCTGACACCGAGGGTGGTCTTTGAGTGCTGCGCATGCACGCAAAGCACGCTCTCATAGAACTTGTAGGAAAAGATTTGGAATCCCACCGCTGTGTGTGTGTATGTATACACACACACACTCACATATTATATATTTTATTAAACTATATATAGCTTAGTAAAAAATTAAACTTTGTCTTGTATCTTCCATCCTTATGAGTAGCAGAAGTATAAATAATAACTAAGTTCTCCACCGCAAGATCTTCCCCCTGTGTTTTATTTTTTATTGTTTACTGCAAGCTGCCGGAGTTGATTTCATAATGCAGCCATCTTCCAAGGTCTATTGTGAACTTGCAAAGCTTTTGCATAGTGGGATAAATGTCACCCTAGCCAAACGGGTGAAACAGTGATTGCCTAAAAGCTGTACACAACGCTGCCCATCCGAGAAAGCAACCTGTACTTTGCCAACTTGCAGAAAGGAATCACTGCCCATAACTAACCGGAGAGTATGTTGTAACAGTAAGCACGCATATGGATGGGTATACTTAGGGTTTAGTCCACATCCAAGACTTGGAGATAAACATTAAAGATTTGCACGTGAAATCAGACCTATTTTGAGTATTAGGGAAACCAGTATTAAGATACTTGGGTTCTGGACCCTCGAAAGCTTAATTGGTGCCTCTAATGAATGGAGAGGGGGGGGGGGAGACTAAACAACTATTGAGGCTATTGTTTCACTGATTAGCAATTACCACTCCTCATTTAGTTTGAATGCATTTATGTTATGTCAACTCTGCAACTCTATCTCTTAGATGGCATTAATGTTAAAGATTTCCCTGAAGCTTCCCAGGAAAAATAATACTTGAAATGCTCTGCTGGGCAAATTCTTTGTTTGACGGCTGTATAGCAACCTGATCATCTCATCTTTTCCACAGCCTAGAATTCCTGAAGGTTTTCTTGCAGGTTAATTAAATCTACCTGTCTGGAATTTAAAACCGGCATTAATTGCCCTCCTTTGGGTAGTAAACATTTTATTCTCTTGTTTCTTTATATCCTTTTAATTATGTGAAAGCTGTCAGTACGTAACCTACTTGGTGTTTCTTCTCGGAGCAAAATAGATTTGCTTTAACAAACTCGTGTTATCTTCATCATGCAGAATTAAAAAGCCCCGGAGACAGATGAAAGCAGAGGTATGTTTTATTCTATTTTTATTTTTTAATGTCAATGTAATGGTATTTGGCAGCAGCCAGCCTAAAAAAGTCTACGATCCAGAAATCCAGAAACCTTCATTGCCATGCAGGGCCATTCTTCCTCAAATCAATATGTAAGTAGCTCTCTCCATCAGCGAAGGCTTCAGAAGTGGGCACAGCTGGCTGAGATATACCAGCACCAGAAATCAACCGACAGCTTGCATCTTAAATCTTCTTAACAGCATTTTTTTTTTTTAGTTAGGAAACCGAGGACTCAATATTGCATTTTACACAAGAGGTTGGAACCCAACATTTCTGTAGCTACCCTGTTTCCCTGAAAATAAGACCTCCCCGGATAATAAGGCCAATTGGGCTTTTGAGCACATGCGCTAAAATAAGCCCTCCCTGAAAATATTGCAACGCAGGAGCAGCCATGAGGTGACCACACTCGCCACCTCCTGCACCTCAAAAATAATAAACCCTCCCAGAAAATAAGGCCAAGAGCTTATTTTGGGGGTTAAAAAAAATAAGACCCTGTCTTATTTTGGGGGAAACACGGTACATCAAATCAAATCTTTATTAAGGTCACAGACCAGCATATCTACATCTACACAGATAGCTATCAAGTTGGTGTCTGTTTGGCAAAACAACATAAACCCAAGTTTGTTTGTTTGTTTGTTTATTTATTTATTTGTCTTGTATGCCGCCCACTCCCGGAGGACTCCGGGCGGCTCACAAAAGACAAGGGAAAGGGGGGAATGAGACAAAGACAACATATTAAAAACAAAACCAACATTCACAATTTCTGTGGAGGTAGATGCTTTTCAGCTCCCCCCAGCCTGCTGGAACAGCCAGCCAGTTCTTGGATTTACATGCCCAGACACTGTGCCATCTCTGATGGAATGTTCTGGGCTGGTTTGGGCAGGTGAATATGTTTATGTATTTATTATATAAATATATTACATATATATATGGCTATCCAATTCACACGCAGAGATTCAGAACTGGTTGTGCTATATTCCTGTCAAGCTTCTTACGCAAGTTCATAATGTAGAAAGCAAGGTTCTCACAAATTCCAAGTATAAAGGTTTTATTGCAATGGACAGGGTGTTAGGGAACACAGTTTTAGAACCTGGCCCCATATTCCTTGACCTTCATTTATGAGTAAGAATGTTAGGATGGGGCTTTTCTGGGAAGCTCTTTTGACCCACCCCCCCTTATTCTTCATCTTTCCACCTGCTTCATCTCCTAATGTAAGGGTGTCAAAATCAAGGCCCGGGGACCAGATCCAGCCACGAGGTGCTTAGATCTGGCCCTGCAGGGTCACCTTGGAAACAGCGAAGGACCGCCTAGCAGCGTTTCTGTCGGCGAAAATGGACCTCGCGAGGGCTTTGTGTAGTCCTCCCAAGGTCCATTTTCGATGGCAGAGGGTTGCAGGAGGGTATCGCAGCTGATAACGGAGCTTGCGAGGGCTGTGGGCCCCACTTGCAAGGTCCATTTTCGCTGGCAGAGGGTTGCAAGAGGCCACTGCAGCTAAAAACGAAGCTAGGGCGCCTGTTTTCCCTGGCGGAGTGCTCGAGCCACCTCAGGCGCCCCTGACACAAGTGATGTTGAGCTGGCCACGCCCCCCCAGGCCCCCCCAAGCTCAAACACAATCAATTGTTTGACACCCTTGTCCTAATAGGTATTCTCAGAACTTATGACCATTTATTTAGCAATTGTTCGAAGCTACAATGGCACTGAGAAAAATGACCTACCACTGATCCTTGCACTTAGGTCTGCCTTAGCATCCCCACAGTCAGGTGATTAAAATTCACACTCTTGATAACCTGCATGTATTTATGATAAGAGCCGAGGTGGCGCAGTGGTTAGAGTGCAGTACTGCAGGCTACTTCAGCTGACTGTTAGTTGCAGTTCGGCAGATCAAATCTCACCGGCTCAAGGTTGACTCAGCCTTCCATCCTTCCCAGGTGGGTAAAATGAGGACCCAGATTGTTGGGGGCGATATGCTGACTCTGTAAACCGCTTAGAGAGGGCTGAAAGCCCTATGAAGCGGTATATAAGTCTAAGTGCAATTGCTATTGCTATTGCAGAGTCCTGGGGTTATGTGTGATTTTCCAAGATGTCTCCTAATTAACAAAATCAAGGAGAGAACCTGGATTTGCCTAATAACAGCGTATTATTCACTTAACTGCAGTGATTCGCCTAACAATTGTGGGAAAGGAAGGTTGTAAAATTGGCTGTGGCTTCTTACTTAACAACTGCTTTACTTAGCAATAGAATTTCTGGCCCCAATTTTGACCGTAAATCAAGGACTGCATGTATATAGTCTGCACTGCCCTTAAGTAGTCTCAGATTAGAAATGTCATTTTTTTTCAGTGCCATTGTAACTTTGAATGGTCAGTAAATGAACTTGTTGTAAGTCGAGGATCATTCAGCCAAAATGAAAACACTGATTTCACTGTATTTACAGATATATTAGGAAATGGGCAAATGTACATTTCTTACATTTACAAATGTTTTGAAAAAGAGTGGTGTGTGTGTGTGTGTGTGTGTGTGTGTGTGTGTGTAGGGAATATTTCTTCGCTATTTTTGTTCTCTGCACTAATTCTTCTTTGCAGAGAGATTCATGAACATCAATGATACATGATGTATTGAGAAAATTACTAAAATACTCTGGGAAAATGTAATAAGCATATTTATATCTATATGAAATCTGCAGCTGTACAAGCTTAATATTCCCCCTGAAATGTCACTTCAGGATTGTTCATATTATCTGAAGATGTGAACTTTTTCTCAATTACATCTGTTTGAAAAAGGAAAATGGAAAAAGCTTTTCTGAAACACAGATGACTATCAGGCTCCATAATCAGAATATTTCTTGGGCAATAAAAGAGCATTACGACAAACTTCAAAGTCATTGAATTCTCACACACAGGTAGTGATTTTAGCTTTAAGCATCAGGATTTGAAATCCGCATTAACAATCTTTCCTGCTCCCACAGCTTGATGCACACTCTAGATAAGATCTGGATAAGACATTTCATCAATGGAGGTAGTAATTCACCACTGATTTAGGTTGGGTTATTTACTCAAGGGACAGGTCTGTTGAGAGATTTCCCAGTAAATTTAAAACTCTGAAAGACAAGGTTTAAGGTAGCTTAACAACAGTATACTGCAGGCAAATTATAAAATGGATTTAGCCTGCCTAGGAATTCCTAAATCGTTTTTTGACATAGAAATCCAAGTTCTCAGACCAGAAAACTATACACTACATTCACTGTGAATATTCAAAACCCTCAATTTGGACTCAGCAAAGGCAAGGATAAAGGTGCTGAGTACCACGTAAAAAGATAGTGATTTAGTAAAACTATTAGTATTGCACCAAATGAGTTTGCTACATCTGTTTATCCACAATAGATATGAAGCTGCAACTTTTACTCAAGATTCTAATCGGAAAGCACATAACAACATAATAGTAACCAGATGGAAGGCAGCATCCCCCACCTGTGGCTTATGAAAATCTTCTATTATCAGGTTTCAGCGCAGAAATAGTAAGCTTTCATTTAGACAGCTAAGAAAGCTGAAGAGAAAAACAATGTCTTTAAAAGAGAAAACAAAAAATGAGACACAAGGACCATATGGAGACATATATTCCACAATGGTTAATAACTTACAAAAAGATGTAAGTTAAAGAACATTTCAGATTTTGAGCTCTCTCAACATTTGCAGCATTACTCTGTAGCTCAGGAGTAATACAACGTATAAAATTTGCTACCCTCAATCAATTTTCAACACTTGGGTATAGCTCAGAGGTGGTATTCAGCAGGTTCTGATCGGTTCTGGAGAATCGGTAGTGGAAATTTTAAGTAGTTCGGAGAACTAATGACTGGCCCCATCCCCATCTATTCTTTGCCTCCCGAGTCCCAGCTGATCGGGAGGAAATGGGGATTTTGCAGTATCCTTCCCCTGTCACGCCAACCAAGCCACACCACACCCACAAAGCCACACCCACAGAACCGGTAGTAAAAAAGAATTGAATCCCACCAGTGGTATAGCTACAGTGTGTGTGTGTGTGTGTGTGTGTGTGTGTGTGTGTGTGTGTGTGTGTGCGTGCATGCGCGCACGCACGCGCACATGCACACACACGCACACACACACATAAACTTACTGGTTCCTTTTGATTTATGTCCAGAGGATGCACTAAAGTACTGAATCTTTAGAGATCATTAAGATTATGGAAGTGACTTTAGAGATCATTAAGATTATGGAAGTGACTTTAGAGATCATTAAGATTATGGAAGTGATTATGGAAGCACATAGATTTAGGACAGTCTCAATACGTCAGGCATGTTTTAAGAATTCCCAGCTAGTTGCATAGTTAAACCTCTTGGCCAACTTGCACGATATTCTCGTGACTATATTTTAAATATCGAACAATATGTTCAGCAGGAGTAAAGGAGAACGAGAGAGGTCTATCAACATCAATACCAATGCATAAGGTAGTATTTGAAGAAGGGGAATCTTTTTAAAATGTACATGTCAAAAACTACTATTGCGTGTCTCTTAAGGAATCTCAACATACGGTGTTCTGAAAGAAACATTACAGTTTCTGAGGATACTATGGAAGATTGTGCTTTTCGGTCCTTTTTAATCCATCAAAATATTTTCAAAGTAAGGAAGACAAATACTTTCTGCAACATTTAGGCTAAGTTCCCATGATGTACTAAACACTCTAAAGAGGTTATTAAAATGCAACTGCCATGTTCACATAACATACCATGCCCAAACAAGTAAAATATAGTAGGCTTATACACAAGTCAGGAAGCACAGACGGTGAAATAGCTTGGTCAGCAAAAATAGCATTTATTCAATGTATATTCTGAATGTACATTGATGGAAGCAGAACTGGAAAATGATGATTCTGGCTTTCAAAACGCAGGAAGAAACATACAAAACCTGCTCTATGAAAATCACATTGTTATGAAAGTGGAAGATGCAAATAATCTGCAATCTGTATTAATGAAAGTCATGAGACACAGTGAAAACAATGTGACTAAGATTAAATATAATGAAGATCATGTTCATGAGAATAGGAATAACAACCAGTCTTATAATTGAAAATGAAAGCATTAAAGTGGTGGATAGCTTCTGCCTTTTAGGATCAACCAGAAAAACCAGTCAAGAAATACACTACAAACTAACACCCAGTAAGAGTAGCAATCAAGACCTCGGAAAAGATATTCAGAAATTGAGATGTGTCTCTACAGTATCTGCAAAGGCCAGAATCCTGTAGAGAATGATTTTTCTCTATGACATTCTATGGAAGCGAAGGTTGGACTTTGAAGATGCGTGATGAGAAGATAATTTATGCTTTGGAACTTTGGTGTTGAAGAAGACTGTGAAGAATACGGTAGATAGCCAAAAAATTCATGGACTATCAAACAAATCAACCCTGAGTGCTCACTGGAGGCACAAATTATTTCAAATTATCATGGGTTTTACAATCGGCATTTAGCAGAAGAGCACACGGTAGCAAACATTCTAGTGATCCATTTGGCCTTCCACAATTCTTAGTATTCTCATCTGCTACTCCCTTTCCATGAAAATAAGACCTTCCTGGATAATTTGAGCGCATGCGCTAAAATAAGCCCTCCCCCCAAAATATTGCAACACAGCAGGAGCCATGAGGTGACCATGTTCACCTCCTCCTGCACCTCAAAAATAATAAGACCTCATTGAAAATAAGGCCAAGTGCTTATTTCGGGGGTGGGTGGGTTTCCAAAGAAAATATGACCCTGTCTTATTTTCGGGGAAACACAGTAGTAAACAAAGCAACAGCATTACTAGTTTTTATTACGGTTTATAATTTCTGCTAGTTAGTGGATTAGAAACATTTCCATTTATACGCCTAACATTCCTCCCCGCTCTTTCTTTGGCTGGCATACACATGGTCATATTTCAGCAGACACAATGGGATGATAATTGATGTAACCTTGTGAGAGGGAATACATGGCTTATACAAATCATTTCACTGAAAGAATATGAAGTAATTCCTTTGCCCTGGGTAGAGCACAAGGAATAAAAGTGTCAGCGACCCTAATTTAAATGACAACAGGAGGGACATAAACTATCTCCATAAACCACAGGTTGATTTCAGAATTTTTAAGCAATGCTTAAAATAATAATTCCAAACGCACACAGAAAAATATAATTTCTCCGTTTTTAAGCTATTTTTCTACCGACTTCCATCAAAATGTAAGGACAGCTGCACATTTTTGGGGGGGGAAGGGGACACACACAATAAAATCTCTTCAGAAATTTGGAAAAGTCATGGGAAAAAACCCCTGTGTGGGCCATATTATGGGTGTGTTTTCTCACAAAGAGTTCACAAATTATATGACAATAATTATATATTTTATTAGTTAAAACTAATGTTAGTTCCTTTCCTATTTTTACACCTGGGAAAGACGTGATTTCAGAATTATCACTGTCGCTCTCACAGCCCAAGTAGCACCGAAAAGATAAAATATATTACAGACAATGTAATGCAATCAATCAGTGAAATAAAAGCAGTCTAACTTTCCAAGTTCCATAAATGGAAATGAAATGCATTGTTATGTCTCTTTAATAGATGTTTGATAGAAATAACAGTTTTGCAAATTAAAGGTCCAGTTGTGTCTGATTCTAGGAGGCAGTGCTTATCTCCTTTCTTACCTGAGGGATGCAGTGTTATCCAAAGACAACACAGTGTTATCCAAAGGCAGTGTGAATATAGGCTGAGGCACACAGAACTGTGTTACCTTTCCACCAAAGTGGTACCTATTTATCTACTCCCATTTGCATGCTTTCAAACTGCTAGGTGAGCAGGAGCTGGGGCAAGTAACGGGAGCTCACCCTGTTGCACAGTGATTGGGTCTCAAACTTGGGCTGTCAGCTGACAAGCTCAGCATCTCTAACCACTGAGCCACTGTACCCCTTCAAGTTTGTATATTACTTGAAAATATTAATATTAAAACGAATGAATACAATACAATACAATACAATAGCAGAGTTGGAAGGGACCTTGGAGATCTTTTAGTCCAACCCCCTGCATAGGCAGGAAACCCTATACCGTTTCAGACAAATGGTTATCCAACATCTTCTTAAAGACTTCCAGTGTTGGGGCATTCACAACTTCTGGAAGCAAGCTGTTCCACTGATTAATTGTTCTAACTGTCAGCAAATTTCTCCTCAGTTCTAAGTTGCTTCTCTCCTTGATTAGTTTCCATCCATTGCTTCTTGTTCTGCCCTCAGGTGCTTTGGAGAATAGCTTGAATCCCTCCTCTGTGTGGCAACACCTGAGATATTGGAACCCTGCTGTCATGTCTCCCCTAGTCCTTCTTTTCATTAAACTAGACATATCCAGTTCCTGCAACCATTCTTCATATGTTTAGTCTCCAGTCCCCTAATCATCTTTCCATCCCATAATCCATCTTATATCAATAACAAAATGTTAATCACTGGTCGCATATTCTCAGCTTAAGTGAAAATCTATATTATTTTATTCACAAAAGATGTGTGTGTGTGTGTGTGTGTATGTGTGTGTGTGTGTTATGTCAAATCACTTGGTATGTCCAAATATGGGAGGGAGCATACTGCTTCCCAGGTGGCTTGACATAACACTTACTTGTTTCCTTGGTTCAGCTGATAAGGGAGGAAAGCTTGTGGCTTAGTGGCTAATACAACTGCCTAACATGTAAAAACAGCCCAGGTTCAAATCCCAGTAAAGGTATGGCTGCTGATGAGAGCTAAGCACTTTCAGTTATTATCCTCTAACTCTGGAGTTAGCTTCCTCTAGACTAGAGCATCTACAAATTGTTTCTTTTCAGATATATTTCAAGAGTAATACAAGGCCACTTTAATCGGGCAATCCTTTATAGCCTGAAGCTACGGTAAGAAAGAGTTTATGTGTACATTTTATAACTAAAAACCTGTTAAGTGAAGAATTGTTACATACAACGTATTGTAGAAGGTTAAGAATGCTACCTGAACAAGCCCTTGTCTGCTCACAAAAATGAGCTCTCTAACTTAAGTGATGCAGAAACCAGCAAGTGGTTGTACATTTAACTGCACATTTATATTTGGAGTAATCTACCACAATGATTATGGTTTCTCCCCTGCCAGGTAAGTATTTTTTTTCCCAAACATTCTTTATCCCATACAGATTTGCAAAACAGCTGCTGATGGGGGGGACGACGGGGACTAAGAGACAGTTATTTTGCAAGATATCACCTAACATCTTGTAGCTAATTCACATATAGCAATAGCAGTAGACTTATATACCGCTTCATAGGCCTTTCAGGCCTCTCTAAGCGGTTTACAGAGAGTCAGCATATTGCCCCCAACAATCTGGGTCCTCATTTTACCCACCTCGGAAGGATGGAAGGCTGAGTCAACCCTGAGCCGGTGAGATTTGAACCGCTGACCTGCTGATCTAGCAGTAGCCTGCAGTGCTGCATTTAACCACTGCGCCACCTTGGCTCTAATGGATATAGATTTTAACATACTGGAAAGAGATGCATTTAATCAACTAGTGGCTTTTTTTTTCTTCATTCTTAACAAAATATTTTGTGCACCAATTCATCCGTGCAAATACTTTACATCAAGCTCTTGAGAACTTCCAATTAATTCTGCACTGCTGAGTTAATCAATCAATTAAAAGGTACTGTGTAGCTTTTCACACATATTGTTCCACATAACAACGACACTGACAAGAGCAGCGGCCTCCGAGGTTTTGGGTACCAGGGACCGGTTCTGTGGGGAGGTTTTTATGTGGATTGGGGGCGGGGATGGTTTCGTGTGCTGCCTGTATCCCGCAGTTGGGACTTTGCTTGTTCGTGTGGCCCAGTTTCTGGCATGCCCACAGACTGGGGTGGGGGACCTTTGGTCTAGTGCTAACCTTCAAACTGATATCTGTGAAACAAGAGAAATATGTGTTATCACTCATGTGACAGATCTCATATTAGCCTCCAACACTACAAAATAGAAATGTAATAAAAAATTTAATGCTCTGTGAAAGTCTACGTGGATCAGTGAATTTCAAAATGTCAACCCAATATTCCTAAGCTTTTATTATTTCCAATGGTTACTATAAGCCGAATCTGATTTAGTTTTATGTTTCAGTCACATCCCATCTTTTTATGAAGGTATTAGCCTTCATAAAATGTTGTGTGTGTTGCCCGGGTATTTATTTATAAGGGGAAAATGTCTGGACTAAATGTAATTTCCAATGTTTTCCCCCTTACCAGAGAAAGCTTCCTTGTGGAGTACTGTGAAGGCATTACCATGGCAACTCGACTACGCTGTACAGTAGAAGCCAGTAGGCAGTATGGCAGGCTGTATCTTACCAGAACACACACCAGGAGGGGTGTTAGGGGTGTCTTACCCGCCCTCCCCCAATATTTTTCTCCAGAGAGTAAGTCATCTATGTACCAAGTTTGGTTGAAATTGCTTGAGGTGTTCCAGAGTTATGCTGGAACATACATACACACAGCTGTTTTTAGATAGATAGATGGATGGATGGATGGATGGATGGATGGATTTAATGGCCCTATTTCATTCTTTCATTCTCCCTCAGCCCTAACTAGGAATTGTCAGCCTCTGCTTTGCTACTGCTTCGGCTGCCATTGAAACGGGGAGGGGGGGCATGGTATTTGGGAGGGGATTGCTAATTGTGCTGGAGGAAGATTCTTGAGTTCTGCTGCCTGTCTTACTGCTCATGCGGAGGAGGTTTCCCGCCAAGGCCAACGGCACCGACATTCCATCTTGGTGATGCCTTTCGAAGTTATCTCACACCTGACACTTGGGAGAATTATGATTGGACTGTATCTGGGATGCCAAGGGGTGGGGAATGGGTTATTCTATATATCATTCGCTTTCGCGCCTAAATAATCAGTCTTCGCTTTGCTACGCTTCTAATCATTTATAATTAGTAAAAGTACACTTGATTTCTATCAATGGAGTCTCGTGGTTTTCTTTCCTAATTATTCAATGGAGGAGTGCTGACAGGAATTGTATCCGTTAGCAACCATTTTGTTCTCCTGGACATATTATTTCATCTCACTCTCTTCCCTCTATTTGGGGATGCAAGGAAAATGACATAGAATACATTTTAGCTAGTCATGTATTTACATGGCTACTTGACTTTGTGAGGAAATGTATGATAATGAAGGGTAAGCATGTCAACAGGGGCAATCAGAAGATCCATAAAAAGGAGTATTAATACAATTGAACTTTATTGAAATCAATGAATTTGGTGCCTTTTCCTTTCCTTCAGAAGGGAGGGAAGGAATGTTCAAAAGAGTTGGCAGTCAAATCTTTTTCTAGCTTAACTGATTTTCTATGGAGAAAAAACAACAACAAATGAGATCAGTAAACAAACAGCTATCTATTTCCGACTTTGATCTTCAGAAAGCGGCAAACTCACTAAAAGATTTAATGATGCTTTGTATTTGCATTCCGCATTGCTGCTTTCACAAAATATCTTTTTTACTCTTAACCTGCAGGGGAAATTAATTTTAACTTGGGAAAAAAAAACACCGTGGAATTCTTATTATGGTCACTTGAGCTTATTCAGTTTGGAAAACTGGCAAAGTTGCTCCTAAAATTCCAACAAAATTAGAGAGTATATCTGACGAGCTCAGGTTTTGCCAAGCTTGGAAGCTAACCCAACAGTTTTTTGGGTTTTTTTTTTTAACAGAAATCATGCATACTGTATTCATGCAAATAATTGTTCTTGGCCTTGACAGTTTCATAGATAGTTCTATATTTTCGTTAATAAATATAACCCATTGAATTTTGTGTGACGGCAACATTATATTGCTTTATAGCTTCTATAATGCTTAATAAGCTGTGGCCCCTTCGTTGTAATTTATTCCCAAACTTAAGACAGCTATTTGTGATTGCTTGTACTGGATTGTCTCTTGGAAATGTATTGGGGCAACCACTGAAAATGTCCTGTAGAGCCAACTACTGTGTCCCAGCATGGGAGCAGGGGTGGTATACACTTACCTTCCCTACCGGCTTGCAAATGTGGGCGCTCGCCACCTCTGCACATGCACAGATCTTTTCGCGCATGCGTTTTTTTGGCAAAAAAAAAAATGCCCTAAATGGAATGCCATAGAGCTGGGCGCAGGTAGGCGGAGCCACCCGCGATTTCCACTACTAGTTCGGGCAATCCGGGCTGAACTAGTAGAATACCACCTCTGCATGGGAGGGTATGTAGAGCAAATCCTCTGAAGATAATGTTAGGATTAAGTACGAGTAGGAATATATAAGGTCAGCTTTTATGGTTCAAAGTTGTGAAAGATTTTATAGGAGAACTTCAGCCCCTTCAACAGGGACTATAAACAAACTAGGAATCAGCAAAGTTCAAAAATAACCACCATGAAGAGTTTATCTCACCTAGTCCCATAGTGGTTTGCACTAATTGAAATTTCAGCACTGTCTTCAAGGGGAGCCTCATACATAACATACCACATTGCAATAATTACCAGGGTGTACCGAATACTGTTGCAAGTCTATCTCTAATTAACCTAAGATTATGGTAGATGCTCCACAGAGGCCCCTAATCCCTCCAGCATCAATTGATCTGCAAGCACTCTCAGACCCAAGTCTGTATCCTAGGTTGAATCTCATTTCTCTATGCAGATGTTTTATCAGCACCTCTGTCTTCATCTGAAATGAAATTTAGTTAACTTCAGGGGTGGTATTCGCAAATCTGAGCGTGCACATGCGCTTTTGGTGAAAAAAAATGGCCTAAACGGGATGCTGTAGAGCTGGGGAGGATGGGCGGGGCCACCCACGATTTCTACTCCTGGTTCTGGTGAACCGGTCTGAACCGGTAGAATGCCACCTCTGGTTTACTTGCCTTAATCTAGTCCATTACTATGGCCAGGCATAATTTCAGAAAGTTCAGTGCTTTGCCATAATACAGTGAAAGGAAAAGGCAACTGGGTGACGTTAGCACAGATCAGATTATACACTAGCAACAGTGGGCCATAGACTACATCTGAATTTCACAGTTCACCTGGACAAGAGAATAACGACACAAGAGGACAGGCACATCCCTACACTAGGATACTTCTCTCTATTTGTACAGGAAATCCTCGACTGACGATTACAACTGAGCCCAAAATTTCTGTTGCTAATTGAGACAGGTTTTGTCCCCTTTTTGCAGCCTTTCTTGACACAACTGTTAAGTGAAGCATAACCAGTTGTTAATCAGGAGACATATGTCATTCTGGACAGATAGCTGTCCAATCTCTTCTTAAAAACCCACAACTTCTGGAGTTAAGCCGTTCCACTGATTAATTGTCCTCACAGTCAGTCAACTTCTCCTAAATTCTAAATTGGATTTCTCTTTGAGAAAACTTCTTAAATAGATCCTTGTCTCATTTCCTATTTTGAGATTCCAACCCCCGTCCCCGTCCCCCAAAAGATTTATCACAAGTTAAGTCTTGAATTCTGGCGTCCTTTAGACTTGAAATCATCTATATTTTGGTATGATCAGTACAATAAAAGGATAATAAAAGAGTCTATGGCTTCGTAAGATCTAAAACAAAGCTTAAAACTGTGTGAGGAATTAATGAAATACTTCTATAGACATGAAACATATTAAACTGGATCTTTTAAGACTTAAGTAAGCAAACATGGGTGGATCAGAGTAAGACATTTTAAATTAGAATATTCGTATTATTCCAGATAGGGCATTATAGAAAGGAACAAGAGTAGCAATGATAGTCAAAGAGACATAGAAGTAGTGTCTTCATGCCTACTTATTACATTCTTCATATTTTTTAAATCTAAATTATTTGCATACTTTATATTCTTGATACAATGTACATACACATGCACACATAGGGTGTGTGCAAATATTGGCTATACAATATTTTGAAATATCTCAAGAATCTGTTATTGATGTCAATATTTAAAGAAGAAAACATGATTTAGAAATCTTTTAATTTATGGGCATACATGGCTGATTTGCATACCAGTACAGATGAGCCTTTTCCTGAATGTCTTTAAAATGTAGAAAAGGAGCTATCTATATGTTTCCATAGCAGGAAACTAACTAATGAGAGGCATTTAGATGGGATGGGTCAACACCAGTGGTAGGTACCAGGTAGAACCGGTAGTGGTTTGGTGGCCTGGGTCACTGGAACCAGCAGCAACCTAGGACTGCTCACCCCCGCACTAGTTCTCTGAGCTGCCATCTTGTTTTTTGCTTCTGCACATGTGCAAAACAATTTTTACTGTACTGCGCATGCGCGCGAAAGTGCATGCAGCACACCCACAAGCAAATCGGCAATAGTGACTGCCGGAACCCACCCTTGGTCAACAGGATAGAAACGTTATATGTGATATATATATATATCATTTGTCCAATCAAATTAAATGATTCTTATATCAGCTTTCACAAAAGGAGATATTATGCTTCTCACATAACACATTGTTTCTGTAGAAAGAGTAATAGAAACACATATGGGCTTCATGTGAATCGTCCATATTACTATAAATTATGATTTTTCTAAAGAAAATTCTTTTCTTTATTTCCACCTTCATATCTAAGGGGTATCTAAAAGTATAAATGGCATTGTTAATATAGAACCATAGTCCCAGAATTGTGGAGTTCAATTCCCAGATGTGTGGACTTCAACTTCCAGACGTGTGAACTTCAGCTCCCATGCTGGCTAGGGAATTCTGGGAGTTGAAGTCCATTCAAATTCACATTGCCAAGGTTGAGAAACATTGATTATAGAGAAAATGCACTACAAATGGCCTGGAATCACTCTAATGTATTTGGCTATTTCAAATTATACATTTGTCAGAGAAAGCTAACTAAAAGCTTCATTTTAGAAAGAATTTAGGGAACGTGCTATTGTTCATTTTTATGGAATCTTTCAACCGAAAGCATAGCATTAGGTTTGTTTCAATTGATAAAATATCTAACCAGGTTTTCGCGCTAAATACTACTGAGACTTTGCCGACTGAAATGAAATACAAGAAGCTTAGTCCTCTGGCAAAAAATTGAAAACAACAATACATTAACTCAAAAATTATTTCCCCCTCAGATGAAAGAGAAAGAAATTTCTCTATTGTTTGCACCAATAATGTAAGGTAATAAATCACAACATTTTGTTTCCTTTTGGGTATCTGAAGTAAGTGCCTTAGCTCTACTATGGTTTAATATTTCACATAGGTATGAATCCCTACATCTGTACAAGTGGTGGGATATAACCGGTACGCCCCAGTACGGGAGTACCAGCGCTTGCTGGGAACACCAGGTACCGTTCTGGTACGGTGCTCCGGAGGGCTCGCCCACACCCTTATTTGAGCTGATTGGGGCTTTCGTGCACAGAGCGTACGGCACCTGCGCAATGCTCCGCCGAGCAGCTGGAGCGTTATGGGTGGTAAGTACGTATACGCATGCTGCGTGTGGGCTGCACGTGTGCACATGGTGGACGCCTGGCCCCGTTGCAGCGTACCGGTTGCAACGGGATCCAGAACCCACCACTGATCTGTACAAATGTAACTAGAACATGCATACTATTTATTTACCAAACTAAAACCCAATACAGTAAGTTGATTATGTGCCATCAAGTTGGCACCAACTCTTAGCAACTTCCGTACATAACAAGATTTTTCCTAGCTGAATCTGCCCCCAATCTTGCCCTTTTCCCCACAGCAACAGCCCCCCGTGAGGTTGATTGCACTGAGAGAGAGTGACTGGCCCAAAGTCATCCAGCTGACTTTCATGGCTAAGGCAGGACTTGAAATCATGCTCTTCTGCTTTCTGGCTTGGTGCCTTAACCACTAGAGCAAACTGGCCAAATTACATTTAGAAAAAAACAATCAAAGCCAGAAACAGAATACTAGTATATTTTTTGCTGGAATTTTTTCCTGGTCTGAATTCCAACTTCTGAGTCATTTGCATGTAACGCTTCAAATTAATTTCATCTAACCATATGTTGCATTACTCATTTTTTCTTTACCACTTGATTAAGTCACACACACATATGCCCACTGATCACATACATAATTCGCCTACAAAAATTTCTAAAACAGTCACTTTAGAAAAAAAATACTATCATTTTAAACCTCTTAGAGTCACAAATGGTTTTGCTCTTTGATACTGAAAATCTAAATCTATTCATAGAACAAGACGGCAAAAATCCCAACACCTTCCAAATGCTGCCCACGATATGTATTTTTTTTCATTTTGACAGGGCAAATTATTAATTCCCTAGGATGTAAATATACTGGCTATAAATAATGTTTGTTAAATATATATTAAATCAAACTGTTTTTCTTTGAGCCCTGACTGTTATTTGGAATATAGACCCTACCATTCTATTCAACGGTAGAACAATGGTTTTAGACAAAAAAAAAATGTATTATTTTGTTTAGCCAGCAATAAATGTTTTTTACATCACTCTAATACATATTCAGTGGCTAAGACGCTGAGCTTGTTGATCAGAAAGATCGGCAGTTCTGCGGTTAGAATCCCTAGCACCGCGTAATGATGCTCCCGTTACTTGTCCCAGCTTCTACCAACCTAGCAGTTCAAAAGCATGTAAAAATGGCAGGTAGAAAAATAGGGATCATCTTTGGTGGGAAGGTAACAGCATTTCATGCGCATTCAGCGTTTCCACATGACTACAGAGATGTCTTTGAACAGAGCTGGCTTCTCGGCTTTGAAAGGGAGATGAGCATCGCACCCTGGGAACGACTAGCACATATGTGCGAGGGGATCCTTTACTTTTACCTTTACATATTCAAACATTACAAGAAACATTCTAGACTTCTACACTTCATTTAAGCTTCTTTCAGATCTAAGATAAATCTCATAGAAGATTCCTCATTTGTTGAAGCTGCTTCTCTCCTAGTTATGAGATTGATTGTTGTCTTTAACAAACAATGCTTTTAAAAGTATTCATAATTTCCCAAATGCTTCTGCTCATTCCTTACTTAATATTTTGCAAGTTTATGTGAAAGGGAAAGTATGTGTGGTTGAGAACACTGACTTATGTCAGCAGTTTTTGTATCAAAACCACCCTGGTTCTCCTTTTTTTAATTCCCACACCAGACAAGGGGGCGTCAATCTTAACAGAAGAAGTACCAAGAATGTTTGGCAGTTAACCGTCTTGAAATCCGTACAAGTGGTTTCTCAACTACAAAAATAATAACAGGGCAGTCCAAACTCACATGTTCTTCCAATGCTCAACACTATCGAGACTTGAATGCTCAATACTATCGAGACTTTTTTCTCAAAATAAATTGCATGAAAATTAATGAGAACTGGGCAACCGTCACCTCATCTATTGGTATTTGAAGCACACAATGCTTGAGCAAGGAAGCTATGCCTTTGTTGATCTCTTTCTGACGGCCTTTCCCATCTTGACACAGCCACCAACTATCATCTACTAGACTTAATGGAAGATGATGGTATGGTTTTTATTCTGAAGTTTTGGGAATAGAGCAGACACAAAGGGCTGATCTGAGCTTCCATATGAAAGTGTTAAAGCTTAAGATGGATTCTCCTTCAACCATAACCTAATTCCTAAGTAACAACTCTAAACACAGCTTTGCTTACACAGGGGACAAAAAGGACCACTTTAATCTTTAG